>NC_081242.1:4554845-4920470 GCF_902713425.1 Acipenser ruthenus | reverse complement strand
AGAAAGAAAGAAAGAAAGAAAGAAAGAAAGACAGAAAGAAGGAAAAAAAGAAAGAAAAGAAAAAAACACATATGGAAATGACTTCATTGAAGACAGGTTAACTGAAACAAATTATTGTGGTACGCTGAGGAGTGCTCTCTGTAGAGCATGGATCAGCAGCATTCGGTTTTTTGTTAGCGTCCAAAACCAGGATGGCCGAGTGGTTAAGGCTTTGGACTTAAGCTCCAATGGACTAATGTCCGCGTGGGTTCGAGCCCCACTCCTGGTAGATGCAATTTCTATTGAAAAAAAAGACTAATAATTATACAGAGGTTCTAGGATGTTTTGAAAATGTCTTCCTAATATACTACAGTGAGCACATTCAACAGGCCGTTGCTTCTGTAGTTTTGTTTGGTGAATATGAAATCAAACCACTGTAACTTGTAATTAGGCTTATTAACATGCATCATGTGTGAAACGAATCTGTTCCAGTGCAGTTCAAATAAACATCTGACACAGTTTAAACATAGGCAGGTGTGTTCATTCTAGCCCACGTTGCCTTCCAGATGATTACCACCAGCAGCTCCCGGTTTTTTGAAAATGGTTTAATGTTAAACCTCAGCATACGACCAATGTGTAGTCGTGGCCGAGTGGTTAAGGCGATGGACTCGAAATCCATTGGGGTTTCCCCGCGCAAGTTCGAATCCTGCTGACTACGTTTAAAGTTTTTGTGCTCTGGTGACTGAATTATAACTGCACATTTATTTATACCATTTAACCTATAGAAAATATTGATTGTATAGCCATTAAACAGAGATAGAGTGTAGGCCTATTGCAATTCATTTTTATGTTTCATTTTATACTGCACAATACATTAAAGTGACCCAATTAATGCTGGTCAGTCTTCAATGACATTTTTGGGTAATAAAGTCATATAAACCCTTCCATGAATGTAATATTGAAAATAGCTATACCAATAGTAGTTTTGAAGAAATTTAAAGTACAGCAAGTCATATTTGAGACCTTTAAGCTTAATAAACCTTTAAGTCCATCGCCTTAACCACTTGGCCACGACTACTTTGTGCCCAGTTAAAGAGTGGAGATAGCAGATATCAAGATTTATAAACATATCACACAAATACAAGTGTTCGTTTTTAATAAAACATTGACTCGAAACCACAATCCCTGGTTTAGGAGGCCAGTGCCTTATCCTTTAGGTAACTGGGGCACTTTCATATAGATAGTAGTCAGCGTGACATTACATGACCAGAGGGAAGAAAGCACTTATTTCCCTGTAATTTAATTGCCATGTTATATTATGCATGTGGGAAATATGCTTGAATCCTGATAATAGTATTTTTATATTTGAACAAAGCAATCGGTCACTTTAATTAGCGCATGGTTTAACCACTATTGAGTGTTAACAGTTGTTAATTGACTTGCTGCAAAGTGAACGTTTTGAGCTCAATTTTTATGAGACTTCAAACGCTGACTTTTGTTGCACGAGGCAGGAACTTAAAGAAATAAGTATCCCTGTAAGTTGCCATATATTAGTTTTTAAAAGAAAAGAATGTTCCAACACTACTTTTACAGTTTTTACTTTTTTTTCTACCAACCCCACTACTATACCGTAATTTGGTAACAAAAGATATAGAAATACCTGTGTTTTATCTTCCCTACGTGCTGTGGGTCAACAGCTGAGTCAGCTACGAGATCGAAAAGTAAATGTGCATGTTGTTTATAGAATCCTTTTTTTGTTCACTTTTATTATTTATTTCTTTGCAGATGCCCTTATCCAGGGCAACTTACAATTGTTACATGATACCACATTATTTTTTACATATAATTACCCATTTATACAGTTTTTTTTTTTTTTTACTGGAGCAATCTAGGTAAAATACCTTGCTCAAAGATAAAGCAGCAGTGTCCCCTACCAGGGTTTGAACCCATGACTCTCTGGTCAAGAGTCCAGAGCCCCTAAACACTACTCCACACTGCTGCCCATATATTTTTATTGAGTTGTAGTATACACAGTAACGTTGTAGGATTTTTTTTTTTTTTATTTACAGTGGCGCTCAAAAGTATTCACCCCCCTTGGACTTTTCAAAATGGATTTAATTAGGAGTTTTTGCCACTGATCAACACAAAAAAAGTCTATAAAGTCAAAGTGAAAAATAAAATCTACAAATTGTTCTAAATTAATTACAAATACAAAACAGAAAATAATTGATTGCATAAGTATTCACCCCTTTGAGTCAATATTTGGTAGAGGCACCTTTGGCAGCAATCACCGCCATGAGTCTATTTGGATAAGTCTCTACCAGCTTTGCACATCTGGACACTGCAATTTTTGCCCATTCTTCTTTGCAAAATTGCTCAAGCTCCATCAAGTTGGATGGGGACCTTTGGTGAACAGCAATTTTCAACTCTTTCCACATACTCTCAATTGGACTTAGGTTTGGGCCACTCCAGGACATTGACCTTTTTGTTTTTAAGCCACTCCAGTGTGGCATTTGCTGTATGTTTGGGGTCATTTTCCTGTTGGAAGATGAATCTTCTCCCAAGTCCCAAGCCTCTTGCAGACTTCATTTTTTTCCTCCAGGATTTCTCTGTACTTTGCTGCATCCATTTTGCCCTCTATCTTCACAAGCTTTCCAGGCCCTGACGCAGAGAAGCATCCCCATAGCATGATGCTGCCACCACCATGCTTCACGGTAGGGATGGTGTTCTCAGGATGATGTGTGGTGTTAGGCTTGCGCCAAACATAGTGCTTAGCGTTGAGGCCAAAAAGCTCTATTTTGGTCTCATCAGACCAAAGAATCTTCTTCCACTTGGTATCAGAGTCTCCCCCATGCCTTCTGGCAAACTCTAGCCGAGATTTGATGTGAGTTTTTTTCAACAATGGCTTTCTTTTTGCCACTCTCCCATAAAGGCCAGCTTTGTGAAGCACCCGGGCTATTGTTGCCGTATGCACAGTGTCTCCCAGCTCAGCCGTGGAAGACTGTAACTCCTTTAGAGTTGCCATAGGCCTCTTGGTGGCCTCCCTGACTAGTGCCCTTCTCGCCCGGATACTCAGTTTTTGAGGACTGCCTGTTCTAGACAGATTCACAGTTGTGCCATATTCTCTCCACTTCTTAAGAATGGACTTTACCGTGCTCCGGGGGATATTCAATGCCTTGGAAATGTTCTTATATCCTATCCCTGATTGGTGTTTTTGAAGAACCTTATTCCAGATTTGCTTTGAATGTTCCTTCGTCTTCATGATGTAGTTTTTGTTAGGAAATGTACTAACCAACTGTGGGACCTCCCAGAGACAGGTGTATTTAACCTGAAATCATGTGAAACACCTTAATTGCACACAGGTGGACTCCATTCAGCTAATTACGTGACTTCTAAAGACAATTGGTTGCACCAGAGCTTATTTAGGTGTGTCATAGCAAAGGGGGTGAATACTTATGCAATCAATTATTTTCTGTTTTATATGTGTAATTAATTTAGAACAATTTGTAGATTTTATTTTGCACTTTGACATTATGGACTTTTTTTGTGTTGATCAGTGGCAAAAACTTCTAATTAAATCCATTTTGATTCCATGTTGTAACACAATAAATTGTGGAAAAGACCAAGGGGGGTGAATACTTTTGAGAGCCACTGTACGTCTTCACGATTGATTGTTTGTTATTTTTGAGAATTTAATATTTGTTTGTTTACCTTTTTCACATCGCTGTTGTAGCTGTGATGCTGAAGGTGCAGTGACGTTGTTAACCTGCGACTAATAACTTCAATGTGTTGATTTCTGGGTAATGTAGTTGTTCAGGGCAGGGTCATTAACCTTTGTGTTTATAAGTGTCGGTTTATTGGTTTGGAGGCAGAAAAAGGAAGGACCTTGTGTTATAAAAGGCAGGTGTATCCGGAGATCAGCAGCGCAGCTCAATCTTGCTTGGGACATCTGAAGTATGGACGTTTGGTAGACGCTGGGTTGGACTTTTTACCTTGATCGGAGATAGTTAGTTGTGAAGCTGATGGTGTTCACTGGGGTTGGTTCCACTTTCGGGCGCTATTGTTCTTGCTCTGCAATTGGTTTCAGGTATAGTGTCAAGGAGTTTTTTTTTTTTGCTGGTAGGCTGTGCTATAAATGCATTGTGACATTATAGGAGCCTCCCTGAAACCTGTGAAACATTGACTGGTGGGGAAACAAAAAAAAAGAAAAGGAAGTACTGTACTGTAGTAATATAGCTGCTGTTCGTTTTAATTTATTATTGCTGCTGGATTGTGGTTGGAGTCCTCTGGTGTTTCTGTGGGTGTGTGTGACAAAGAGAGAGCGAACTCTTGTTTTAGATCTCCCTTCCGACCGGTGAGGACGCTGGGGAGGAGGAGCAGACAGAGCCGCGGTGCGCAACGTCACAGACCCGGTCGGGAAGCGCGGTGGCAATCGCGCATTGGCTGACGGCGGTTGCCCTCGCTGACCAATGGGGACGAGACGGGGCGTACAAAAGGGGGCGTGGCCCAGGGTTCTGTTCCTTCTGGCAAGGTACAGTGTGTGTGAGAGAGAGAGAGAGAGAGAGCACGAGCGAGAGCGCATTTTTACTGCAGTGTATACAAGCAGGGGAATAAATAAACGGAATCAGGAGAGTTCTTATTGTGTGTTTGAATATACCTGCTAACCCCTTCACCCTTTGTCTGTCCATAGAGCACTGACGGGACGCTCTGGGAATACTTTGGAGGAGCGCGGACCCGGAAGTGCCGGACTGTGTGCAGTAATTCATCTCGGGGGGAGTGAGGAAGGACGGACTGTGTTTTTGTTTGATTGTCCTTGCGTTTTGGTTTCATTTTCATTTGGGACTGCAACCCCTTTCTTTCCCTTTGTTTGTCGGGTTACACATTGTTGTGTATCCCGGCGCTGTTATTATTATTATTATTATTATTATTATTATTATTATTATTATTGTTGTTTGACCGGGTTACACATTGCTGTGTATCCCGGCGTTATTATTGTTGGATTTTTTCCGTGTTGTGGATTAAAAACCCGGAGTTTTTACCAACAAACCTGGACTGGTCTAGCGATCTTTTACACCACACCCTCAGCCAACCTGTCACACGTGGCGTCAGAAGTGGGATGGATCCAGCCAGTTTTGCGGCGGTGTTGGAGGCTTTGGACAGCCGAAGGGAGGTTGAGGAACGGAGGAGGGAGGAGCGATACACGGCCCTTATCGAGAGGGTCGGGATGGGGATGACGTCAGCAGCAACAACGGGCCCCGTGATGGTTGCCCCGAAGGCCCGGGCCCAGAAAATGACGGTGGAGGATGACCCCGAAGCCTACCTTGTGGCATTCGAGCGGCTGGCCACCACCGCAGCCTGGCCCCGGGAGTACTGGGCGAGCCAACTGGGCCCTTGCTTGATTGGGGAGGCGCAAGCCGCATATCGGGCTATGACTGATGAAGACGCGGCCCAGTACGACTTGGTGAAGCAGGCTATCCTCCGCCGTCTGAACATCACGGGGGAGACCCACCGGGTCAGATTCAGGGAGTTCCGGCGGCCACCAAACACACGACCCAGGGTGGTGGCCCAACGGCTATGCGACCACATGGCGCAATGGCTAAACCCCAGCCAGAAAACTGGGGTTCAGATGGGGGAAGCCATTGTCATGGAACAGTTTTGCCATGTGGTCGGAGGCGAAACGCAGGCCTGGATACGCCGGCACAACCCCACCACCCTGGACCAGGCCGTAGCACTGGCCGAGAACTTCGAGGACTCCCTCATGTCCGCCCAGACCACCTTGCTGAACTACCCCTCCTCCTCCGTTACTAAGGGACCACCACCAAACCCCCCCGGACCAAGACCTGCCAGACCACCGGCCCCGTCGGGCCATCCAAGCTCCTTACCATGGAGGCAGAGGTTGGCTCCCAGCTGGGGTAGAATGGTTTCCCCCGCCCCGCTGTCATACCAGCAGCGGGACAAGTATGTACCGCCCTTGCCCTCTGCCCCACCAGTCTGTTTTAGGTGCCAGCAGCCGGGACACATCGCCAGATACTGCCCGGCCGCCATGGAGTGCGACGTGGCTGCGTGTCATCTGGCATCAGAGACAGGTAAGGAATGGGGAAATGGTCGGGAGGGCCCGTGTGTTGTTGATGTTGTGCTGGGGAAGGTGAAAACCCACGCGTTAGTGGACACCGGGTGTGAGCAGACTTTGATTCGGACAGCTCTCCTTGGCGGTATGTCGTGGCAGCCACGAGGTCAGGTGGCGATCTCCTGTATCCATGGAGATACGGCGACATACCCCACCCTAAAAGTATATCTGTCGGTAGGACCGATAAAGCGCCACCTAGTAGTGGGGGTGGCCGAAAAGTTGCCACACCCAATCATTCTGGGCCGAGACTGGCCGCGATACAAGGATTTAGTAAAAATATCGGCAGCCTCGACCACACGTGTAGGCACGGCAGACCCCCGGGAAAAGGAAGTAATTGGCACCATGTTCCCTTTCCATGCAGAACTGTTTTCTCCACTTTTTCGTCCTAGGAAAACGCACAAGGAGAGACGGAGGGAAAAGTGGGAGGGCGCATCGATCCGACACGGTTGGGGCCTGGCGGGGGAAGGTGGTGATGGTCCCAAACGCCAATCGAAGGGGGTGGGCACCCAGTGTGACCGGACGGGCGAGGTTACTGGACCCTTGAGGGTAGAGACTGCTCCAGCCCCTGTCAATATCCCGGACGTGTGGGCCTCAAGCGCGGACCTAGTGTGGGAGCAGAACAACGATCCCACACTGGTGCACGCTTGGGAACAGGTTCGGTCTATTGAGGGTAAGGATGTTGACGGCATCGGGACGCTGGTATATCCCCATTTTGTGGTGGAGGGGCACTTACTGTATAGGGTAAACCCAGCCCCGGGCACAGGACAGCCTGTCAAACAGTTGATGGTTCCCCCGTCTTGTCGACCAGAGGTCATGAGGCTGGCGCATGACGTCCCCTTTGCAGGACACCTTGGTGTTGACAAGACGAGGGACCGGATACTGGCTCGATTTTATTGGGCCGGACTCTACACCGAAGTGGCGAAATATGTAGCTACCTGCCCGGAATGCCAGAGAGTAGCACCGGGTCGAGTGCGCCCCGCCCCTTTGGTCCCACTGCCTATTGTCTCCACTCCCTTCGAACGCGTTGCAATGGACATAGTTGGGCCAGTGCTGCCTTCTGATTCCGGGTACACGCACATATTAGTGATGGTGGATTATGCGACGCGGTACCCGGAAGCAGTTCCTTTGCGGTCCACTAGTGCCACTGCAATTGCGAAAGAATTAAGTCAGATTATGGCTAGAGTAGGGATCCCAAAAGAAATATTAACTGATCACGGAACAAACTTTTTGTCCAAAACGCTACAGCAGGTGTATAAAATTCTAAAAATACGTCCCATCAGGACGTCCGTTTATCATCCCCAAACGGATGGTCTGGTGGAACGTTTTAACCAAACATTGAAGCACATGTTGAGACGGTTTGTGAGTCAAGAGCAAAAACATTGGGCTACTCTTCTTCCTTACCTACTCTTCGCAGTGAGAGAGGTGCCTCAGAGCTCAACGGGATTTTCCCCCTTTGAGCTGTTATATGGCCGGCAGCCACGGGGCATCCTCGATCTGTTGAGAGAAGGGTGGGAAGAACATAAAAGCTCCTCTAAAAATGTAGTGCAGCATGTGCTCCTACTGCGGGATCGCCTTGATTTAATCGGTCGGTTGGCTCAAGACAACCTTAGATCGGCTCAACATCGGCAACAGCAGCATTACAATACTAATGCACGAATTCGAACTTTTCGGCCAGGAGATAAGGTAATGCTGCTTCTTCCGTCGTTGGAGTCAAAGCTGTGTGCTAAATGGCAGGGGCCATATGAAGTGATACGGGCAGTAGGATTAGTGAATTACGAAATTAGACAGCCTGGTCGCCGAAATAAAACGGAAATTTACCATGTCAACTTATTAAAGCCCTGGAAGGCAAGGGAGGTCTTATTCATAGCCCCAGGCGAGATGGAGGATGACTTAGGACCCTGCATAGAGGCCCCTAGCCCCAGCCAGATTTCAATGGGGGAACAGTTACTTCCGGATCAGCAGGTGGAATTGCGTAAGTTGATTGGGAAATTTGGGGATGTGTTTTCTGACGTGCCCGGCAGAACTAACCTTACTGAATATGCTGTTATTACTCCGCCAGGGGTCACTGTTCGGGAGAGGCCCTACCGGATCCCAGAAAGCCGGCGGAGTGGCGTCCAGAACGAGGTGAGGGCGATGCTTGAACTTGGGGTCATTGAGCCTTCCAGAAGCGAGTGGTGCAGTCCCATTGTTATAGTGGCTAAGAAGGACGGCACTAATCGCTTCTGTGTGGACTTTCGAAAGGTCAATGCTATCGCCAAGTTCGATGCCTACCCCATGCCTCGGATCGACGAACTCCTCGACCGACTGGGAACGGCCAGGTTTATCTCAACTCTGGACCTGACGAAGGGATATTGGCAGATCCCTTTGACCCGCAATTCCTGTGAAAAAACGGCATTTTCAACTCCGGATGGGCTGTTCCATTTTAAAACCATGCCGTTTGGGCTACATGGTGCGCCCGCCGCCTTTCAGAGACTGATGGACGAGGTGTTACATCCCCATCGTGAGTATGCAGCAGCGTATATTGACGATGTGGTTATATATAGCTCCACCTGGAGAGAGCATGTAATTCGACTTACAGCCGTCCTTCAGTCTCTAAGGGCGGCCCGGCTGACAGCCAACCTAAGGAAATGTGCGTTTGCTAAATTAGAGACCCAGTACCTAGGATTTATCATGGGAAATGGACGGGTGAAACCCGTGGCCACCAAAGTCCAGGCTTTGGTGGACGCGGCGGTCCCCAAAACCAAGTCCCAGGTGAGGTCACTATTGGGATTGGCTGGTTATTACCGCCGCTTTATCCCCGAGTATGCCACCGTGGTCAATCCCCTGGTAGACCTCACTAAAAAGTGTGCACCAAATTTAGTTAAGTGGTCAGCAGAGTGTCAGGGAGCGTTTGAGACCATTAAACAAAAACTGTGCCAGGCTCCTGCGCTAATATCACCAGATTTTAGCAAGAGATTCTTCCTCCATACCGACGCGTCAGAGGTTGGTTTGGGGGCGGTCTTGTCTCAGCGAGTTAACGGGGTGGAGCACCCGATTCTTTACATTAGTAAGAAAATGCTTCCTCGGGAGCGCAATTACTCGGTGGTAGAGAAAGAGTGCCTAGCCATTAAATGGGCCACCCACTCCCTCAGATATTACTTGCTGGGACATTCATTTGATCTGGTCACGGACCACGCCCCACTCAGATGGTTAAGCACTATGAAGGATAGCAATGCCCGAATAACTCGGTGGTATTTGGCATTGCAGCCTTATATGTATCATATGGTACATCGTGCAGGGAAAGATCACCAAAATGCGGATTATTTTTCCCGGGAGGGGGGAGTAATGGGAATGGTAGATTTGGCCGAGTGTTCCTTCGGCTCCACTCTGAGCGGTGAGGACGCTGGGGAGGAGGAGCAGACAGAGCCGCGGTGTGCAACGTCACAGACCCGGTCGGGAAGCGCGGTGGCAATCGCGCATTGGCTGACGGCGGTTGCCCTCGCTGACCAATGGGGACGAGACGGGGCGTACAAAAGGGGGCGTGGCCCAGGGTTCTGTTCCTTCTGGCAAGGTACAGTGTGTGTGAGAGAGAGAGAGAGAGAGAGCACGAGCGAGAGCGCATTTTTACTGCAGTGTATACGAGCAGGGGAATAAATAAACGGAATCAGGAGAGTTCTTATTGTGTGTTTGAATATACCTGCTAACCCCTTCACCCTTTGTCTGTCCATAGAGCACTGACGGGACGCTCTGGGAATACTTTGGAGGAGCGCGGACCCGGAAGTGCCGGACTGTGTGCAGTAATTCATCTCGGGGGGAGTGAGGAAGGACGGACTGTGTTTTTGTTTGATTGTCCTTGCGTTTTGGTTTCATTTTCATTTGGGACTGCAACCCCTTTCTTTCCCTTTGTTTGTCGGGTTACACATTGTTGTGTATCCCGGCGCTGTTATTATTATTATTATTATTATTATTATTATTGTTGTTTGACCGGGTTACACATTGCTGTGTATCCCGGCGTTATTATTGTTGGATTTTTTCCGTGTTGTGGATTAAAAACCCGGAGTTTTTACCAACAAACCTGGACTGGTCTAGCGATCTTTTACACCACACCCTCAGCCAACCTGTCACAGTGTGGTATAAGTTATTCCAAAGCGAACAACCCAGTGTTTAAACCTGTTTTTATTTATTTTATATTGTTTACTGTGAAGAAGGCAAGGCTCTTATGTTTTGGGGTTTTACTGCTGTCTGTTTCTTTTTGTTTTTTTATTCAGAGTCCCTGCCCTACCTACTTGGTGACTGGGTTGCTGCTATTGACCATCGTGTGCTTCTCCTCCCCCCCCCCCCCCCCCCCCCCAGCTAATTAGTGGGTGTTGTGATGAGGTCTACAAGACGAATGGCTCGCTTGCACAGCAAGGCAGCCACTTCCTTCTGGAGTACCGAGACCTGAAGAGGGTCTGTCACGTATGTATTCGTGACCCCTCGAAAGCCACATGCAGAACTGAAGGGGGAGAAAACAAAAAAACAGAAGGGAGACCACATCAAAACAAGGGCAACAACGCAGGTAAGACAACTATTAAATGTATTTATCTTAATGCTAGAAGTCTCAGAAACAAAATGTTAGAACTTGAAGCTACTGCACTAACAAGTAACTGCGATGTGACAGAAACTTGGTTATCTGAGAGTGATGGAGACGAATATAATATTAGTGGGTATACACTGTATAGGAAAGACAGGCAGGACAGATGAGGCGGAGGGGTAGCGCTATACATAAGAAATAGTCTTGAAGCCCAGGTGTTAAATCTGGACAAAGAAAACAATGCTGAATCAATATGGGTCAGGATAATGGACAAAAATTCAAAAGGCAATAATAGGAGCATGCTATAGACCGCCAAATTCAGACGCTGAGCAAAATAGTCTGTTATACAATGACATTCGAAATGCGTGTAGAAAAGGAGAAGCCATACTAATGGGAGGTTTCAACTTCCCCCATATAAAATGGGAAAATCCGACGGGGGGCACGACGGACGAAATTGAAATGGTGGAAATGACAAATGACTGCTTCCTAACACAATTTGTCAAGGCACCGACTAGAGGGGACGCATGCCTTGATTTAGTCTTTTCAAATAATGAAGACAGAATAACTAAAACAGAGGTCAGAGAGCCATTGGCAAACTCAGACCACAACATGGTCTCATTTGAAATATCTTTTAAAACCCCAAAAGTAATGACTAAAGCTAAGGTTTACAATTTTAGAAAAGCAAACTATGAAGGTATGAAACAGAGACTAACAGAAGTAGATTGGAGTAAAATAGAGAAAACATCCACAGAAAAAGGATGGCTGTTTTTTAAAAATGTAGTACTAGAGGCGCAAAACAATTACTTCCCAAAAGTAGACAAATCTAAATCTAAAACAAAATGGCCAAAATGGTGTAAGAGATCAATTAAAAAAAATATTCAGCGAAAAAAGGCACTTTACAGAGCGGTTAAAAGGGACCAAAAACAAAGTACACAGAAAGAGTACTTGGAACTACAAACACAAGTCAAAAAGGAAGTTAGAAAGGCCAAGAGAGAGATAGAAATCAATATTGCTAAGGGGGCTAAAACCAATTCCAAAATATTTTTCCAATATTATAACAGCAAGAAAACATTCAGAGAGGAGGTTAAATGTCTAAGAGACACAAATGGCAAAATCATAGATGAAGAAAAAAAAATAGCAAATATATTAAATGATTACTTGTCACAGGTTTTTACAAAGGAGGACACGGACAACATGCCCGACATGTCGACCTGTTCCTATCCAATTTTAAATAACTTTAGGATAACAGAGGCAGAAGTGTTAAAGGGACTAGGAGCTCTTAAAATAAACAATTCCCCTGGGCCAGATGAGATCCTCCCAATAGTACTCAAAGAAATGAAAGAAGTTATTTACAAACCACTAACCAAGATCATGCAACAGTCTCTTGACACAGGGGTTGTACCGACAGACTGGAAAATAGCAAACGTAATACCGATCCACAAAAAGGGAGACAAAACCGAACCAGGTAAATACAGACCAATAAGCCTGACTTCTATTATATGTAAACTTATGGAAACTATAATAAGATCCAAAATGGAAAATTACCTATATAGTAACAATATCCTGGGAGACAGTCAGCATGGTTTTAGGAAAGGGAGATCGAGTCTAACTAACCTACTTGACTTTTTTGAGGATGCAACATTGAAAATGGATAACTGCAAAGCATACGACATGGTTCATTTAGATTTCCAGAAAGCTTTTGACAAAGTCCCGCATAAAAGATTAATTCTCAAACTGAACGCAGTAGGGATTCAAGGAAATGCATGCACATGGATTAGGGAGTGGTTAACATGTAGCAAACAGAAAGTAGTGCTTAGAGGAGAAACCTCAAAATGGAGTGAGGTAACCAGTGGTGTACCACAGGGATCAGTGTTAGGTCCTCTGCTATTCCTAATCTACATTAATGATTTAGATTCTGGTATAGTAAGCAAACTCGTTAAATTTGCAGACGGCACAAAAATAGGAGGAATGGCAAACACTGTTGCAGCAGCAAAGGTCATTCAAAATGATCTAGACAGCATTCAGAATTGGGCAGACACACTGGAGCCTACTGGAGCTGCTAAGGATGGGGCGGAGCACTCTGAGCGACAGCCCTGGAACTGCTCCTAGAACGCTGCTGCATGGACGCACTACACCCTGCGTTCCCCTTACCTTACAGGAGAGCCCGGTTGCCCGCTGCTGCTGTGGCCTGTAGGTGTTGCCTCATGTCACCCAGCGGGTCACCTGCACCTCCGCTGCATACACCCTTTTAAGGTGTGTCTCCATAACGCTGTACTGTGAGTTCGGGCACACAAAGTCCCTAGGTAATCCTCCCTCCGGCAGAGCCTTGACCAAGGCTGCAATGGTGGAATCCACTGGGGGAAAATCTGCCAGGCCCAGCTTCTCCGCCCCTTCCAAGGAAGCAAGCTATGAGGCTTGCTTCACCATGCTTGGCGCCGAGGCCAGACGATCCCAAGAGGAGTCCATGAAGTCTGGGAAAGCTGGGAAAGGATTTGGGCAGGGAGCTACAGCCTGCATCCAGGACACAGACCAGGGGACCTGCAAAAAGGTTGCAGCACGTCCCATCAGTGCTGACATAGAGCTCGAAAGTGGGGGCACACTAGCTTCCAAGGCAACCTCGGAACTAGGCTCCCCCTCGATAGAGAGAGCAGGCTCCTCTCCTTCCTCCATCTCAGTCGGGAAGGAGCCCTCACCCCAGGATACCACTAATCTCCACAGTCCTTCCAAACACTCATTAACAAGGCTAAATGTTTTCACAGCTCATGCGTGATGTAATTCAGACAGAGTCACAGGTGAGGCAGCATCATTCACTGGACGGGGAACCAGAAGCACCTGAAACTCTCCTCAAAGTCTTCTCCTGCAAATGCTCTTACATGTGTGAACTGCAAACTGCCTGTCTTGCAGCTGGATTTAAAGGCACAACATTCAGCAATTGGCAGACATGCAGTAATCAAGCTGCAGAAATTAAGTCAGCACCACATGATTAATGACTAAGTCAGTACCACACATGATATTGTGTTGTTTTATTGTATATGTTTGTTGACAGGACCCCCTTGTAAATGAGATCTAATTCTTTATGGGTTAAATTCCTGTGTATAAAAAAAAATTAGACAAGCATGCATTTAGCTTTGAGGATAGTGAAATATGGCTTGCATTGGCTACTGATAAAAAATTAATTTTCATACATGCTTTCTGCACCACTCATATTAGTGCTATACTACTAAACATTCTGAGGTTTCAAGTGGTATGTTTTCATTTAAAAGGAATCTTGATGTACTTACTGCCAACTCATAGCTAGAGTAAAGTTACATCAACTAATAGTATGAGTGAAAACACTGAAGAAATACACTCCCGCGATTCCAGACAATACAGCAGACATTTGTTTTCTGCATGTATATCAATATATGTAATGTACAAACATTGAATATATGTGAAATGATACATATAATAAAACAACGTGAAATATATTGTTTAGAAACTAAAAACGAATGAACAACAGACTTTATGCTGTGCTTCATATTGTTAATTCCCCCTCATTACTTTGAAAGTATTCATTCTGTGGGAGCAGAAGAGGCCACTGTGGTTCTGTAACTTTGGGCTGTTATTTTTCATTGCTGTTATCTTTCAAAGCCCCTGCTGGTCTCTGATTAACCTGGCATGCAGACAAATATTCTAGCCATGAATTAGCCCCCCCCCCCCCTTTTCTTTGCCTTTCCTTTATATTACAGTGGCTGTCAAAAGTATTCACCCCCTTGGACTTTTCCACCATCTCTGTGGAGCCCGGGACCACCTCAGAAGATGGTGCTGTTTCCCCCCCAGTGGCAGCACCAGGGCCAGGACCCTTGTCGCCAGCAGAGGGGTCAACCTGAGGCGGTTGTTCTTTCGGGGGCCCCTCCTGTGCCCCCTCAGTGACTGCAACTGTAACCGGACCCTCAGTGGCCTGGGGACCGGTTGTCTGGTCTATTTGTTCCAGGGGGAGGGGATCTCCCCCGAGAGCACTACCTTGTGTGCTCTCAGGTTCTTCCCCTCCCTCCAGCCCCTCAGCGGGGGTCGCTTGCATGGGCTCCACGTTGTTGGCGGAACCCACACCTGCCTCAGGATCTTGTTCTGTCTCCCTGTCCTCACCGGGGAGGGAAGCCTGAGGCAGGTACTCTTTTGGGTTCCCCTCCTGTGCTCCCTCAGCGACCTCCGCTGTGACCGACCCCTCGGTGGTAGGCTTCTGGGGCCTCTTGTGTTTCTGGGGGGGGATTTACCCCGAGGGTGCTGCCTGCTCCTCCGGGTTCCTCCCCTCCCTCAGTGGAGCCCTGGACCTCTGCCCCCTCCACAGCAGCACAAGGGCCTGGGCCCTTATCGCCTGTAAAGGAGGGAAGCCGAGGTTTTGGTGTCTTTTGATTTCGGGGGCTTTTCTTTGCCCCCTCAGTGACCTCCCCTGCAGCTGGCCCCTTAATAGTGGAGTTGGGGCTGGTTTTGCTGCACTTTCGTGCGACAGTGGGCAGGTTAGTCTGCACCTTCCTCTTTACAGAGACGGTCCCATGCTGGCAGTGGGGATTCTGTCCCCGGTGGCGCAGTGCTCCTGCCCCTTGGGGTGCTTACTTTTGTGGGTGGCTTTGCCGCACTGCCTTGCAGGATGATCTGGCGAGGGGGTCTCCCTTTCAGGGACTCCCCCTGACCCACCGCCAGATGGTGCGGCGGTGGGCTTTGTCGTCTACTGCTTGCCCCCCCCCCCCAGTGGACTTGGCCGCCTTCCTTTTTCTACGAAGGGGAGTGGTCCACTCGGCAGCCTTCTCCCCCCGTGCACTTTCGGGTGGCGCAGAGAGTCCGGCTGCCTCGGGGACCTCCTCTCCCTTCGCTCCCTCGGATGTTGTTGGGAGGGGGGCGGGTACTTTTTTTTACCCCCTTCTATGGGCTTCTTTGAGGCCCCTGGGGGTGAAGTGGACTCAGAAGGGCGCGGTGCTTTCCGCGGATGTTGTGGCGCTCTGCTTGAGCTTGTGGCAGCTCTTTTTCTGGTGCCCCAGCTCCCTGCGGTGATAGCAGTGAAGGGGACCACAGAACTGCCCTCAACCGCTTCCTGACCCGCCAGGTGGAAGGACAGCATGTGGCGGAGGGGCTGGTCCTTGCAGCCCAGGGGAGTGGGGTGGATTGCTGTCTTTAGCTCCCCCAGGGCCTGCAAGTGGGGCTTAAGCAGGGCATCCTGTATGAATGATGGCACGTTCGACAGGATGACCCTGCTGCCGAGCCCGGCGAGGGGTTCTATGGGGACGAACTACCCCCCTGACGGTAAGACCCTTCTTGATAGCCGTGTTCATGGCGGCCTCCGATTTTAGGAAGAATACAGCATTCCCATACATTTTGGAGGCTGCTGTCTTCACCATCGCCTTGACGAAGGCCTCTATCGAGAGGGAGTCCTTCAAGAGGCACCTGACCCCATGCATCCTGGTAATGTTTTTAAAGGGGGCTGCAGCCTCCCCTGCAGCCACTTGTGCCCACTTTTTTGGGGCCTGTGGAGCCTGTCCACTCATTATTTAATTGTATTTTTGTTTTATTTATTTATTTATTTATTTATTGTTATTTATTTGTATTTATTATTGTTTTGATGATTATTTATTGTTGTTTGTGTATTTGATTATTGTTATTTTAATGTTTATTTATTTAATAGATAACAAAAAACAGACACACCAAACACATTTTTATTTAATTTATTAAAAAAAAATAATAATAATACACAAACACACAATTTTTGGGGGTACAAAATTTGTTTTCCCTTTTTTCCATCTTAAAAGAGGAAATCAAAATAAATCAAAGTTTAAAACAAGACAGTTTTAAACATAAAAAAATCAAACAAAATCAAATAAAAGGGCAAAACAAAGGAGCACATGGCCAGTGCTCCCTGCCTGCCCTTCACCCACTCTGCACACAGCAGAGATGGGGGATTTAAAAACAAATCGATTTTTAACTCAAAACCAAAAACAGATGTGTATATAAAAATAATATTTTTAAAAACACAAAAATAAAACCTTTAAGGTAAAATTAAAAGTTCAATGAAAAGTGTTTTTAAAAAAGAAAGAAAAATAAAATCTCTCCTGCACTTGTTTACAAACACAACTACAGGGAGAGAAAGATAAAAGACAAAAACAGTGTTTTATATAAAAATAAAAGAACTAAATCAAAAGATTTTTAAATCAAACGATGCACTACTACTTTAGAAAAAAAGAAAATGTAAAATGATTTTGAAAATAAAAAGTTTAAACAACTGTTAAATTGAACTGCAGGAGTTCCAGAAAAGTGTGACCTGTCAGTCGTAGTTGTATTATACATCACAATTATTTATCCTGAACACATTGGGCTAGTCTACTTTTATAACTGCCTTCACAGGGCAGATTTTAAGGGGGGCAGGGTTTTTCCCATCTTTATTTAAGCAAGGAGAGAAATATGGAAACATTTTCTCAGTAAATCTCTCTTTAAAAGTGTAGATAGGTCTCATATCACTGGCGTCAAAGAATGCCACCTCCCCCCTGTCAAAGTCCAGCAGAACTCTGATCTTCTCTGGTTTATTCTTCAGAGCAAGTGGTGACGGTTCTGAGGTGCAGACACTGTACCGATCCCCATCCCTCAGGGCTATAGCCCAGTATCCTTCTTCTGGGTTCAGACTGATGCCCCCTTTCCTCTTGCTGGACTCTTTTGTCACACCAAGATCCCATTTAGTTTTGCTCCCCACCTCAACTTCCCAGCAGTGTTTCCCTGCAGTGAATCCCTCAGAGCCCACCACAAAAACACAGTAACCAAACCGCTCTGGGTTGTCAGGAAGCTGCTGTCTATCATCACTGTGTCTCACACTTGTTAGATCCTCAGACAGTATCAGTTCAGGGTGTGCTGTGTTGGGGTCTAGAGTAAGTGGAGCTGCAGGGGAAAACGAGAGACCAGATTAGAAATGAGAATATCTACCTGTACACTAAAGCATTTTAATAAAATAGGAGAGATGAGTTGTATATTCTTTTGCTACATTATTATGCATCATTTCAAATATTAATATTCAACATCAAATCATTTTCAAAACCAGAGACTGACCTGTTAAAATATCACAAAAACACAGCATGTCATCCTGTTTAAATCCTGTAACCAATTACAGTGTGCAAAAACCCTGCCCTCATTGCTGTGAGGGAGTACAGTATATAAATGCTGAACAAATGTCCAGCTGGATGGTTTAAGTATAACTCTGGCTCAAACTCTGGTTAGTGAGAATTGTAGCTGCTCACAGAGTTCTATCACAGAGCTCTAGAACAGAACACTGTGACACTGCTCAGCACTAACATTCTTAGAGATCTGGGAGCATTTTAAAGACAAAGGGCTGAACTCAGGTTTCTTTACAAGAAGTTTCAATGCAGACCAACATGGCATCAGCAAGTATTTTGCTGTCTTGGAATGCTCTTCCAGCTCACCTCAAGAATATGGATAGCTCAAGTGTTTTAATATTGAATTGAGAGGTAATCTCTCTGATGGAAATAACTGTATTTGCTAAAGTCCTGTACATTTCCCTGAATAGTATCATTGATTGCAGATAGCTGTATCTTGTTGCATACACACATTGTCAATAGTGGTTATATGTAACACCCCACCCCCCACCCCTTCTCCTCTGTGATGCCTGCCCCACAGTACTCACTGTATTGAACAATTCCCAGCATCTTCTCCCAGACTTTGTACTTCAGAGAGCCCAGGTGCTTGGCTACATCTATCAGCACTCCTGAAACACACTCTGGATCCTGCAGTGTGCACTCGGCTCTGCAATCATATTCAGGAGTTAGTGCTGCTCTGTGTTTGCATTCAGTACCATACAAAATAGGAAGACAGGCAAGATCTTACATACCTTCTCTTTGTATATTTGTAGTTCTGAAACAATGAAAAACAAAATAGTATTAAAGTTAAATTCAAGACGTTTGTGTTTTTATGAACATAAGGAAAGCATCCCTGGTGGCACAGCACTAGAGTTGGTATTACAATGAAAGCTAAACAAATGATTTATGAGATACGTTGAAGTGGCGAAGGTGGAGTCACAGAAACATATCAGCTACCCTTGTTTTAATTTTCTTCAGCAGCATTAATGAACTGTACTGAGGGGGCATTTTTCTTGTTTTATTTGTATACCAGAAAGAGCAGCACAAGCATTAGATTCTCAGTGATCACAAGAGCAACGTGACTGTGTGTTTATAAGTTTTTTACCTGAAGGAACGAGACTTCTTCTGCTTTCATTTCCCGCTCCATCACTCGGATTGTATCTGAAAGGGTTGCTATTTCTCTTGTAATATTCTCCAACTGGTCTTCTAGGAGTTTTTTCTTTTGTTCCTCTTCCCCCCTCAGTGCAGCTATCCTGGCCTTTTCTTCATCTCGTAGAAACTTGTGAAGTTTTTCAAACTCCTCCTTTATCTGCTTCTCTGTTTGCTGGGCTTGTTTCTGTAACAAGTAAAAGAACACTTTAGAGTTGGTTTGGGTGTTGAGTGAAAATGTATGTTCTGTATTTTTTAAATGAGTAATCTTGTTATTATTATTTGTTTATTTAGCAGACGCATTTATCCAAGGCGACTTACAGAGACTAGGGTGTGTGATCAGCTGCAGAGTCACTTACAACTACGTCTCACCCGAAAGACAAAGCACAAGGAGGTTAAATAACTTGTTCAGGGTCACACAATGAGTCAGTGGCTGAGGTGAGATTTAAACCGGGGACCTTCTGGTTACAAGCCCTTCTCTTTAACCACTGGACCACACAGCCTAATTAGCTTACCTTGATGTGCTTTGCTGTTTTATCACATTCTTTTTTAACTTCATTAAAGGATTCCAGCTTGTCCTGCAAGGGCTTCATTGTAGTCTTGAGTTCTTCCTGAAATGAAAAGAAACATTATTGAATAGTACCAATATGAATGCAGTGTGTGAGAAATCCCCTCAGCACTGTGGTTGACAGTAGACAGTCCTGGAATCCAACAGGGAATCCTGTGTCTAGTCTGGTCAGCTGGGGTCCTGGCTTTCAGTGGCTGAAGATCCCAGTTTGGATCACTGACAGGTAAGAGTTAACTGCGGATTGGGCTTTGATTCTCTATATAGAGCTGAGACTATCAGTTCTACACAGGAGATATGTGTAAAAATAGTGTGACACATAGACAGTTGATCAGACAGCATCCATATGCCTCCAACTTACAGCATGATACCGAACTTTTGCTAAAGATTATCCCTAATAGGTTTAATCAGATTTGGTCAAGCGATACTCTTCATACTCTTATATGTAGGGGAAGAAGATACCACCATTTTTTTTGTAAAATTTTGGTAATATCAAACATATTTTTTTTTCTATAGCATTAATATTAATATGGCAACTTGTATGTGTGCCTCCAAACCCCAAAAAGGGCCTTATTGCATTTATAATCCAGGTCAAACAGTGGATTTGAAAAAAAAAACAGAAATCATGTTTAGATTTTTTTTATCCAAAGTTAAGCTGAGTAAATGAATTGAATTGAAACATACAAAATTAAATATTATTTTTTATATGTGTTGAATTGTACATTGCCATTGAAAAGATCCACCAGGAAGTGAAGTTCAGATGGCACTGAATTCATTTTTTTTCTAAGTGCAAGATGCTGTTGTTTCAGCAGAACGTGGTAGGGGATGAATAAAAATAAATTAAATGTCGGGTGAGTGTGTATATTAACAGATTCCCCAGTTTTGTTTTCATTTTGACAGTGGTTTATTCCAGCTCGGAGACTAATGTTTGAATTTGTATATTCTTCTCCTTGGTCATTTCTTACATTTCCATATAAATCCCTTAGTATTTTGTTAAGCTGTACATTTTCCACAGTTGAGATATGTAATTGAATTTGTTTCTGTTTTAGCCAATCCTGAAAGACGGCAATTGTCCACTTTGTAATTTGTTTTTGGTATTTTTCTCCGTTTTGCTAACTTCCAATTCATTTAACCCCATAACTCTACTTACTACTTTTTGGGATTTTTTTTGGTGGTTCAGTATCTTTAGAGACATCCATATTTCCAGGTAGTTGGTCACTCAGATTTATAGTTTCTGTAACTTTGTAACTGTAAACAAGATGGCTGTTGGTACTGTAAATTCTGTGAAACAGCACAGTGATTTACAATGTGTGATAAGGCTCGAACTGTCAGTATCCATCCAATATACAGACAGCTGGAATTTTGCTCAACCAATCATATTGCTTGTTTCACATTCCATTGCCAGCCCTGGATTAATATATACTGTATATATCTGTGGGGGTTTGACTGACATGATATAATCACACAGAACAAATGATTGGGAGGGCTACATCCCATGTTGTGTGGGCATGCATAAAATACATTTTAATCATTTTCAGATAGGTGGACCATTGTAAACAGCAGGCATATAAATGTGTGCTGTTTGTACTCTAAGAAAAGGATAACAAGAAAGTGAAACTGTCGTGACATATTTTCTTAAAACCAGCACACACATCTTGTATGTAAATAAGGACTGGGAATCCTCAACACAGGCATGCTGTTGTCATGTGAAATTATTCCCTCAGTTATTATGTTGATGAATTATGTATGAATTATTATGTAGGTCTTAGCAAATACTGTCGAGCAGCTTCAAAACAGCCTCAAAAATGGTTTACCCTAGGGCATCTGGCATACTTTAATAAAGGCAATATATGCAGCACGTTCGTTGTCATGTTATTTGTCCCATCCAATAATTTATTTTATTAGTCCGAGTCAAAACAAAGAAAACGTGGCTATTCGAGTCTAAAATTCTAACTACGAAAAAGTAAGTAGCAGGTTGAAGCGAGGTGGCTGAAGCGAAGCTAAATAGATTGTATTTTCTCCAGACACATTAAGATATGCAAAACAATTACCTCCATCTGCATGTGCAGTTTCTTTGGGAAATATCTTGACACGATCAATCACCAAAATATACTTTTCTTTTTTTTTCTTTTTTTTTTTTTTTTTTGCTTTGTCGTACATTTCTACTATTTTGCAGCTGTGACTTTGTCCTACCCCCTACTGCACAGTACAGCTCACAGAAAAGCAGAGGTATGACACAAAAACCGGGCCTGTGTCATACCTCAGAGAGAGAGTAAATGTTATATGTGGACGTTTTTTGTTTGTTTGTTTTTTGCTTAAGTGCAATGCAAACAGGACGGCGAATGAATAAAATGGTCTTTCTACAGAGGGGGATGCGTCCCTTGCGTTGTGCAGTAGTTCATTTAAACGAGGTTGCTTTTTTTCCTCTCCGTACTTGTTCGGTGTGCATTGGCCCCTAAGAGGTGAATTTCTCTGTGACCCCTCAATTTCATGATTTCTGCGAAATCGCAATTTAGGTAGACCCCTACTTATAATAAGCGAAAGTTATATAATTTCATATCAGTGTTTACTACCTGTTTTTACTAGCTATAATATAAAGCCTTCCGTTCTTTATTTTATTGCATAGATTCTGTCACGTTATTTTTTATTGGTGACCTGCTATTTTGACCGATTTGTAATGTCTGTTTTGTTTTTCTTTCTTTTTTATAAATGTTATGCATTCTGTTTGCTCGTTTGTTATTTCTATAATCCGTGATGTTGGTATTTATAGTTTTTATTGTAAAACGCTTTGGGATACTATATTGTAAGTAAAAAGGGCACGAGTGTTCTGCGAATATTGTCCGATTTTTTTGCTTTTTTTTTTTTTTTTTTTAATTGCGACCTGCAGTTGCATGCTCTTTGTTTTACGGTAGCATGCAGCAATAATATTACTTCAATTGGATGTATTCTAGTAGTGTGTAATCTATATTGTGGTCATTTTGAGGACTTGTCTTATTTCAAAGAACTGAAAGAATTCATTTGCTATAATGTATTGTGACTGATTGCTGTGTCAAAAGATAAGTGTGCCATTTTGAGAGATGTCCTGCAGTGTGTTGATATCAGGCTTTTTCTATTTTGTGGACAAACTAGCTTTGTTCTCCAGTTTTAAATATTAATTGTCTAATCCTAACATTTATTAAACATTATAAAATACATTAAGTGTATGTAACATAACTGCTATTTTGAATTATTCCAGCATTTTCTACTATAATTATAGGGGTTATTGGGAGCCTAAAACTTAGTTCCAATCTTCACTACATGTAATTATTAACATGCAAATAAACATTTTTTCTATTCCAACTAAACATGTTTTTTCACAGATCAATTTCTTCATCTTTTTAGGTGTAAAATTGACTGCACTGGCACTGTAAATGTGAAAAGGGAGACGTGCATAGTTGCTCCACATTGAGTAACCCTATAACATCCACTCTGCAGTCTCTAACCCTGAATATATTTTATAGTAGTGAGAGAGAGAGAGAGAGAGAGAGAGAGAGAGAGAGAAAGAGAAATATATAGAGAGAGAGAGAGACACACACACATATATATATATATATATATATATATATATATATATATATATATATATATATATATATATAGTATTTGTATAACAATCACATTTAAAAAAGAAATTACAAAAAAGTTGCTTTCAAACCTTATAATCCCTTGCAGCTTCCGGGACTGGCTGGAACTTGTGATTTCTATGTTTCTCTGAAGTTTGACAAACAACACAGACAGCTTCTTCATCATCCACGCAGAACAGCTTCAATTTTTCATCATGCAAACTGCAGAGCATTCCAGTAGGTTTGTGACTGTGTTCTTTTAAAAAGGACTCCACAATATTCCTGAGCCTGAAATCCACAGGCGGCTGAGGGCCTGAGGACCTCTCCCTGCACACTGGACATTCCCGAGTTTTCTCATCTTGCCAGTAGCGATCCAGACATGCTTTACAGAAGCTGTGGTTACAACGAAGAGTTACAGGATCCTTGAAAATCTCACAGCACACAGCACAAGAAAGCTCTTCTTCCAGACCAGAAGTGTTTGCTGCCATTTCTGTACAAGTCACACCCTGCCTTGCTAACTGTAATGGCTCCTTATAATCAGAGAAGAACTTAAACCTACTTTCACTTTCATTCTAATTTGTTATTACAGATGCAGAATTTAACAACTTTTTAAATTGGAATTTACATTGTTGTTATTAATTTTAGTAGCTCCGTTTTCTAAACTAGATCCATGCTCAATTTCAAATGTATTTCTAAATACAAACTGTTTAATCAAAATAAATTAATTAATTAAAAAAACAAACAAACACAAAAACCCACAGACTTCAGTTTCGTTGTACAGGTGTAATATAGCCAATGCCACAAGGGGGCTACATTGTATTGCATATGTATTTTGACTTAACAAAACTGTATTTAATAGCGTTTTCTTTTTTTTTCTTTTTTTGTAAGTATCTCATTTCTTCTACTCATAAAAAGAAAACGCTTTTAAATACAGTTTTGTTAAGTGCAATTATCGGGTTGTCAAAATTTTGATTTGGTCCCAGCCTTAATGTGCTTAAAAAGGGCAGCAGAGTGGAGTAGTGGTTAGGGCTCTGGACTCTTGACCGGAGGGTCATGGGTTCAATCCCCGGTGGGGACACTGCTGCTGTACCCTTGAGCAAGGTACTTTACCTAGATTGCTCCAGTAAAAACCCAACTGTATAAATGGGTAATTGTATGTAAAAATAATGTGATATCTTGTAAGTCGCCCTGGATAAGGGCGTCTGCTAAGAAATAAATTATTATTATTATTATAGACATTTCAGAATCAGTGTGTTTTTTAAATATAGACAGTGGAGCAGAGACATTAAATCAGGACTATGCTAACCAAACATCACATTGACACGAGGTGTGATTACATTATAAGTTGTGTTGAATGTGTGAGATAATGTAATGTCTATTCAACACATTTAGATGTAGGTCCTACTGTAGGCAGTTTACATGTTTCACTGAGAGAGTCTTGGTCTAATGAATATACTCAACAAAAGATTAATACTCATTATTGTCAAATTACAGTTGAAGTGTATCAGTGTTTCCAATGAACTATTTTAATTGTATTTTATGAATCATACAATACGAAATAAAATCAACCTTTTTATTGCTGAGGAAGCATGTCATATCATGTTCACCTTTTCTTTCGTTATTTGTTGTAACGTTAATACAAATTCTCATATATCTAGAATATTTTCTGTATTTAACTGTATTTCTTTTCAGTTTATAAAGACAAAGGTAAAGGTATACACTTCAAATTACAGTTATTGAACTATTATTAAACTAGTCATTAGATGGACTATAGTGATAGGACTCTAATAGCATCTCACCAGTGGCGTGGCATGACAAAATGGACTGGGGTAGCAGAGTCGTCGCAAAGCCCCCCCGCCCCCGTCGCTCTTTTTTTAAAGTGGCAGCTACCTGTAAGCCACAGATACCTTTCTCCTTGAAAAAGGATTTGTAACCAAATCGACTATGATGTCTCAGCTTTATCACTTTTTTTATTTTAGTGTAAAATAAAAATCAAAATAATTAGATGTTGTAAAGGCATTTGTATTTATCAAAGTATATTTATAAGCAATATCGTGCAAATCCAGCTATCCTCCTAACTGCAGTGCTAACCAAGGAATATTCACTCACTAATGATTTTGACTTTCCCATTGGTTCCTAAAGCACGCCCTTCAAGTGAGGCAGAGAATACCCTGGGAGATTTATGGCCCGCCTCTGCTCACTCTTGATTGGTCACCTGTCTAAAAAATAAAAGGACATTCTTCGACTCGCCTATTGGTTAAACTCACTCAAGACCTTCAACTGAAAAGGAGAATACCCCCAACTGTTTTTTTCTAGCGTCTGGTTGTTGTTTTAGACTTATGCGGGGGAAATGCAGGTCTCTTATTGGCTGATCACATCCCCTTCAGGAAACCCCTAGACTCTTAAAAAACCTCTAGTAAACCCTGTAAGTCATCTTGGATAAAGGCATCAGACAAATGAACAAATAATAATTAGAGAAGTATGTTTCATGGTATAAGCAAGCACACTGTACGCAAGTGAGTGAAGCAACTTAATGTCATTTGACTGACGGTTTACTTGGCACTGTCTGGTCAGCAGAGAATACCTTGAAGGTCCTGACTGCACACCACTGCATCTCACTAACCCCAAGCTTCCAGCCAGATACAATGCAAGGTGCACTTATTATAGCTTCCAGTCTAGGCAGCATGTATTCTTGATATCCAGCACCCAATCCCTAAGATATATACAATCAAGAGATATTTAACACAATATCAGTGGAATATCAATAGTACAGGATGAGGAGTCCCCTGACACTCTATACATGTACAGTACTGTCCACACTACCAGTTTCGTTTGGACAGTACTGTACATTGATAGGAACACAGAGAGCAGGGATCTGAGGTTTTGGTGAATATTGCAACCACGTGAAAATGTGACAGCAGTGCCAGCTCAAGGATCTACTGGGCCCAGGTGCAACACTGTAATGTGGACAACCCCCCCCCCCCCCCCCCCAAAAAAAAAGAGCAGCACAACCAAAGCAGGCTTTTGAAAATAAATACATCAGTAGCAAAATCTAAATTGGTCAAAAACATATTTTTTATTTTCCAACAAAACATATTCCAACATTATTTTAAGATGACTATGAACAAGACAGTTATCAATTAACTAACAGTATATCCAAACATTTTAATAAAACAATTATGTAACAAGGTTAATCAATTTGATTAATTGTTCAATTTAGTTAATATGAAACACATTAGGTATGCAATTTTTTTTTTTAACTGAATTTTTACCATGCGTTACTTAAGGCGTAATTTCGTGAGGCGGACACACTCGGACACGTTCAGCTTGTTCGATGTGGAAATGGAACAGGTTTCAGTCTTTTCACTAAATCATTTCGTTCCATATCTGCTCTAGCATCATGACTGACAGTGATTTTGGGCATGCTGTTTTTTGCATTGTGATGTTTTTTTTTCATACAGAAAGTTTCAAGCAGTAGTTATGGCAAAAAGTTTTGCATCTCCCTATATAATTAAACAATTGTGCTTCATAGTCGAACAAAGCCTGCTGAATTACGTTAACATGTTGAATTACAATCATACTGCTTTGTAATTTTCCATACTTAACGAAAAACGGACAACAATTAAAAAATGTGACATTTTAAAATCCAACATGAAATACTGTACTACTATTATGCTGCCTTCCGACATACATATGTGATATCATTCTGTAGTTTCTTTGATTACATGTTAAACATCTACATCTACAGGAGCTCTCGTCCCAGCATCAGGCGCGTTGGGGTGCAGTTGGTGGACTCCTGGATGGTGGAGCAGCAGGTCAGGAGAACCAAGGTCAGCTGAGTGTCCCAGTCACTCAGCTGGTGGGCTGAGTGTCCCAGTCACGCTGGTGGTGATTGTCAGCAAAACTGCGTGGGTCCAGTTGGACCGTTCCTTAAGGCCGTCGCTCTTGTGGATCCCCAACCAGTGGCACATATCTGCCAGCAGCTTGGTCTGAGTGGAGTTCCTGAGGGACCCTGAACCGACATAAGAACCCCTCCAGCAGAGCTTCAGGCCATGGTCTTGGCCTCCTGGTCCGGCAGACAATAAGCCTCTGGCCATTTTGTGAAATAGTCCACGGCAACCAGGACAAAATGGTTTCCCTTCTCCGAGTGGGGGAAGGGGCCCAGGATATCAACCCCGACTTTCTCCATGGGGCTGCCAACTGGAAACTGCTGGAGGGGGGGGCGTGTGATCGGTTCAAGGGTCCCTTCTTGGCCGTGCACTGGTCGCACCACCGGCAGTAGTCCTCAACGTCCCGGCCGCATTGCCCCCAGTAGAACCCCTGTTGAACCAGGCGCAGGATCTTGCTTATCCCAAAGTGCCCTGTGCTGGGGGTTCCATGATGAGCCCGCAGAACCGCCTGTTGTAGCGAGCTGGGGACCACCACCTGCCACCTCACCTCTTGGCCAGCTGACTCCTGCCACTGGTGTTGCAGCACTCATCCCGGATGCCCAAGCCAGCCCATTGTGACCACAAGCCCTTGGTTGCTGCCGATTGCAGCTCAATCTCCTCCCAGGGGGGGCGCCGCTGTCTCTCAAGCCACTGCAGCACCGATTGTAGGTCAGAGTCCAGGTCTTGCTGCCGCCTCCACTCTGCTGCATCAACCGTGGCCAGTTCCCTGCAGACAACAACCGTTCTAGTCGTCGTCCCGTGCTCAGCCGCGGTCAGCTCCTGCTCCCGGACCTCCCTCTTCAGACAGTGGTTGCAGCCCTCCCCTGTGCAGGGGCAGCGGGACAGGGTGTCCGCGTTGGTGTAGCGAGCTCCAGCCCTGTGCTGGATGTTGAAGTGGAAGGACTGGAGCTGCTCGATTCAGCAGACCACCTGTCCCTCCGGCTCTTGGAATGTCAGCAACCACTTCAGGGCAGCACGGTCAGTCCGGACGGTGAATGGGAGCCTGAAAAGATGACTCAGCAGTGGCGCTCCGCCTTGTTGAAAGAGTGGCTGAAGTACGCCACTACCTTCTCTCCATCAGGCCCCGCCTGGGAGAGGACCACACCGATCCCCTTGTTACTGGCGTTGGTGTCCAAGATGAACGGGAGGCTGACATCAGGGGGGAGAGCACTGGGGACTGAGTCAGTGCTCCCTGCAGAATGGCTCTCCCTTGCACAGCAGCTGGTGCAGGGGGGCTGCGATACTGGCGAAGTTGGCCATGAACCAACGGTAGTATGAGGCGAGCCCCAGGAACCCTCATAGCTGCTGTTGGTCAGTGGGGGCCGGCCAGTCCTGAACCGTGCTGATCTTTGCCGGTTCAGTGCTGATTTCCAGGAAGAGTTCCAGGGGTGAGCTGGCTCCCCTGGTCGGTCCCCCACAAGAGCTGGACTCATTTGTAGTTGTCTGGCTAGGTGGTCCTGGCTCCCATCAGGCTGCCCTGGGAGGTGAGCAGGTTCCCCTGGTTGGGTCATGTCACATGCCGGTCCCCCCTGCAAGCGAAGGAGCCCCTTCCGAAGGTCGAGCTTCCTGCCGGTGCTATGCATGTTCTGCGAATGTTCGTAGAAGTGGCACCCCCCCCCCCCCCCCTCCAGGCTCATCTGCCTCGTCGTTACAATATATCGTGTGACAATATAGCTGGTGACACCATCATTTTGACTGCCAGTGTATATTATAGCATACTATAGGATTTTTGACTTTTTTTCCAATTCTTTTTTAAGTGTAATGTATTTCCGATTTCAATATATAAATCTGCATACCGAAATATTAAAACATCAAGTAGCTCCATGTGACATGCCTGGATTTGGCTAAAAAGGGAGACAAAACCGAACCAGGTAACTGCAGACCAATAAGCCTGACTTCTATTATATGTAAACTTATGGAAACTATAATAAGATCCAAAATGGAAAATTACCTATATGGTAACAATATCCTGGGAGACAGTCAGCATGGTTTTAGGAAAGGGAGATCTTGTCTAAGTAACCTGCTTGATTTTTTTGAGGATGCAGCATTGACAATGGATAATTGCAAAGCATACGACATGGTTTATTTAGATTTCCAAAAAGCTTTTGACAAAGTCCTGCATAAAAGATTAATTCTCAAACTGAACGCAGTAGGGATTCAAGGAAATGCATGCACATGGATTAGGGAGTAGTTAACATGTAGAAAACAGAAAGTACTGATTAGAGGAGAAACCTCAAAATGGAGCGAGGTAACCAGTGGTGTACCACAGGGATCAGTATTAGGTCTTCTGCTATTCCTAATCTACATGAATGATTTAGATTCTGGCATAGTAAAGCAAACTTGTTAAATTTGCAGACAACACAAAAATAGGAGGAGTGGCAAACACTGTTGCAGCAGCAAAGGTCATTCAAAATGATCTAGACAGCATTTAGAACTGGGCAGACACATAAATATCATATGGGAGATACTGAAATTGAAGAAGGAATCTATGTTTACTCAGAAATGTCTTCATCTAGACAATGTGGGGAAGCTTAAAAAGGCCAACAAGATGCTCAAATATATAGTGAAAAGTGTTGAATTTAAAACTTTACAATGCATTAGTAAGACCTCATCTAGAATACTGTGTTCAGTTCTGCTGCTCTAGAAAGAGTGTAGTCTAGGTTCCGCCAGTGGGGGGATTGCCCAAATACCCTGTGCAAACCCACAATGCAAATTTACAGAGACACACCTGAGAAGGGCATATGCAGCAGAGGCACAGGTAACCCGCCTGGTAAACATGGCGGATATACAGACGGCCTACATGGATGGCATACTGTGAGAGGCCTTGCTCCCAGAGCCGACGGCTACCAAATTGCGCCTCCTCTCAGGCACGCTGCTCCAGATTTCCAGTCTTCAAGGGCATGCCCTGGGCCAGAGCTTGGCAAGTCTTATAGTGGCTCACAGACATGCCGATATCCCTGGGGCAAACTTTTGGGCCAGCCGTGGAGGAAATCCTGCAGCGATCACTCCGAGAACGCGAGGCGTCCCGGCAAGTGGCCGCGCTACTCCCTCCCCTCTCTCCGGTACGGGGCAGGTTGAACCGTAGGCAGACTCCACCGGCACAGACTATCACCAGGACGATTCTAGTTCCCATGGCTCCGCTGGGTGACCTGAGGCACCACCTACAGGCCACAGCAGCAGCGAGCAACCAGCCCCTCCCGCAAGGTAAGGGGAATGCAGGATGTGGCGAGTCCAAGCAGCAGCATTCCAGGAGGCGATTCCAGGGCCGTCGCCCTAGGCAGCCGCCTCAACTGCTGATTCATCTTCACATTCTCCAGTAAGTCCTGCCTGGTGACTAGTTCACCACCGTAGACTTACGGGAAGCTATCCTGGCCCCCTTGCGGTTGCAGGGGATCATGATTTCCATTACATGAGAGTAGATGTTAAAACTTCATGCTGATTTGAACTCGGCTCTCGCTAAGATAAGCACCAACTAAGACGTAGCTTTACATTAAACTAATGTGATCCATATGTGTCTCAAGGACATGCACAAGGCAGTTAAGCTTTCCAGTGCTTCTTGTGCCGAGGGACAGGACCCATGTAGTCAGTCACAGCTCAAGATATGTACCTGTCACCCTCTGGCTCCCCCAGAGCATGCTGTGGTGTGGACACAATTGAACCCTCAGTTTAGAGGGTGAATAAAACTCAGCTATTCAACTAGGGTTTGTGCCTGGGACCGGATTGAAATCCATTCAGCTCTGAGTGTTTAGTTTTGAACTAAACGCCCTGAAAGGAATCTCTCCTCGATACCCACACGGTGTGGCTGCTGTACTGCTTCACTCCATTCTCTGGTTTCTGTATTTCCTGCTCTCTACCTATCCTGTCACAATCCCATAATCCCAAGCAGCAATTAGCATACACGCTTTGCTCAAGCTATCACGTAAACCTGATAGAAAACTACAGATATTGAGAAAAAACCCATTAGAAATGTGTAGAAATGTATACAAACCTATAGATAGTCATAGAAAGACAGTACAGAGTCATGTATCAATAATTCTGTTATCTGCACCACTGCCAAAGTTTTTTTTTACATATCAATTTGTGTTGTGCAGGTCAGAAAGGTTCCTTTTAAAGCAGGCAAAGCTGGGTGCTGTAGTGTCCAGGCTTGTAATGTGTCCTTGTTACTGTCAGGGTGTGGGTCAATTATCCAGAAAATCAGCCACTGCTTACTGTTCTAATTAGTCTGGCTACTTGATGTGTACTTTATATAGAAAACTAAAACTGTATAGTAAGTTGTAGAAATCTATAATAATTTATAGAAATGTGGCCACCCTATAGGTTTTATACAAATCGTAAACTAATAAAAATGTGCTATAGGAAGCATTTTTATTAAAATTTAGATGTTGACTGCTAGATAGCTTCCGAGAAGGCGAAGGAGTGGGAATGTTCACATGTAATTTTATAATTAATGGGTAATAACCAAGGCTTTAAAAAGCATGCACTTCCCTTCACTGGCTTAATAGTCCATTCCGGAATTCAGTCTTGCTTCCAGAGCTCTAAGCATGCTGGTGCTGAGCAGTGACACAGGGTTCTATTCTAGAGCTCTGTGATAGAACTCTGTGAGCAGCTGACTCCACCTACAGTCCAGTGTGCAGCAAAAGAAGTTTAAAGCTTCAGGTGGAATCCTAATACCTGCTGCACAGGGAGTGAATCTATAGTGTGGTGGCAGGATAAATGGGCTTCACCTGATTCTAAAGGAAATTAAAGACTGGAAATCTAAAAGAAAAATTAAAGGTTGTATCATGTTTTTAATGCCTTGATTATTAACTTATCTTCAGACATATATTTGAATAAATAATATCACAAACAATGTGGTATCACAACTTAATTCAATTTATAACATTGACATTAATTACTATACAGAGTTGACTGTTAGCCAGCACTATCTGAGTTCATCCACAAGCAGACATGTAAACCCCTAAGTGTTCATGCCAGTGAGACCCCTGCTGAAAAACCTTGGGATTGATGAAAGACCTTAACTTAGACCACTAGATTTTTTTTTGGGTGGGGGTGAGGGGGTGTGGAGGTGAGGGGGTAACTGTAGCTAGTCATGAAAAGGAAATACTGTCTGCTTTTGCTGCTTTTGTGGAGATGAAATAAAATAAATAAAACAAAAAAAATAGGGTACACAACACCAAAAAATGCCATTTAACAGTGAATATTTATATGTGATCTGGTTTAATATGTAAATTATACAAAAAGAATATATCTACACATATATCTTTGTAAATACTGAGAAAATTAGTATACTTTTTTATTTATTTTCAGTTTTAATAAAATCTTCAGTTAGTGTGTGACTGTGATTATTATTATTGACATTTAACATTATTAAAACAAAGAAGCATCATTTTATAGAAATATGAAACCACTATATGGTGAAAATTAAGGTGAAATAAAGAGAGATAGACATACCATCAATTTCCAATTTTTCTGTTATTTCTTACCATATGGCATCTTTCTTTTTATAGTGTTTATAACCACTGACACTGTCATCAGAAAAAAACATTATATTTTTCGACTTTAATAATCAAATTCTCATTGATGTCCATTTCTCTTTTATTTCTGTGGTAATTTCTGCGTGAACGAGACAGTGACAGACTGACAGCCTCTCCTTCGACTCTGCCCGAGTAATGACGTGCTGTGTACAGAAACATAGAAGGCTCGCGCAGACAAACCATCAGTTTGAGACAACAAGGCAATTCTATCTTTGGAGTAAGGGGGGAGTTTGCGTAGCAGCTGCAGGAATATAGAATGAAATGAAATAATATGCTTGGACAGTTGTATTTGGATTTACCACTGTATCATGTATGAAAGGTTTTGCAGTCTCGCAAACAATAACAAACTTATGCACAAACGTGAGAATCCATTGCACGGCTATGAGACTGTCAAAATTGGGTAAACCTTGAGACTTGACATCCCTGCACAAGGGTGGTGTTGAGTAGTAAACAGGGATGATGTATTTACTGCAGTCAAGGAATGAGACTCAGAGGCAAGAAGCTGCAGTTTAAAGTGCTGTTGCACACATTTATTAAACAAATAAAAAAACAAATAAACACACGAACAAATAAACAGACACAAGGGCCAACATAAGGTTAAACAAAACAATAAGTACAATAGGCTGGGCATCACCCTCACCCTCACCCTCACCCTCACCTACTCTCTCCATCAGACAAATTTTTCCTTCCTTTTATACCTGTGGCCACTCTCCAATTAGCACTCAATCACCAACACACACACACTAAATACATTAAGGGCCCTGCCTCACATCAGTGTACAGGATCACAGGTTCATTATTATTATTATTATTATTATTATTATTATTATTATTATTATTATTATTATTATTATTATTATTGTTGTTGTTGTTTACCCTGAACACATCAGACTAGTCCACTTTTATAACTGTCTTCACAGGGCAGATTTTAAGGGGCGCAGAGTTTTTCCCATCTTTATTTAGGTAAGGAGAGAAATATGGAAACATTCTCTCAGTAAATCTCTCTTTAAAAGTGTAGATAGGTCTCATATCACTGGCATCAAAGAATGCCACCTCTCCCCCGTCATAGTCCAGCTGAACTCTAATCTTCTTGGGTTTATTCTCCAGAGTGAGTTGTGTCACTGGTGAGATATATGCACTGTAACGATCCCCATCCCTCAGGGCTATAGCCCAGTATCCTCCTTCTGGGTTCAGCTTGATGCCCCCTTTCCTCTTGCTGGACTCTTTTGTCACACCTAGAGTCCAGTTAGTTTTGTTCCCCACCTCAACTTCCCAGCAGTGTTTCCCTGAAGTGAATCCCTCAGAACCCAACATATTAACACAGGGATGAAACCGCTCTGGGTTGTCAGGAAGCTGCTGTCTATCATCACTGTGTTTTACACTTGTTAGATCATCAGAGAGTATCAGAGCAGGGTGTGCTGTGTTGGGATCCAGAGTCACTGGAGCTGAGAGGGGAAATGAGAGACATGATTAGACATGAGAACATTTACCTGTACACCTGAAAGTATTTTAATAAATTAGGAGACAGGTATTGCATTCCATTTAGCATTATTATACATATTTTCAAATATTAATATTCAACATCAAATCATTTTTAAAAGCAGAAATTTGACTGTTAAAATATCACAGAAGCAGCTTCTAAACATGTTTAAACCAGATCTATCCAATGTGTGTAAAAAAAAAAAAACTTGCCCTGATTGGCTGAGAGAGTATACAGCAGATTTTCATTACATGAGAGTAGATGTTAACCCTTTGCGGTCCATTGTCGGACCCTGTCCGACATCATCAAAAAAACAGGTTTCTAGTCATTTTTTCTCCGGAAAAAGCCGAGAAAATCATTCCATTGGCCGAGTGGGAGCGACAGGAGCCGAGATAAGCCGATAAAAAAAATAAATAAATAAAAAGGCGTATCGCATGAATAGTCATACCTGCCCCTGGCATCCCATATGGGCGGTCATAAGGAAACAAGCTGGCTGTTACTGTATCAGCGCACAGAGACTATCACGGACATTTGCAGAGCTTTTTTGAGATGTTATAGTTATAAAATAATGACTTGGATTGCATTATTGAGGAGTTTGGTGATAAAACGAGTGATCAGGAGATGATCGGTCGGTATGTACGACTATTATTATTATTTATTTCTTAGCATATGTGAAAGCGATAGCGAACGAAAGGGTGGGGCGAGGCTGGAGATGCCTAGTGAGTGCTTTGTTGATATGTAGGGCCTTTTAACCCTTTGCAGTCCATTTATTAATTGTGCGTCAGGCACGTCAGGTCTAATTTATTTTCACACGCGCAGTTAATTTTAGACGTGCTGTTTAAAAGTATTTTTTCCACAGTCAAACTGGTTTAAATGGCCCTGCATATCAACAAAGCACTCACTAGGCATCTCCAGCCCCGCCCCACCCTTTCGTTCGCTATCGCTTTCACCTATGTAAGAAATAAATAATAATAAAAATAATAGTCGTACATACCGATCAATCATCTCCTGATCACTCGTTTTATCACCAAACTCCTCAATAATGCGATCCAAGTCATTATTTTATTACTATAACATCTGAAAAAAGCTCTGCAAATGTTCGTGATAGTCTCTGTGCGCCGACAATGGACCGCAAAGGGTTAAACCCGCTTGACTGTGAAAAAAAAATACTTTTAAACAGCGCGTCTAAAATTAACTGCGTGTGTGAAAATAAATTGGACCTGACACGCCTGACACACACTTAATAAATGGACTGCAAAGGGTTAAAACTTCATACCGATTTGAACTCGCCAAGATAAGCACCAAATAAAACATTGCTTTACAGTAAACTAATGTGATCCATCTGCATCTCCATCTATTTGCGTTTCTTTCCATATGATGATGTTGATATCCTTCTGCCTGGTGTTGATGGCTGAAGTGTAATGCTGGCTCCAGGGATCAGCTTATTTTGCCTCCCTAGCGCATCAGCACACACAACGGCTGCGATGCTGGCTCCGGGGATCAACCACAGTGCGGTCTACCCAGCGCATCAGCATGGCAACCGTCTGGATTGAGCTAACTAGGGTACATCTCTAGGGTCTTCAAGTGGGCACCTTTCGTCCTCAGTGTTTTATCAACTAGCCCACGACACTTCAAGAGGGCTTGACAGTGATTCTGGTGTCCCAGCATCACCCCCCTCCATACCCCACTCAACTCAGCCCAGCTTACTTACGCGTACATCAACATTGCTTTCTTTCTATTCTGCTTGAGATCCACAGCCAGAATCTTTCCATCTCATCCACAGCCAGTTGCTGCCTGTACATTTCATTGTGATTTATTATTTATTGTAGATAGCTGTATCTTGCTGCATACACACATTGTCAATTATGGTTATATGTACCACCCCCTCCCCCCCTCCTCCCTCTCCTCTGTGATGCCTGCCTGTGACAGAAATACAATGATTCTTGGTTGTAAATCTCCCTCCCGACCTGTGAGGGCGCTAAGCAGCGAGATCAGAGCTCTTTGGACAGGCTGGTCTGACAGTTCTTTCCCAGGGTTGGGAAGTTGGCCAGTCTGGATGAAGGCGGGATTCCGTTGCAATAATGCATTGCCCGAAAGGGAAACGACGTGGCAGCCGCAGATTGGAGAGGCGGTTGCACTCGTTTACCAAGGGGTCATGTGTGACAGCATAAAAAAGGGGACGGAGAATTGAAATCTGTTCTTTAGTTTGGTTTAAACTTTTGAACTATAAGGACTGTGAGAGACCCCGTGAGAGATAAAAAAAAAAAAAAAAACATTTGTGAGTGTTTTGTTTGTCTGTAATTGTCTTGTTTTGTATATTACTAGACGGCTAGACACAAATCCGGAGCTGTCGCTAAGGGCCAGCACTAACCCGGAACAGCACTGTATGATTGTCACTAATAAACTGCATCACCCACCACGAGCACTACTGCACGCACCCAGGACTGGTGACCGTGTTAGTATTATTGTGGGGCAGATATATTTGTCTTTATTATTTGGGACTGCAACCCATTGTTATTTACGCCTCGCAATACACATTGTTGTGTTTTGCCAGGGTCTTATTATTTGGTCACTGGACCTGGATATAATAAAAATCCCTTTCCAACTGGATTATAACTCTCCTTGTTTGTTTCATCACGCACTGAATCACTTCTGCACCTGTGCACAATCAGCCACTTTGCCACACTGCACCACAGTACTCACTGTATTGAACAATTCCCAGCATCTTCTCCCAGACTTTGTACTTCAGAGAGCCCAGGTGCTTGGCTACATCTATCAGCACTCCTGAAACACACTCTGGATCCTGCAGTGTGCACTCGGCTCTGCAATCATATTCAGGAGTTAGTGCTGCTCTGTGTTTGCATTCAGTACCATACAAAATAGGAAGACAGGCAAGATCTTACATACCTTCTCTTTGTATCATTGTAGTTCTGAAACAATGAAAAACAAAATAGTATTAAAGTTAAATTCAAGACGTTTGTGTTTTTATAAACAGAAGGAAAGCATCCCTGGTGGCACAGCACTAGAGTTGGTATTACAATGAAAGCTAAACAAATGATTTAATTGTATACCAGAAAGAGCAGCACAAGCATTAGATTCTCAGTGATCACAAGAGCAACGTGACTGTGTGTTTATAAGTTTTTTACCTGAAGGAATGAGACTTCTTCTGCTTTCATTTCCCGCTCCATCACTCGGATTGTATCTGAAAGGGTTGCTATTTCTCTTGTAATATTCTCCAACTGGTCTTCTAGGAGTTTTTTCTTTTGTTCCTCTTCCCCCCTCAGTGCAGCTATCCTGGCCTTTTCTTCATCTCGTAGAAACTTGTGAAGTTTTTCAAACTCCTCCTTTATCTGCCTCTCTGTTTGCTGGGCTTGTTTCTGTAACAAGTAAAAGAACACTTTAGAGTTGGTTTGGGTGTTGAGTGAAAATGTATGTTCTGTATTTTTTTTTTTAAATCAGTAATCTAGTTAGCTTACCTTGATGTGCTTTGCTGTTTTATCACATTCTTTTTTAACTTTATTAAAGGATTCCAGCTTGTCCTGCAAGGGCTTCATTGTAGTCTTGATTTCTTCCTGAAATGCAATGAAACCCAGAGGTTGCACATTACAGTTAACACATGCCTGGCTAGTACCAATATGAATGCAGTGTGTGAGAAATCCCCTCAGCACAGAGGTTGCCAGCGGACAGTCCTGGAATCCAACAGGGAATCCTGTGTCCAGTCTGGTCAGCTGGAGGTCCTGGCTTTTAGTGGCTGAAGATCCCAGTTTGGATCACTGACAGGTAAGAGTTCACTGCAGACTAGGAGCACAAGATTTATTTTCAATTGTTTACCCTCTTGATTTCGATAACAGTGAGCTACACATTTTCAACTGGGGTCTAATGTATTGCTTAATTCCAAGGTCATTTTCTCCCTCATTTTTTTAATAGATCTGTTTTAGATCTGTTAATAGATCTGTTTTAAAGAGCAACAAAAAATGTTTTTGGTTATTCTTATCTGCTCCAGTTCTTGCACAGAATTGTATTGTAGAATGCATGCACTTTTCTTGCAAACATGTTAGAATGGGCAAGTAAAGATGTTAAGGGGACCAGGTTAATGCCTCTGCTTCTGTTCAGCAATTGTTTTGTGGTCTTTTAATGTCCACCTAGTAAATATAAATTGTGTGTTCTCTTTAATTCAGACGCAGTACATTTACCAAAACTTCCTCCGTCTACACAATTGTCACACAACGCCAGAGTGTTTCTCTTCAGCTTTTGTTGAGGTTTTGTGTTCACAAGTTGTTTTAATGGCGATACATTGTAAAAATATGTATAAAAAATAGTGTGATAACCTTCAACTTACAGTATGATACTGAACTGTTGCTAAAGATTATCTTTAATAGGTTTCTTCAGATTTGGACAAGCGACACTCTTCATACGCTGGATAACACCATTTTTGGTGAATTTTGGTAACATTTAAAAATTAATTAAACATATTATCTTTTCTTGTTTAAATTGAACTGATTCAACTAAAAATATTATATAGGGGCCTTGCCATGGTTGTTATAAACACTTTGTTTTTTTTTAGGTTGCAAAGATGTATCTAGCATACTTTGTTTTCTGTAGATTGGTGTTGTAGGAATATATTTATGTGACCATGTACACACATTAGACTGTATCAGAATGTGTCTTTGTACTGTGAACTATAACTTATGAGTTCCTATAACTTATGAGTTCCTAGAACTTCAGAGTGTAAACAACAGGAAATCAGTCATTGTGAAAGCAGAAATTAGTAGAAGTAGGTTGCTAAGGTAACAAACGTTTTTAGACTTTGTGGTTAGAACTTTTTTTCAGGTTGCAGCGATTTATCCAGCATAATTTGTTTTCTGTTAATTGATGTTTCAATTGCAATATTAGAACTTGATATGGTTCGACTGAAATCTTTGAACTCTGTATGTCACACTCAACATATTTTAAGTTGAAAGGGTTGAGTTTATTCAAGGGCTGTCCTGCCACTTCTGGTTACTTTTACAGCTTGGTGACAGTCAATAATGAATTCAGGCCTGTGACAGGATACATTAGGATGCGCTTGTAGAGCGCAATTTTATATATGTGTTTGTATTTGTATACCAATCATGTATAAAAAGTCTGTTTTATTATTATGATTTTTTAAAAAAATACATTAGACTGTCTGGCATGTATAAAAACTTGCTTTCAAACCTTAAAATCCCTTGCAGCTTCCTGAACTGGCCGGAACTTGTGATTCTCATGTTTCTCTGAAGTTTGACAAACAACACAGACAGCTTCTTTATCATCCACACAGAACAGCTTCAGTTTTTCATCATGCAAACTGCAGAGCATTCCAGTCGGCACTGGAGGTTTGTGACTGTGTTCTTTTAAAAAGGACTCCACAATATTCCTGAGCCTGAAATCCACAGGCGGCTGAGGGCCTGAGGACCTCCCCCTGCACACTGGACATTCCCGAGTTTTCTTATCTTGCCAGTAGCGATCCAGACATGCTTTACAGAAGCTGTGGTTACAACGAAGAGTTACAGGATCCTTGAAAATCTCACAGCACACAGCACAGGAAAGCTCTTCTTCCAGACCAGAAGTGTTTGCTGCCATTTCTGTACAAGTCACACCCTGCCTTGCTAACTGTAATGGCTCCTTATAATCAGAGAAGAACTTCAACCTACTTTCACTTTCATTCTAATTTGTTATTACAGATGCAGAATTTAACAACTTTGCTTTTATTGGAATTTACATTTTTGTTCTACATTTTAGTAGCTCAATACCTTTTAACTACATCCATACTTAATTACAAATGTATTTCTAAATGAAACCTGTTTAACCAAAAAAAAAAAAAAAACAGCTTCCTTGTTCAGGTGTGATATACCCAATGCCACAAGTGGCAATATTGTATTGCATTTATATTCAGCTTTAATGTGCTAATTTTGAAAATAAAGATTATTGTATTTTGTAAATAGAGAGACAGTGGAGGAGAGAAATTGCAACAAGGACATGCTAACCAACCATCACATTGTCATAAGGTGTGATTACATTATAGGTTGTGTCTCTTGAATGTGTGGGATTATTTAAGGGTAGATGTAAGCATAGGCGCAGTGCAAATAATTGCTTGTGCACAATTCAGATTGTGTTGCAGCCTGGCAATTATTTTGCACTGCACCCTATGTAAGCTTAAGAGCAATGCAAATTACTAAACACACACAAATAACACCGTGTAACAATTATTTATTTTTTTGTTCCTGGGTAGTAAGTGTTATTTCCTAATTGCTTATGCCTCAAAAGTATAGAAAATGGCTATTATTCCCCACAAACTTTGCTTTTGTGACTAGTTTTGTGACTTTTTTTTTTTTCACTAGTTCCAATACTAATTGACTTACCAAAAAAGTGCACCTGGCAAGCAGACGCCATCCTTTAAAAAGGCTGATTGAAAAACAATAGACTGTCAATCTAATTACAGCTAAACACATTGCAGACTGGTAAATAAAAATAATAAAGTACACCGTTCTGTATAAAGACAATAGAATTGTTTTCTGTGTGGCCATTAATGTGTAATATATCTCCTTTATTTCTGCACTCCCGCGTTTCATGCTTTGTGAGAATATTTAATACATAAGGACAGAAAGGTACATGAACAGGGGCAGCAGTGTGGAGTAGTGGTTAGGGCTCTGGACTCTTGACCAGAGGGTCGTGGGTTCAATCCCCGGTGGAGGACACTGCTGCTGTACCCTTGAGCAAGGTACTTTACCTAGATTGCTCCAGTAAAAACCTGACTGTATAAATGAGTAATTGTATGTAAAACTAATGTGATATGTTGTAACAATTGTAAGTCGCCCTGGATAAGGGCATCTGCTAAGAAATAAATAATAATAATGAACGCGCAGCCCCATATGTGTTACACGAGTGGAGAAAATTACATTTTAAAACCAAAAACCACCAAAATGACTGCTGCGAGGCTTCTAGTGTTAACCCAGGAGGAAATTATGTTTACTGAAACTCCACCTATAACTGCCACGCCTCACACCCCCTATCAGTATGCAGTGGCCATCAGGACCACATCATTATTATTATTATTATTATTATTATTATTATTATTATTATTATCATTATCATTTTTATTATTATTATTGCTCATCATGAACACATTGGGCTAGTCCACTTTAACTGCCTATAACTTCTTAGGGGGGCAGAGTCATGATGTAAATAATTCTCATATCACTGGCGTCAAAGAATGCCACCTCCCGCTGTCACAGTCCAGCTGAACTCTGATTTTCTGGGGTTTCTTCTCCAGAGTGAGTCTTGTCTCTGGTGCAGTCCATGCCCTGTACTGATCCCCATCCAACAGGGTTATAGTCCAGTACCTTGCACCTAGGATCAGAATGATACCCCCTTTCCTCTATCTGGACTATTTTTTCACCCAGAATCCAGTACGTTATGTTCCCTACGTCCACATCCCAGCAGCGTTTCCCTGAGGTGAATCCCTCAGAGCTTAGCACATAACCCTAGTAATCAAACCACCAGGCTGTCAGAATAGATAGCTACTTTAATTGACATTTTCAAAACACCTATGCACAAAAACTTCTTTTTTTTTATTTACAGTAAAAAACTGACTTGCTATATGACTATACCGTAGTGTGCAAGAACGTTGTCCCTAGTGAGAGAGGACAGCAGATATCAAGATCTACAAAATTATAACATGCCGAGAAAGGAATTCTGTTCATTTTTGAATTGTTCATCTGCTTTAGAAAAACAGTGCCTTATATATTCACTGGTCACTGGGGCTCGCGTGGTTTCAGTGCTCTGTGATGTTACAATAATAACTCTCATTTTAGGACCATTGACTCAGGGATAAGCACTCATCGGTAACTGTAATACACAATAATGTGCATGTGGTTGAAAATTACATTGGTTACATTGTTATGGATCTTGCAGGAAAAACTGATTTACTTGTCACGTGTCAGACATTGAAGCTCCTTGTACATAATGTGGATTTATTTTCAACTATTATACATTTAAAAAATATATTTAAAAAGGTTTATGCCAGTGAAACATTACAGTAAAGACAGCGTTCTCTGCTTCTCAGTTATTTTCCTGTTGATTGAGTCAGACGTCTTTTTACAAAGGTTTGTTGGTCGAGGAAGCTGTCCACTGTATATCTGCATATATAATGTTCTGGGGGTCATTATCAATCTGTCAAAACACAAGAATTAGAGTGAAATCAGACAGCTCCACTTATAAATTAAAAGGTCAGATGCATACTTTCAAAATCAGCTGTGAACTAAAAACTCAATTGTCAGCTTTACTAAATTATACAATTGTGCTAATAGTCACATTATCAGCCATTCGTTGAAAAACCTTTGCAGTCTAATTCAGCAAATCCTTCTAAATTAAAACGCATTTTCAGTTAAAATTACAGTAAGTGCATATGTTATTAACTAGCAAGGAACTATTAAGAACTATAATGTCTGCAATTAAGTTGTTTCTTGCTAGCTGTATTCAATTTACACTTTTTTCCCTTTGCTCTGACCAAAGGTGCGAAAAAATGTAGGAAATAGTGACATCTAGTAGAAAAAAATCACAATGCATTGTAAAAACAAAACACAAACACCTTTAGTTAAATAATGTTCCCTTTCAATTCGAAAATAACCATCAAGTATGGGATATCGCTGTCAGGTGGAAGGAATTGGCTGATTTATAGCAAAGCTGCTGATAGGCCTCTGCGCGAGCTGACGTGTAAGCCCGTCCCCTTGGTGGCTTACAATACGCAGCCCGCAGAGATCCACATCCTCTTTTGCCTTCAGCCTATGTAGGACATTGAGCTGATAAGTTTTCTCTTTGAGGATCTTTACATCCACTGATTGTACTCGATTGGCTTTTTCAAGCTTGAGAAGCTGGCTATCGCCCCTTCTCTGAGTTGATTTTAGTGTTGGCTTTCTGTTATATATTATTCACTCTCACGCTTTGCCTCGGCATCGCGTTCTATCCGTGTTGGCCCCTCCGCCGCCCATCTTTCTTACATATTAAAATTAATTAATATTAATATTGTTGTGTATATATATATATATTGTTTTTTTTGTATTTTGTCTGTTCTCTTCCTTTAGGTAGTAGAATAGAGTTTTGGTGGATGCGTTGTACGCTTGGCCTTAGGCCGCGTAATTTTTGCAGCCTCGGTCTCGCCTGCAGTTAGACCCAGTGTGGAGTCTGCTACTGCAGTCACTCCAATAAATCCACCGACAGCTTGAAACATCACTGCTGTGTGGTAGCTGTAGGGTTATAGCCTGTTATTTTGCAGCGTTTTTTCACACTAGTTCAGTGCTGCTGCGGCACCTCTGAAAAGAAAAAAAAATTTTTTGCCTTACATATACAAGGAAGATGACCACCAAGTGCACCTATACAAGCGGTTGCCTGACTGAGAACACAGGTAGGTATAGCACAGCACCATTGTCTTTTAAGACAAAGACACCTTACCAGCACTTATCGACTCTGCACTGCGGGTTCACTGACGCTCCGGTGTCCTGTGCATAGCGTCTCGACGCTTAGTATCTCGTGCTTCGGCGCATAGCACCCCGGCGCTCTTAGTGTCAGCGCTTTGGTGCTTTGGTGCAGCACTTGGGGCTCAGTGCTCGATGCTCGATGCTCGGTGCACGTATCCTTGGCGCCTAGACGCGCGGCATTTCGGCACTCGGTGCACACGTTATCGGCGCTTGACACTTCGGCGCCCAGCACTTGGCGCATGCATCCTTGGCACCCGGTGCTCGGTGCACGTACCCTCGATCCTCGGCGCTTCGGCGCTCGGTGATCGGTGCCTGACGCCTCGGTGCACGCACCTTCGACGCTCGGTGCTCGGCTCTCGGTGCACGTGTCCTCGACGCTCGGCGTTTCAATGCTCGGTGCTCGGTACTTCACACTCGGTGCACGCATTCTTGACGCTTTGGTGATCGGTGCTTGATGCTCACCATGTCTGGCTTCCATCCTTGTGTTACCTGCGAGGCAAAATTGCCAGCAAACGACCCGCATGAGGACTGCGTGGCATGTCTGGGACCGCAGCACGCTGCGTCTGCCTTGGCAGACAGAATGTTCTGCGGATTGTGCGCTAACTTCCAGACGTGTACTCTCCTCCAATTCCCACTGCGCAGAGGCCTATCGGCAGCTTTGCTATAAAGCTCAGCCAATTCCTACCGCCTGATGGCAATATCCCATGCTTGATGGTTATTTTTTAATTCTTATGTTCTAATTGAAAGGCAACATTATTTAACTAAAAGTGTTTACAATGCATTGTGTTTTTTTCCACTAGATGTCACTATTTCCTACATTTTTTCGCACCTTTGGTCAGAGCAAAGGGAAGAAAGTGTAAATTGAATACAGCTAGCAAGAAACAACTTAATTGCAGACATTATAGTTCTTAATAGTTCCTTGCTAGTTAATAACATATGCACTTACTGTAATTTTTAATTGAAAATGCGTTTTAATTTATGATTTCCATTACACGAGAGTAGATGTTAAAACTTCATGCTGATTTGAACTCGGCTCTCGCCAAGATAAGCACCAACTAAGACGTAGCTTTACAGTAAACTAATGTGATCCATATGCGTCTCCATCCATTTACGTTTCCTTCCATATGATGATGTAGATATCCTTCTGTCTGGTGTTAATGGCTGAAGTGTAATGCTGGCTCCAGGGATCAGCTTATTTTGCCTCCCTGGCGCATCAGCACACACAACGGCTAGAAGGATTTAGAAGGATTTGCTGAATTAGACTGCAAAGGTTTTTCAACGAATGGCTGATAATGTGACTATTAGTACAATTGTATAATTTAGTAAAGCTGACAATTTTGTTTTTAGTTCACAGCTGATTTTGAAAGTATGAATCTGACCTTTTAATTTATAATTGGATCTGTCTGATTTCACTAATTCTTGTGTCTTCACACACGTTATCTGCCCTGCAGTCATCTTCGGCGACTCCACCAGTGAAGCTGCTGCTGTCCAGGAGCCAGTCTTCTCAGCTTACGGCTGGTCAAAGGTCTCCGGACACCAGACACGCTCGGGAACGTCCCCGTAGTCCGTCTATGTAGCCGCGAGGCCTCTCCCCTCGCAGGGATCGCCCCCGTGAGGTCTCAAGATCCCGCTCCGGGTCACCTCGCCAAAGGCGACATTCTCATTCCCCTCGTCGGGACAGGTACTACAGAGAGAAGTCGAGCGTCTCAGAGCTCACATCTAAGATGTCCCAATTTATGGACGTCATGATGGATCAGCAATCGCTGCTCATGTCTCTGGCTAATATGGCGCCCTGAGCCACGGATGAACTGGTCGGGCCGATTTTCAACCAGCCGATGGTTCTTCCACAGCCTCTGTCCATCCCGGTCGTGCAGCAACCCCAAGGGGTGTGGGACGTGGATGCCATCTCGAGGGATGCATCAGAAGCGGAGCCTCTTCTTGAAGAGGACAGTGTAGACGCTGAGTTAACCTCCCAACACTCAGAGCAAGAGACTGAGTTGGAGGTGTTGGACCCTCTATGGTCACTGGTGGAGCGAGCCATTTGGGGATCGAATGGCCAGCCGTAGAACAACCGTAGGAGTCCACGTGGGGGGTTCCGTCTTCTTCCTTTGCAACTTCACGGAAGTCTTCCGTTTTTGCCTTGCAGGGAGCGAGCGAAGCTGGCCTGGCATACTTTCCACCAGTTGACGCTGCCTTTGCAGCCTTGGTGAAGACGCCAACGCTTTCAGGGCTGGCAAAGGATCCTGTGTGCCCTAACAAGCAATGCAGGATCACTGAGGTGCACCTCAAGAAGGGGTACTCAGTGGCTACAGAGGCGGTTAGGCTGTTCAATGTGGCCAGCCTCCTATCACTTATAAAAGACTTCCCAGAGTACCCTTCGGTGTCTCTTAGGACTGAGTTGGGGCTAATCGCCCAACTCTTGGTAAAACTAGCCCAGCTGAACGCGCGGGCTCAAGGTAGTTTTGCGTCCCTGGTGGTCGCCAGAAGGCAGCTCTGGCTCTCACAGGCGAGAGTTCAGGACCCTGACAAAGCCCCTTCATTGGATGCTCCCATTACAACGGGGCACACGTTTGGCCCAGTGGTAGAGGAGATGCTGCACCACTCTGCTAAGGCCTGGGAGGCATCGCAGCAGATGACGAAAATGTGGCCGCATAAGCCCTTTCAGCCCAAGCGCCCACAAGAACAACAGTGGCGTAGGACACCACCGCAGCATCAAGCACATCCAGAGGGTACAAAGACCTCTCCCAGAAGTACGGCAACGCGTGGTCAGCCTACCTTTGTAAGGTCGCAGCACGGGGGGTGGTGTCCTAGAGGAGGCGGTAGACCATGTCCCTCGTGAGCGAGCACAGCCAAAGCAGCCCTGAAACATCCAGGCAGCTTTCAACCCAACCCTACAGTCTCCCGCAGCTCCAATTCTGGCAACTGTGCCCCTGACGACACCTGGGTGCAAAAAAACATTCTCACCGGTTACACCCTTCAATTCCGGTTACGGAAGAATATGGTTCTCGAGCCTGGTACAATTATGCACGGTCGCCCGAGGGAACTCCCTCTGTGAGCAGACCTGTTATCCCAAGCCCAGGGAGGGCTGTGGCATCTGAATCTGCAGCTATGGGCCTGACCCCTGAACGGGAGTGTCTGTCAGCCTTAGGGCTTTTGATGGTGGTTATTTCGACCATTCAGAGTGCGAGAGCACCCTCTACTAGGTCGCAATATACGTACAAATGGCAGTTGTTTCAAGATTGGTGTCTGGCTGAGGGCCATGACCCAATATCTTGCCCTATGGCAGTGATATTATAGTTTTTGCAGAAACTGTTGGATGAAGGAAAGTCTCCCTCTACAGACTTTCCTTCATCCAACAGTCTCCCTCTACACTCTCTCCCTCTTCCTCAGCTAAGAACCTTGGAGTCACCCTGGACCCCTGCCTCTCTTATTCCCAGCACATCTCCACTCTGGCACGCACTTGCCGATTCTTCCTGAGCAACATCCGAAGAATCCGACCCTTCCTCACCAACTATGCTACCCAGCTCCTGGTCCAGGCCCTGGTACTCTCCCGCCTAGACTACTGCAACTCCCTCCTGGCTGGCCTCCCTGCGTCCGCCACCCGTCCGCTCCAGCTCATCCAGAACTCTGCTGCCTGCCTAGTGTTCTCTCTGCCTCGCTTCGCCCACGCTACTCCACTGCTCCGCTCGCTCCACTGGCTCCCGATCACCGCTCGCATCCAGTTCAAGACTCTTGTACTAGCCTACAGATGCCTTGACCAGACTGCACCCAGCTACCTCCAGACCCTCATCTCTCCCTACACCCCCACTCGACCTCTCCGCTCCGCCTGCACTAGAAGACTGGCTCTACCTCCGCTACGCTCCCCTGCCTCCAAAGCCCGCTCCTTCTCCACCCTTGCTCCGCAGTGGTGGAATGACCTTCTTACAGATGTCAGGACTGCCCAGTCCCTGACCACATTCCGGCGCCTCCTTAAGACTCGCCTCTTCAAAGAGCACCTGTAGAACTCCTCTGTTTGTATCCTGGGACACTATCACCCTTCATGTAAATGTGCTTTATTTTGCTCTTATCAGCCCCTATTTTACTGCATTTAATCCTGTACTTCAGAATACTGTAATCTGCCAAGTGTTTAACCTGTAGTACTTTGTATTTAATCACATCCTGATGTAACTATCACTATTTAATCATATCCTGATGTAACTATCACTATTACCTGCTGTATTATTGAATTGTGGTTTGTCAAACTTGTACTTTACTTGAACAAAAGTTATTGTATTTCTTGCTCTTATTGTATTACTTGTATTGTAACGCTTGAAATGTTTTTGCTTACGATTGTAAGTCGCCCTGGATAAGGGCGACTTACAATAATAATAATAATAATTTAGCCGCCATATCGGCTTGCCATGTACGTATTGACGGTCTATCGCCAGATTGCCATTTTCTGGCATCTCAGTTCCTAAAAGGCGGAAGACGCTTGCGACCTCCAAGGATGACCAGTTTACCGTCGTGGAGCCTTGACGTGGTGCTAGAAGCCCTTACAAAGGCCCCGTTCAAGCCTCTCCACAGTGTGGATATGAAGCTTGTGTCTATGAAGACCGTTTTTCTGCTATCAGTGGTATCAACGAAACGTGTGGGCGAGTTACATGCACTATCAGTCCATCCATCCTGTACTCGCTTCGCAGGAGACGGATCAAGTCTCCATGCATCCAAATCCGGCCTTCTTGTCCAAGGTAATATCCCCGTTCCATGTGAACCAGTCAGTGGAGTTGATGGCATTCCATCCTCCCCCCTTCTCTTCCCCGGAGGAAGAACGGTTACACGTGCTCTGCCCGGTGCGGGCATTACGGTGTTATATCGACCGTACAAGGATTGTGAGGCAAACAGAACAGTTGTTCGTATGCCATGGTCCTAGGAGTCTGGGTCAGCCGTTGTCTAAACAACGCCTTTCCCATTGGGTAGTGGATGCTATCAAATTAGCATATGAATCAGCAGACCTTCCACCACCAGGGCAGCTGAAGGCACATTCCAGTAGGGGGGTGATGACATCCTGGGCCCTCTTTAGAGGGGTGCCCGTGTCTGACATTTGCGCTACAGCCAGCTGGGCTACTCCGCATACTTTTACGAGGTTCTACCGGTTAAACATACTGGATTCCTCTGTTCCGTCATTTGGAGCGTCTGTGTTACACTCTATGATGCCACAGGATGCAGACATATAGAGTAATTTGACAATATGGTGTTAGGACAGGTGCCACTGCGAGCATAGACGCTGAGGCGCTGCTCCGCATATGCGTAGATGGGTTGCCTACGCAGTTGCGTTATGACGTAAGTCTGTCCTACTGCCGAGAATCCTCTCTGGCGACGGCTTGGGTACACTGTTCCCATACTTGATGGTTATTTTCGAATTGAAAGGGAATGATAGGTTGCGGATGCAACCCCGGTTCCCTGAAAGAGAAAATAACCATTAAGCCGCGAGGTCGCTCTGGAAGCCTTCATGGCCTGAAGCAAAAGAGGATGTGGATCACTGCACGTTGTGTATTGTAAGCCACCAGGGGGGCGGGCTTACACATCAGCTCGTGCAGAGACCTATCGGCAGCTTTGCTATAAAGCTCAGCCAATTCCTACCGCCTGACGACGATATCCCATACTTGATGGTTATTTTCTCTTTCAGGGAACCAGGGTTGCATCTGCAACCTATTGTTTTTATTCTTCAACTTCAACTATTTCTAAAATTATCTTTCAAATCTGATGAATATTTTGCATATAATCTAATATTACCAAGATAAAATGCTATTTTTTCTTCAATATACCAGCTTAGCTAGCAAATTCAAAAAAAGCACCTCAACGGTTTTGGATATTTTACATAGGCAATATCAGAAATATGTGGCTAAATGCCTTAGATAATGTGGGATTATGCTAAGTTAATAGTACATTACTTAAATGCATACTTAAAATGTAAAACGTAACACTGCTTGCTGAATGCAGTGACAGTCACAAAAAGGTAATTGTAAACAAATCCTGTGTCTAGATTTAAGACAAAAATGGGAAACTGCTCTCTGAATTGTTCTACGGAGCTTTGAATTTGGAATACCTTGTTTTGGTTGTCATCTTTGGGCTCAGGTATTGGCCACAGGGCATCAACATAGTCATCTGAAACAGAATACATCTTTCAAGGCAATGCTACAAAATGCTCCCTGCTGTGGTACAGAATAAAGGAGCTTCGTCTGGACAGTAAGAAAGCAAAGTTGTACAAGAGCAATGCAACGCTGCTGCAAGCGACAATGATGCACTTGTACTGTCTTTGCCACTGCAGAATTGAATTGTTCTTTATCACACGCATGAGTTAAATGTTGTATTTGGTTAACAATAAAAGTTCACTATAAATAGGGCTTCTGATTTTCAGTTTTAACCGATACAAACTGATGAAACACCCCCAATCCAAAACAAATGAACTTGGTGCATAGCCAATAAACACCAGAATAATTCTGGAAATGGTTACTCAATTCATGTTGACTTCACCCCTTTCCCATTTAAAAAAAAAGGATCTTTAGCTCTGGCATAGCGTAATTACTAAATTAATATAACATTAAAAAGTTCAACTTTAAAACAGTTATAATCCACAGCATTTCTTACAACTATATAAGTAACTTAAATGTAAATGATTATTTATTATTTTAGCAGATGCTTTTATCCAAAACAACTTACACAGACATCAATAAAATCTTTGTTATGCATCACAACTGCTGCTGCAGAGTCACTGACAATAGGACCTCGGTTTTAGGTCTCGGAGCGCAAGGAGGAGGTTAATGACTTGCTCAGGGTCACACACAGTGAGTCAATGGCTGAGCTGGGACCTCATGGTAACAAGCCCCTTTCTTAACCCACTGGACCACCATTGCAATAAAAACAAATAGCAAATCAAGTCTTTGGAGGATAATAAAATGTCACTCTAAATACAAACAAATGTCCCTGTGCTTTTGAGTGAAACAGGTTATCTAAAAAACATGTACAATATAAAATAACAATCATAAAATACAGTAAATAAAGTTAATGAAAAAGAAACATTAAAACATTAAAACCCAGTACAATATTGAAATTATTTGTTATCAACACAATTAGAATGATTTTTAAAAGGGGTAAAATAAGAACTAAGTCGCAAAGTGATTTCTAAAAGCTGATTTGGGTCACTAAGTACATGGCTTTCAAAGGGTTTAGAGGAAATGAATTGTGTATTCACTTGTTGACACTTTAGAAATATAAATCAAGTGATGTGGTTACATTAATCAGGCATTAAAATCATTTTGTGACCTAGTTCTTATTTCGAAAATCATGCTACTCCTGATGTTTACTTGTGACAGGATGCAACCGTGTGGATCTCTTGCAATAGTTTAAGGTGGTCTTTAAAATTAGGCCATCCATTCCACTACTGGTCTTAAAAAAAAAAAAAAAATCCTTACAAAACAGAGCAGTATTTACTCGAAATCCCTTTAAATTATGCACCCATTTAAGAATGTGTCTTATTTGTGTTATCATGTTAATTTATACATAACTTCAACTAGGACCGAAAAACACTTTATAAATTAAAATAAATAGTACAGCAAGTTAACAAAGTTTTCCTCTTTTCTTTTTTTCATGTTAAGCCATGAAACAAAAAAAAATATTTCTTACCTTAAAAGAGGGCAAAAGTTAGCTTTCTCTGTTGATTGGCGGAGATTAATTTGTTAACGATTCTCTTTACATCAAGGCCATCCATTCGGACTACATGCGAAATCTCTTTTTCTGGTCTGAAAACTAGTGATGTGCAGTTTGATTCTTTTTACTGACTCGATTCGTTTGATTTGTTCAGTTTAGTGAATCAACTCAACAGATTTGTTTGTTTGATTCACTGATTCACCAATGCAAAATAAATACATCTTGCTGAATTACTTGGTTATGAAAATTAATTTGAATGGAAAAATATGGTAGCAAGGGCCATTTAAGTTAAGACTGTTCACTTGGTGGGCTGCACCGTAATATATATATATATATACACACACACACACCATACTGTATGTGAAAATGTCTATATATAGTGTATGTAGGCCAATATATACTACTTTACAACAAAACACATTAACTAGAAAACAGAATTTTACTTTCAATACAAATCTCAAACAGTAAAAAAAAGAGTATATAATGCTAACTCGTTTTTAACAGCACTGAAAAAAAAGATACTGACCAGCTGTGAAAATGCAAAATAGTAAACTGTATCACTTTGAAATGTACTTTTTTATTACTTCTGTCAGGACACGTGGCACTTTTCTTGTACACTTGAAAACAATGCTCTACGTGTTCTAATTCTACAGCTTTTCCACATAATGCATATCAATGTAAAATCCAGTGTAGTTTGTTTCTTCCAAGATAATTCTGCCCTTTCCATGGCTTCTTGAAGTTAAAAAAAGTCATTTTCCATTCGTTGAGACTCAATAGCTTCTTTAATTTCCAGTAAACTCAAACTACGTTGCTTTGTACAGCATATCACAGTAACGTTGTATGGTATATAATTTCATAACTGCAACTGTTGCACTGCAAATCAGACATGTTGCCTTGCCGTCAAAAATTATTCAGTGAATAAAGAATCATCTGGCTAACGTGTTTCGTCCTCTGCCTTTTGCTTCCGTGACATCTACAATTAATTTTTCGCTACTGACTTTAAATTCGATACAAAGTAAAATAAATAGCAGTCGCTTCGCTAGTCTAATCAAAATTATGTGTGCGAGACGGATTCTGTGTGCTATATGATTGGCTATTTTACTACCTCTGTGAGCTGTGATTGGCTTAATGGGAATGTCACTCATACAATGCAGACTTCGCATGTTGAATACGTGTGTTATATTAAAGAGGCGGGTTGTTTTAAAGAAGAATTCCAAAACGATACAGTACAGCAATGACATTTTATAAACTAATGGACGGGACACCAAAAATTGCCCTGTGGCCGTATCTTTGACACCACTGCTTTAGAGTATTAACTATTAACTTTGTCATTCAGCTTTAACTTCAACCCATTTAATAAACTGCAATTTACACACAAAAAAGCTCAACAAAGGCTCACAGGGAATTCTATTAAATTTCCCACAAAAAGGACAGGTTTACGGGACATATGCTATTGCTTGTATTCACATACCACTACCACCGCCTGCTCTGCAGGGTGGTAATGCCAACAAGGAAGAGAATTGAAGCTACGTCTCATCAATCAGTATTTCTCGAGTAAGCAGAACAAAAAGAAAAATACCCCATTGCACAACACGACTTTTATTGTATATGCATTAAAGGAGAAAGGAAAAGGGCTTTTTTATGTTTTTTACATCAGACAAAGAATACATGATAAAATTAAAAGGTAAGCAGTGCAGTTTCACTTTACGTTGCCTCTGCCTGTCCCCTGCTGAGTGCTGTGTCTGTTGATCTCTCATTTTCGGTCAGTGTAAGTCACCTCCACCTTCACAATAAGCTACTGACCAAAAGATACGCCTGGACTGCTGGGGCTTGTGATATCACGGTGGTCACGGGTAAGTCTCTGACATTATCATGCACATTAAATTATCACTCACAATACATGTAGTGTGCATGGTATGGTATGTAAATTAGCAAAATACTGTGCATGTAAATTAATGCATTCTCTTTATTAAATGGGGCAGTAAATTTAGATTTATCACGCAGGTTAGGCTCACTACTTTACATGTGCGCTAACTCCAAATGTAGTGCCCTTTCATAAATGAGGCCCAAAGGAAATAAATGATAGGCCTTAACATCCTGCAAAAAAAAAAATACACATCAAGGGGCCGATGTAAGGATACGTGCAAAGTGATTTGCGGATGCAAAACACCCATACTGCTGCCAACAAATGTTTGTTATTATTATTATTATTATTATTATTATTATTATTATTATTATTATTATTATTATTATTATTATTATTATTATTTCTTAGCAGATGCCCTTACCCAGGGCGAAAATCAATGCAGGGCTCAGCAGAAGAGATGATACCATCATATCTGGATGAATGTATGTGGAGAGAAAGGTACTACAGGAATTGTCAAGACGCATTTATTCTGTAACAGATCACACATAGCTGTACAGGGGGGGGAACAGTGGCAGCAGACAGGCAGACCGACCAGAGAAGAACAGACAGAATGGGGCAGAATTGCACTATTGAGTGTTTAATAGTTATGGATAAAACCAAGAGTGTATCCGATTATAGCCTAGTGGAATCTGACACGTATATAGAATGCTAGAAGAAAATGTTTGCTGCGCAAAATCAAGGCAGTTATTATACCATCAAAATTATTACAAATAGATGGAAAGAGGAAGGGACAAATTGACATTATCAACGCATAAGGGTCATCATGTTTTTAAATGAGGACCATAAAAAAACGAGATCGCCGATTCTGAATCAAATATTAAGAGATATATGTACGTACTTGCTTTTGTGAAAGATATAAAAGCTTCATGCTGTGTACTAATGTGTCGCCTGTGTTTAGTTTGTTGAGTATATTCCCAAACATTACATTCAAACAAACACTAACTATGTCTTACGCAGATACCACATTAGCTAATGTACCTGTTATAGAGCTATCATAACATACTGTATCCTCGATTTCCTACATGTGATGACTGGAGTACAGTTTTGAATTGCTTACCTATCTGTTTTCGAAAGCACCAATAGCAGACAGAAAGCAGGATCGCAGTCACAATAACGATGGAGAGGCCAATTGTTATTTCCAACACAGGCGCCATCCTATAGCATATGAAAAATAGTATTAGATTATTAGAATACTACATATATTATTCATTCCTATTCAACCACCAACAATACTTTTGGGATATGCCTGCCACAGGTCAGGTATTCACCAAGTATTTTATGTCAGAGCTGCCGATAGGCCCCTCTGGGAGTGACGTCCTCGGTCCCGCCTCCCGAGAGATGAAATAGTCACTCCATGGAGCTCACTTCCTCTTTTGCTTTTAACCGTGGTAAGATAAGGTACTAACCTGTCCAGTTGCTATTATTGAGTCTGTTTGAAAGACCTATCACTGGAGTTTACTGTAGTTCCTCTGCTTTATTTTTAAGAAAATATTGCTGGAAGTCAGCTTGCCACTTCCCTGGAATCAGTAACACTGCTTCTGTGAACTGAGCTATAATCATTGTGCATTGCATTGCAGACTGCTTTCTAACCCCACAGCATCTGCTGTTGTGTGTGTATTTCTCCTGCTATTTGCAGCTTTAAAAAAAAGAGGGGCGTGAATTCCTCCACCAGGGCCTTGCTCTAATGCGTCGCGCTGTTGAGGTGACTCCGCCGGTTGTCTCGGCTCGTCAACTCAGTGCGCTTAGCCTAAAAAAAAAAAAAACGCCAGGTGTGGTGACTGTTCTACCCCCACAGCTTAATTGTTGTGTGTGTGTGTGTGTGTGTGTGTGGGGGGGGGGGGTGAATGTGTGTGTTTTCTTCTAATGCTCTTGCAAAAATAAATAAATAAATAAATAATAATAATAATAATAATAATAATAACAGCTAGACAATGTGTGCTTCCTCCACTGGAGCCTGGTTCTAACTTGCCCCGCTGTTGAGTAGACTTCACTGGCTTTCTCGGCCCGCCCACCTTCTTATCTGCCTAACTGTCTCTTAGCAGTTCAGCCCATGCCTACCGCAGCTCTTTGAGCCTGTGCTCCACTTCGGTGTACGCTGTGCGCTACCCCGGTTTTGTGACTGCATGCGGTCCAGGCCAGCTAGGCTATCGCCCGCGCTGCACCCTGGTGCAGCACCGTGCACTTCTCTCTGTACTGCTCTCCTGTTACCTAACCGCAGCCACTCAAGCCTGTGTATCCACCCCAGTGTATGCTACGTGCTAGCCTGGGTTGTATGACTGCACATGGTTAAGACTAGGTGCCTGTCCTCAGTACCCTCGGTGCTTGCACACTCGGTGCTCGGCATCCTCGGTGGCTCAGAGCCTCGGTGCCTTAGTGCTTCGACGCTCCGTGCTTCGGTGCCCGCGGGACCTCGGACCCTCTGTTCTTTGGTGCCATGGTGTTGCACACCCTCAGTGCTTCAGCACTTCAGGAACTCAAAGCCTCGGTGCACAAGGTTCCATCGGTGCCTCGGTGCTCCAGAGTTTAGACGCCCTTGGTGCTTCAGCACCTCGGTGCCTCAGAGCCTCTGTGCCCTCGCTGCTTCGGTGCCTCAGGGCCCCAGCGCTCTACTGGTTAATGCCCCCTGGTGCTTTGCACCCTCGGGCCTCAGAGCTTCAGACCCCCAGTGCCTCGACGCTCCGGCATTAGACACACTCATTGTTCGGCACCCTTGGTGCATTCAGCGCCCTCGGGGTTTCAGAGCCCCAGCACCTCTGTGCTTTTGGTGCTTCACCGCCCTCAGTGCCTTGGTGCTTCAATTTCTGGATGCCCTCTGCATTTGAGCAATTGGTATTTTCGCTCTCTAATGCCAAGGTGCTTGACACCTTGTGCACGTGGTGTGACCCTCATGGCAATTTCAGGCTTCAGCCTTGGATCCTATGCAGCAGCCTAGCCAGGTTCAACGGTGCGGCTTCTCCAGCTAGCTCAGCTGAGCCATCAGCGGCACTGGGAGCCCGGGTCTCCCCCCTCCTCCATCTACCCCAGAGCCCCTTGCAGAGCATTCTCTGCACTCAGGCTCCGGTGCCTCATTCTCGCAGCCGCTCTAAGTCTCCTGTGCGGAGTGCTAAACGGGTGAAACATTCACAGCAGGAACAAGACATTTATGACATGAAGGACCAAATGGCTCAAGTCCTGGAGTATTTGGCCAGGCAGCAGGCCCAGCTCTGGCCCCGGCTCCACCGCTAGCACCTGCCCTGGAACTGACCCTGTCCTTACCAGTGGTCACCCAGGAAGTTTCAGAGCCAGACTTGGCTATGGCTGAGGAGGACCAGGATGCGATCTCAATCACGGCGTCCTGGGATGGTGGCTCCTTCTCTCAGGATGAGGAGGAAGGAGATGTCCAGGAGCTTACCTTTGGGACGGGTCCCAGCTCTGAGGCAACCTCAGATGCTGGGCTTTTCCCTCTCCCAAGCTTGAACCTGGCACTTATGAGGCGGGCCTCCAAGTTCCTCCAGGTATCTTGGACAGCAGCGCCTGAAACACGCCGGTCTGTCTTCAGGATGAAGGCGTCATTGCCCCGCCCCCTGCCCTTCCCAGAGCTTTCCTAGAAGAGGTACAGTCCTCTTGGAACCACCTGGCCTTGGCACTGAGTGTGGTGAAACACCAGTGGACTCAACCATCGCAGCCCTGGTGCGAGCCCCTCCAGTAGGGGGGTTAATTAAAGACCCTGCATGCGCTAATGGTCAATGAAGGGTAACAGAAGCCCACTTAAAAAAGGCCTATGCAGTGAAAGCGCAAGTAACGTGCCTCCATACGGCTTACCTGGATGGCATACTGCAGCTAGTATCAGACACACTGCTCCAAATTTCTGGCTTCCAAGGGCAGGCCCTGGGCCAGAGCCTGGCAAGCCTTGTAGTGACTAGCTACAGTTGTGTTGTTTTTTTTTTGTTTGTTTGTTTTTTATGTACTCGTGCTGTATTCATGTTGTTTGCTTCGCTCCCGCTGTGCATAGCCCTTAAGTCTTGGTCAGTGGCATAGCTGTCAGCCATGTGCAAAAATCTTGATCCATCAAAAGCACCCTCCCCCCCCCCAAAAAAATCTAGTGGTCTAGGTTAAGGTTTTCATCAATCCCAAGGTTTTTCAGCAGGGGTCTCACTGGTATGAACACTTAGGGGTTGACATGTCTGCAGTAGGGTGTTACACTTCCATAAATTAGGGTTTGTAAACTTTGGACGACCACTGTATATGCACACACACACACGGTATAAATCTATTCTCCAGCAGCTTACAGGATTACGTTTTTAGGTGCCCTGCCAAACAGGCAAACAAACGTTTATACATATTGTGGTGGCGGCGGACAAAAGAAACACACCAAAGGCAGTTTTGGGGCCAAAATAGCGGCAACAACAACCACTGTTTATTTCTTCCTTGAGAAATGGGCGCTCGGAGAAATGGGATGGGGGGCTGCTAGTAAACAAAGAGAAAACATACGCACATCCAAAGTCCTTCAAGGTGCAGGGTGGAAAGATTTTAAATCACACTTATTGTGAACAGGATGGCTTGCAGTGGTGACATCAGACCAGAAACACAGACTCAACTCCAGAAGTAGCAGGGCGAAACTGAGGCGCTATGGCGCTCAGTACGTTTATTAAATAATAAACCAAACAAAAGATTTAAACAAACACAAAAGACACAAAACAAAAGGGGCACGTTGGCCAAACAAACAGAAACAAACAAGTATCATGCTGGTTTTTAGCCAGCACGTATAGCAATTGTTTTATTCTTTTTACCTCCTGTCTCTACTCTCGTTCTCCACTCCGAACACCCTTCCCTGAAAAAAGAAAGCTGGAGGCTTTTATATTCTGGCTGATGGGTTAACTAGCTATTCATTATCTTATTACCCCTCGGCCATAGTCTGCACGAGTTTAATAAGGATGCGTGATTGTCAGCTAGTTAAATAATCAGTAGCTGATCAGTCACGCATCCTCATGAGGTTTTAAAATCAAAAATACAAAACAATAACAAATAATGGTGGTGGCTTTACATCTGCGCCACAAATAATAATAAAACAAATAATAATGAAACAGTGCAGATATATATAGGGGTGGGACACGGGGGGGGGGGGGGAGTTCCTTGTAAGTGATGTGTTTGTGGACTTGGCAGAGTCTTCTGGGAATTGAATTGTAGTTAGGCACGGTGATATCATAGCACTGTTATGGGCAGTTGCTGTAATGGTCGGCTCTGTAATGTCTATCGCGGTGATGTCTGTGCAGTGTTGGATTCGCGGTGATGTCGTGATACGAGATGCAAAAGAGGAAGTTGGCTCCATGGTGTGACTATTTGATCCCTCGGGAGGAGGGACCGAAGACGTCACTCCCCGGAGGGACCTATTGGCAGTTCTGACATAAAATGCTCTGTGAACACCTGACCTGTGGCAGGCATGTCCCAAAAGTATTGTTGGTGGTTGTCTTCTCTTTCAGGGAACCAGGGTTTATCCATAGCCAAACGTTTCTAACTATAGTTTCAAATAATAATAATAATAATAATAATAATAATAATAATAATAATAATAATAATAATAATAATAATAAAGAAGAAGAAGAAGCTTGCTCAGAAAGCAAGTTGTTTATTTAAAATACATAAGTTTTTTAATCATACTGACTTATTCCCATAAACGTTTTACTAAAATGTCTTGTAGTCATTATTTTGTTATTTTAAATAGTAGTTGATAAGTGTATGGCAAAGTAGGGAACTTAATATTTCCTCTCTGAATATTTGTCAAAAGACCATTAACCTTAAAAAAAGAAAAAAAAAACTATTGGAAAAATGATAGGGATATGTACCAGAAAAAAAAAAATAAAAAATGACAAAAATCGAAAATTAAAATGTTATACTGAATTTAATAGTCCACAATACACTAAAATATAAATATGTTCACATTCACGTAATAATTAACGGTGTCCTGAAGCTATTTATCTTTAATACACCTTGAACTAAATGTTTATTAAATAATAGTTCATCAAGAAACATATTTTAAACATATTTAACATTATGTATATACTTTACTATCATGTTTTTTGTGAGTCTAAAGTATATTTTCAAACAGTAAAAATAATTCTAAGATGTGTTTAAAATCTATTGCATACTACTTATGTTTAATTGGGTTTACAGTGCAAATGGTTTAAAAGTACAGTTTATAATGAGGAGATAAACATATATAAAATATTAATGTAACCTTTCTGTGTGTTGTGGAATATACATTCAACATGTTCAGTATTTCTCTTTTGTATCTCAATTATCTGTCATGTGTACTCAGTGGTGACGCTAGGCATATATATATATATATATATATATATATATATATATATATATATATATTAACCAGAACTTAGAATGTTGTAGTATTGTACTGATTTCAAAGTAGGCTATGTACATTTTTCGATAAAAGCGATCCTGAAACACAAATTTAATAACAGAATGAGACGTGTGCCTGAACTGGCAGTGTGCAGAAACTTGCAACTGATTTGTTGTACTACTAATCAGAAATATGGAAACTCAACTAAATAAACAGTATTGCTTGCTTTCAACAGCAGAGAATTTCTATTTAAAGACATTTCTAAGTTGCTTTTGACTACAAGGCATCTTACAATGATAGTTCCTGTTGGTATGTAATGTATGGGGAGGGAGAAATAATTTGATAACTATCTGAGTAGTTTTAATGCCACGTTTGGGTACTTTTGTCTACATCCAGCTTTTGTCTACTCCCAATAAGACCTTAACCCTCGGACAGAAAAATAAAATAATAAAAAAATGGAGCTGGAATCCATACAAAAAGAAAAAGGTGTTTAAAAAATATATATATAATTAGCATTTTTTGGAGTTTTGCATTAATAATTAATAATTGTAGGCATCTATCTTATCCACAAAAGCAAAACTTTTGCTTCAAAAGATATTCTTGAGAGTTTTTGAGAAATTTCTAGAAATTATAAATTTCCTGGGGTATGTAAATACTTTTGTATTATATTATATATAATACATGGATGAAGGCTATATTTCCTTAGCCATTCTAAAAAAAAAAGGCATAATACCACAGCGGTGACATTTATTATTCATTCTCTCTCTCTATCTTCTCTCTCTCTCTTTATATATATATATATATTATTGGTATGGGTTTTGAACTTTTTAATTAAAAACATATGATAATGTTATTTCTATTAATATTTTGACATCGGATTAGTAGTTATGTTATAATTTTATATCAACCTGGGCGACAGACTTTCTAGGGGCACAGTGAACGTGCTAGTAATACAATAATTATTGAAATTTTGAAAAAAAAATCAAAATAAAAGTTTCACATTGAGAGGAGTCTCAATTTGAATCTTATCATTGGGTTATTTCTTGCAATTTTTTCTGTTGAAACGGGATTGGCCACAAAACAATATGAACTCTCCAGATATTTGACTATAAATACATTACAATCATAACTATTATGTTTCTTTGCATTGATATGGAAAAACTGAGATCTCTGTGTAACTGGTGAGACTGTGGATAACAACTGAACTCTGTGTGTTCAGCCTATGTTGCAAATGTAAGCAAGCTGAATACAGAAAGCAAGCTAGAATTGTCTTTAAATATAAATTCTCTGCTGTTGAAAGCAAGTAATGCAGTTTATTTAGTAGAGTTTCCATTTGTCTTATTAGTAGTACAACAAATCATTTGCAAGTGTTGTGCTCATCTGCTCTGAACGCACCCAGAATGATGTTAGGAAGTAGAGAAACATTTACAGGACAACTTTCAAAGCTTTTTGCTCTAGTGAAACATTTGCTCCACTTTTTCTAACTGCAAATAAACTCCAGCTAATCTTTCAAAACTGTTTAAGTGAAAAGAAGTTAGACTTTTGATTTCTCTTTTCCATACCTACATTGTCTCTTGCTAGATGTGCACCTTTAAACATTTACAGTTACTTTCAGAAAATCAGTAGGACATTTTGCTCTGGAGCAAAAAGCTATCAAAATCAGCCTTTTACTCTATAAGCTAAATTAATTTCACAATTTACAGATTTTGCCTTCTGACCTTTTTTGATCTGTGTAGTATTACCACATCAGAAATCCAGAAAACTACTTTTGGACAATGCTAAAAATAACGGCTCAATTTATATTATAGATGACATAAATAATAATAATAATAATAATAATAATAAAAAATGTTAAATACCGATCTTTGACTGTCCACTTTCTAGAAATAAACTAAAACGTACAAATAAACAGTGACAAACGTCAGCATTATGAATAATACATGACACGAGAATCGTAAATTAAAATTTAATTATATGTAATTGCTATAATGAGCATTTACAGTTTTCGTAAAGAATGTTTAATTTATTTAAAGTATTTCCTCCACAGCTGTAAAACACTAAATAATCCTGAATTAAGAAATACATTGTCTAAATAAAAGTTTTCAGACGTTGAAAAAGACCTCTCAATGAAACGTTTGCCCCGTCCCCCGCTTGTTTAGTATTTCTCACAGGTTTCAATGCTCATACATACCTTGCAATGTATTATGTTTTCTGACAATCCTTTTGAATCACAATTTATTTTCCAATCTCTTTCAGACTGCCTTCAGCTAATATTTCTTCGAAACCAGTATCTATCTAGCTCTCCGTTGACAAGTTGAATGACTTAATGTAAAGCTGGGAGTTATTTTGAATTATCTCCGCCCATCATGTCTGTCATACTTCAAATATTCACCATAAATGACTCCTCTGTTCCTTTAACACAGTTTGGTTATGTATTTAAAAGTTTGTGCTTGGTAACACTTGACATTAACAGCATGATTTTCAAAAGGGGCAAAATAAGAACTCAAAGGGATTTCTAAAAGCTGATTTGGGTCACTAAGTACATGGCTTTCAAAGGGTTTAGATTAAATTAGTCGTGTATTCACTTGTTGATGCTTTAAAAATATAAAACAAGTGACATGGTTACATTAATCAGGCTTTAAAAATCTTTTTGTGACCTAGATCTTATTTTGCCCCTTTTGAAAATCATGCTGTAACTGTCTCTAATTGCTGTATATTTATATAGTAGTTACACAGTAAATACAGGTGTACTTACACATAATTTCAATATTATTATGCATAATTACTATGTATGTAATTTGTAACTCTTTTTGCACAATATATGTAAGTAAACAATTGTATCAGAAAAGAGTTAGGTTTAGGGTTAGGGTTAGAGTTTAGGATTTGGTTAGGGAAAAGGTTTGTTTTAGGATTAGGGTTATATCATGCAAAAAATCACATTAAGTACATTGTAACTATGCATAATAACATTGTAATTATGTGTAAGTACACATTTATGTACTAAGTAACTACTATGTAAATACATAGTAATTAGAGACAAGTGTTATCAAAGAAAAACATTTAAATAAATAACACAATTTGGTTAAAGGAACAGAGGAATCATTTATGGTGAATATTATGGGCGGAGAAAATTCAAAATAACTCCAGCTTTACATTAAGTCATTCAACTTGTCAGCGGAGAGCTTGATAGATACTGATTAGGGAAGCAAAACTGGCACAATGTAAAGTCTTACCGATACCTGTACTGTATTTGATTACTACATTATTTACAGTATCCTGCTTTTTAACTACTGCAGTACCATACTGAAAAAAAAAATATATATATATATCAATAGAACGACCAAGGCGGTCATTTTGACCATTTTTGGAAGTTAAATTTAAATTGCAGTGCGTGTGTTTAAGATACGGAGCTGCGCTTACCTGACTTTCCCTAAATATATGTACTAATTTCCCTGACAAAGAAAGAATTACGTAGCTGCACAAATTAGTGAGATAAAATAATGTCTTACCTATTCCGATCATGAGCGGTCAAATTGAACAATACATATAAAACATATTATTATTTGTATTTATCAGTTGGGACATGCAGCCATGTATTGAAGTTTGATTATATCAGTCTACATTCCTCAAGTGAGCGGTTTGTTGATATTTCTATTGTTTCAATGAGCCTCCTGATGGATCAAATGGATTGCTGAAGACACAGGACAGCAAAGCAGTGTCTAGATTCTGGGACATACAAACTGCTCAGTCCATTCTAGGACAGTAAAGTAGTGTTTGGTGTTACTACAGATTTTACCAACATTTTTAAAATGGACAATGACATATCTGGCTGAAGCAGACTGGACACCAAGATGATTCCTTGTCAGTGCCCTTGGAGGAATTAGAAGCTTTCATTGTACATAAGAAAGTTTACAAACGAGCGGAGGCCATTCAGCCCATCTTGCTCGTTTGGTTGTTAGTAGCTTATTGATCCCAGAATCTCATCAAGCAGCTTCTTGAAGGATCCCAGGGTGTCAGCTTCAACAACATTACGTCAGCTTCAACAACATTACTTGTATATACCCATGGAGCATTTGGTGCCAGAAGCCTTGGTTACTGTTGATAGCTGTGCCAAATGTGCAAAGACAGTCTGCAGTAAGTGCACTGCATATTTTGAAATGTGCAGTATCTGTGTGATTTGTGCCAGTGCTTAGAATTTGTAAACGATTGTAAATCAGGCCCATTCTATTCAATTGTTTGTCCTTTCATTATAATATTTATGTTGTTTTTAATGCACCGGTCAAATTGACTGGTCATGGTTGTTCTAGGTATGCCTATAAACGCGGTCATTCTAGTGTTAAACCTGGAGTGAAATGACCGTGAAAGGACACCCCTGTACTAGACCACAACTATTAAGAACAGAACATAAGAAAGTTTATAAACGAGAGGAGGCTATTCATCCCATCTTGCTCGTTTGGTTGTTAGTAGCTTCAACAACATTACTGGGGAGTTGGTTCCAGACCCTCACAATTCTCTGTGTAAAAAAGTGCCTCTTATTTTCTGTTCTGAATGCCCCTTTATCTAATCTCCATTTGTGACCCCTGGTCCTTGTTTCTTTTTTCAGGTCAAAGAAATCCCCTGGGTCGACATTGTCTATACCTTTTAGGATTTTGAATGCTTGAATCAGATCACCACATAGTCTTCTTTGTTCAAGACTGAATAGATTGAATTCTTTTAGCCTGTCTGCATAAGACATGCCTTTTAAACACAGGATAATTCTGGTTGCTCTTCTTTGCACTCTTTCTAGAGCAGCAATATCATTTTTGTAACAAGGTAACCAGAACTGAACACAATATTCTATGTGAGGTCTTACTAATACATTGTAAAGTTTTAACATTACTTCCCTTGATTTAAGTTTAATAATACTGATCCCTGTGAGTTGAAGAGCCTGAGAGAGATGACAGGCAATTCAAATTACATTTGCCCCCATCAACAGGACGGTGCTATTTGGATTGGCATTCTTTTTTATTTGATATGCAAGTTCTGTTTGAGCACTATGTTGTTGTTTTTTTTTTTTTTTTTTTTTTTTTTTTTACCAATGTTTGTATATTCTGTGTTTCAGAGTACAATGTGATATTTATCTTTGTAGTTTATATTATGTTGATTGCATTTTAAAGGTAGGCTACGTACAGAAGTGTTTGAAGTTAATGTCAGTTGAGGCTTGCAGAAATATAAACAGTGCGAACGTGTTTTTTTCCGTGGTTAGGGTGTTGGTGGAAACTTGCTAAACTTGTTTGCTATGTTTAATGGTCAGGGTTGTTGCGGTCAGCTTCTGTGAAAGACGCAGTGCAGTAAAAGCAACACCTTCAAAGAAATTTTGGACATTTCAGTATGCTGTGTGCAAAACGATGACTGTGGTAGCCAGCTCTCTTGTGAAGTACACAGTGATCAGAGGTTTAAAAAATACACTAACTCAAATTACTAACTCAAGGTTATCTACCTGACATAGGCTGGGACCAAATCAAAACTTTGACAACCCGCTAATAGCACTTAACAAAACTGTATTTAATAGCGTTTTCTTTTTTTGAGTACGATATAAGATACTTAAAAAAAAGAAAGCGCTATTAAATACAGTTTTGTTAAGTGCTATTAGCGGGTTGTCAAAGTTTTGATTTGGTCCCAGCCTATGTCTAACTTCCTTTGATGTAGCAACCTTACCAATCTTGACTTCATTAGTGTCTAAAAAGAAAATAAGTTGTCAAAAAATATATATAATTGCTTACCTTCCTTTGATTTGCTGACCTAATTATGTGAGAGGTCCCCCCTGAGCTTTCACATTTAAAACAATATATACACCTATATTACAATACTGTATTGTGAATTGTTATATTACTGTGTGGCAAAGTGGTGAGTGAATACAGGTGAGTGCAGTGCAGAGCGGATACAAAACAGACAGACAATGATTTCCATTTAATTAACAATGTCCAGAGCCAAACACCTGTAAATAATAATGTTGGAGTGATACAGCGGCGTGTATCACTCGGTATTTGTAATTCCCCAGGTTTGACCCGTAAACAAAAGTCCAGTTTTACACACCAACACTAAACACAAAACACAAACACAGTTCTTAGTGATAGTGAATATGTGCAAGTGGTGTAATACAGTTCTCCGTGAAATGCAGGGGTGAAAGTGATGTCCGGGTTTAAGCTGGCTTTCGCTACAGCTCCGGATCGTGCAACTGGTAGTCTATTAAAAAACAGTGACAGTTAACAAAACACTATCAAACACAAGACAAAACTCACGGTTCACGAAACAGCACACAGACTCCTTGTAGGTTTTCAACACTAACCATTTACCAAGGAACAGATCACGCACGCTAAGTACCCTATTTATATCCTCGCTCATGACCACTAGGTTAACGAGCGCATCCGCTCCTCCAATCCTCAGATGCCACTCCGTTTACCGTCTGGGTCATTGAGTTTGGATACCGTAGCTGCTCCCCTTTCCTAAATCACCAACTTCCACCTACCCTACGGAATAAATTGTAGTGCCATTTAGTTAAGGGTACCCTCACAGGTCGAGAGGGAGATCTAACACCAAGCACCATTCAATCTCTGTCTCATACTGGTAGAAAGCAATCTTTATTGATGAGCTACATTTTCTTTATCTCGGGAAACATTAAAGAAGCTGATGTACTTCATTATTTGGGTAACCAGCACTTTCCCTGTGTTAGACAAACATGTACTATTCTCTGGATAAACTGCACTTTACCTGGTTAACATTTCACATTAAATGTATTAGACAGTTAAAATGTTATTTAACATTTTGGTTAGTTGATCTGGAATGGAACACATCATGCCTCAATCAGGCTGTGCTTGTTGTAGAATAGAATGGGAGAAATGTATAATTCCACATAGGCAAGGCGATAAGGATTCAACATTCCCTTGAAGAAGAAGAAGAAGAAGAAGAAGAAGAAGAAGAAGGTATAGACAATGTCGACCCAAGGGACTTTTTTGACCTGAAAAAAGAAACAAGGACCAGGGGTCACAAATGGAGATTAGATAAAGGGGCATTCAGAACAGAAAATAAGAGGCACTTTTTAACACAGAGAATTGTGAGGGTCTGGAACCAACTCCCCAGTAATGTTGTTGAAGCTGACACCCTGGGATCCTTCAAGAAGCTGCTTGATGAGATTCTGGGATCAATAAGATACTAACAACCAAACGAGCAAGATGGGCTGAATCACCTCCTCTCGTTTGTAAACTTTCTTATGTTCTTATGTTCTTATGACCCGAGAGAAGCTGAAAAAAAGGGGTGTATCTGAGAAATACAGCTAGCCCCGGCACCACAGAGATAACACGGACATAAACAAACAAGACAGCTGCTTCTGCATCCACTGTCCAGCCCTTCGGCGAACAAACTGCCTTCTGCTACAGCCAAATATTTCAAATTTTGACTCATCAGTCCAGAGCACCTGCTGCCATTTTTCTGCACCCCAGTTCCTGTGTTTTCGTGCATAGTTGAGTCGCTTGGCCTTGTTTCCACGTCGGAGGTATGGCTTTTTGGCCGCAAGTCTTCCATGAAGGCCACTTCTGACCAGATGTCTCCGGACAGTAGAAGGGTGTACTAGGGTCCCACTGTTTTCTGCCATTTCTGAGCTGATGGCACTGCTGGACATCTTCCGATTGTGAAGGGAAGTAAGCATGATGTGTCTTTCATCTGCTGCAGTAAGTTTCCTTGGCCGACCACTGCGTCTACGGTCCTCAACGTTGCCCGTTTCTTTGTGATTCTTCAAAAGAGCTTGGACAGCACATCTGGAAACCCCTGTCTGCCTTGAAATTTCTGCCTGGGAGAGACCTTGCTGATGCAGTATAACTACCTTGTGTCTTGTTGCTGTGCTCAGTCTTGCCATGGTGTATGACTTTTGACAGTAAACTGTCTTCAGCAACCTCACCTTGTTAGCTGAGTTTGGCTGTTCCTCACCCAGTTTTGTTCCTCCTACACAGCTGTTTCTGTTTTAGTTAATGATTGTGTTTCAACCTACATATTGAATTGATGATCATTAGCACCTGTTTGGTATAATTGTTTAATCATACACCTGACTATATGCCTACAAAATCCCTGACTTTGTGCAAGTGTACCAAGAAGAATTGATGCTGTTTTGAAGGCAAAGGGTGGTCACACCGAATATGGATTTGATTTAGATTTTTCTTCTGTTCACTCACTTTGCATTTTGTTAATTGATAAATATAATCTATTAACATGTCTATTTTTGAAAGCATTTTTACTTTACAGCATTTTTTCACACCTGCCTAAAACTTTTGCACAGTACTGTATATTTTGTTCACAAGAGCTAGTGGCATTTTACTGTATTACGACTAATAGTAATACAGTGATTCTGATCCCTCTATTGACTTCTCATCCTTTTCTGTTGTTTACAGCCCTGCAACACTTTGGAAATATACCAGTCATGCAATCAGCAGAGAAGACTCCGTCAACAACTCAGAGCTAATAGATTTGTCAGATTCAGACTCGATCATAGAAAAAGAAGGTGATCTTGAGCATTCTCGGTATAGTTGTGCTGGGGAACTTGACTGCCTCTCAAGGGATCTTCAAAGTTGTAGTGTACTGTTAGAGGAAATAAAGAATGAATCTGTACCTGAAGCTCATTGAATATTTGTCTGGTGAGGCGAAATTGCTGCATACATTGTAAATCAAACAGGCTCAGAAAAAAAGAGATGACTTCTAAATATTTGGGGACTCTGCTCCTCCTCCTCTCTCATTGTCTGGCCATGTAGAAATCCAGTGTGCATATTTGTTGTATTTCTCTTTTTTATCGCTCTCTTTTTTACCTGCTTCCCTGATAGTTTCAGCTGTATTTATAGTCCACCATGTAATTAGTGCACAGTTTAGACCTGGTTTTCATGTGTCAATTGAAACGCAAACACCTGTTGATGGATTGCTAAATTGCTAAGTTGTATGTAAATGAGGACACTCCCCTAAACTTCAGCCCATGTCAAGTGCTAACGTTGACTTGCCAGGTGGGCGCTATAACACAGTTGCTAAATCACATCAAAGTCTGTTTGCCCACATGTGTGCCTGATTCTGGTGTGCTAACTGTCCGCAAAAGTGTTTTGTGATTGCCTTAGGGGTTTGCTAACGTTGCTAAATTATTATTATTTATTTATTAGCAGATGCCCTTATCCAGGGCGACTTACAATTGTTACAAGTTATCACATTATTTTTACATACAATTACATTATTTTTTACACATCATTTTTACATACAATTATCCATTTATACAGTTGGGTTTTTACTGGAGCAATCTAGGTAAAGTACCTTGCTCAAGTGTACAGCAACAATGTCCCCCACCTGGGATTGAACCCACGACCCTCCGGTCAAGAGTCCCCAGCCCTAACCACTACTCCACACAATCTCTTACTATTCAAGATTAATTACATGCGTGGCTGTGGCAAAGTGGTTTGCAGTGTGGAGGTGTAGTGGTGATGTGATTATGAAACAGAAGACAGACAACAAAGTTCACGATCCAAACTGGTTTTATTTTTATAATCCTGGTCTGGTGATCACAAAGAATCCCATGCAATACACAGCAATGTGTATTGCACTGTTCCAAAACAACGGGTTGCAGTCCCCAAATAATAAGACACAGTTTGTAAATAATAAACACAGTAGAACACACAAAGACACACACATTCACAAGTCCAGAGTGAGTGCTATAGAGCTTGTGGTGCAATACAATTTATCCGTGTACAATGGTGCAGTATTGTCCGGGTTCAGTGCTGGCCTTAATTGACAGCTCAGAATTGTGTAAGCCGTCTAATAAAAACAAACCAGTAGATTTTAGACACGACAAAACAAACAAAACACTCACAGTAATTTTACACTCGTCCTTCAGCGGTTCTCTCTTAACCATTACAAAGGAACAGATCACCTAGCTATGTCCCCTTTTTGTACCTTCAGTCACACCCCCTTGGTTAGAGAGTGCAGCCGTTTCTCCTCCAATCCACGGTTGCCACATCGCTTTCCCTCTGGAGTGATGACTTAATGTACCACAGGTGTGTCCCAATTTGTAGATGGCCGACTTACACCTAACCCTGGGAATGAACTGTCAGGCTATCCAGTCCAGGGCACTCTGTTCCCTTTACAATGTGTCCTCACAGGTCAGGAGGGAGATTTATCACCAAGAATCATTTTGTCTCTGTCACAGTGGCCATAGCTCATAATTGTACAGGTGGATTCTGACAAAAAAAAAGTATTATAGTTCAGTATTGTAATGTATTTCAACCTTCCTCAATATTGGGAAAATGTTTTTGATTTGAAGATGTTTGAAGCTACCAGCTTCTGGAGGCCAAAGGCCAGCCCTGCAGGTATCTACTTGAGCTCACTAGGCGTCTGGCCGATAGGGTCCACTTTAGTGCGATAAGGGGAAACAGTCCCTGCCAGTTTTGCCTCCCTAATAAGTATCTGTCAAGCTCTCCGCTGACAAGTTGAATGACTTAATGTAAAGTTGGAGTTATTTTGAATTTTCTCCGCCCATAATGTCTGTCATACTTCAAATATTCACCATAAATGACTCCTCGTTCCTTTAACCAAATTTTGTTATTTATTTAAATGTTTTTTGTTTGATATTGTCTCTAATTACTGTGTATTTACATAGTAGTTACATAGTATATACATGTGTACTTACACACAATTACAATGTTATTATGCATAGTTTCAAAGTACTTAACATGTAACTCTTTTGGCACGATATATGTAAGTACAGAATTGTATCAGAAAAGGGCTATGGTTAGGTTTAGCGTGAGGGTTTGGGTTAGGTTTAGGGTTTGGACCAGGGTTAGGGAAAGAGTTTGGATTAAGGTTAGAATGTGGGTTATATCATGCAAAAAAATGTACACATTAAGTACATTGTAACTAGGCATAATAACATTGTAATTACCATATGTGTAAGTACACATGTAAGTAACTACTATGTAAATAAACAGTAATTAGACACAATGTAAAGTCTTACCAATTCCTGTACTGTATTTGATTACTACATTATTTACAGTATCCTGCTTATTACATAGTACAATACAGTATTGAAAACATATATATATATATATATATATTGCAACTCTTCATAGAGTTGCAAAAAAGGTGTTTCTTTCATGTATTGTACGTGCTGCTGTTGTCTTGCAGAATATAGTGCTGGACATTACATAGGAGCTATTTAGTCAATTCCCAGTCTTAGAATGGGCGTCTAGAGTATATCATACATCGGTTTCCAGCACTCTATTTAATTCTGCATTGTCACAGCACACTGCTTATTAAATCCTACAGTATATGATTTTATTCGCCAGTTGTAAAAAAAGTGTTTTTCATCTTTTTTCATCAGCTGGCCCTTCCAGTCCTGGTCTTTGTTCCAACTCTATACTGAATTGTTTAATTCAACCAAATAAACTTCCTTCTAGACTCTGAAATAGTTAATTATATAATGTTACCTGTTAAACCTGGAGTGGAATGGCCCTCCAGGACTGTGATAGGACACCTCTGTACTTGACTACAACTATTGAGCAGCCTGAGAGAGCGGGAGAGCCAAAGCGATGCTCCCTCCAGAATACCCAGCGAAGACCAATGGCTAAGCACAGCTTGACATGGTTTATTTAAGCGGTAGTGCCCACTGACAAAGGCTCTTCCATGTGGAGACAACGAAAGTCAAGGTAAATTAACACACAGTAGAACCTTCATCGAGAGGGCACTATCACTGTTAGAAAACTATGGGCAGGATTTTCAAGAACCAGTGTTACTGTATCAAACTTGTGGTATAGTAACGAGAGCTTCAGTAGCAAGTGATTTTCAAACAAAATGTGTTAATTAAATCAATCCGTTAATGCTTTAAAATTGAGTCATTGAGGTTGTAAATTAACTCCTGATATATGATGACAATAAACACAAATATCCTTTTAAATTCCCACGCAAACAAAATAAATAGTCACAAGAAGCATAGCTTGTTAAGATATTAACATTATTTCGGAAATCAACATAATTTCGGAAATCACATTAGGACGATTATTTAATAATGAAATAGGCATAACGACCGCTTGAAAATGCCAAAATCAATGCTACATACCGACCTTTTGATTAGCACTGGAGTTATCTTTTACAACCTTTTGAAAATCCAGTCATTATTTTCTTTAAAAAAACACTTTACAACTATATTTACCTTTGAACTTGTAGTGATTCATCGGGTACCCTTCCACTGAGAAAAGATTTTGGAAAATTGTCCCCAAATGTTCATTAAGGATTACATACATAATTATAGAAAAAAATTAACTTTGTTAAACAAATCAATATTTTACTTGTCAGAGCTGCTTATAATTTATCTGGACACTGCCAGATATCTGAAAGGAGCAAAATATTACAGAATAGTCCGTGTTTCAGTTTGTTATTGTTGAAAGATGCTCCAGTCGAGCTGACAGGCTGTGATTGGCTGACTCGGCAGTTGCAGGTACAGGAACGGTTGCTTTCATCAGTATAAAGTATTTGCTGTCCAATAGATGTGAACTGAGCTTTCAATGCCGCAGATCAAAAGGAAAATGATGGCATGTGTGTGCATTGAGATTCACAGCTGATATTTTGACATTTGTGACGAAGGGATTGGTTGATGGTTGATGATACTGAATCATTTTCGAATTTGAGTTAAACTTTCTGAAGACCACCCATTTTATTTTTGAAAAGAAAAGGTTAACTTACAACACTTTAGCCCTGTGTTGTGCTTGTTATCCATTGTGTGTGGATGAAAGTCTAAAACCCTTTCACACACATCACCTTTAAATAGCTTAACCCCAAATTAATTTAACTTTGTTAAACAATGTTAGCTGTTCCTTGCACAAGTCCATCTGTTTATCTAGCTTGACTCTTCAAGTCTTCAATGAGGTAGGGATCACAGTCTTGCAATACTCTGTAGAATTCTTGCACAGCCTGGCTGCCCTTCCTCTTTACCAGAGAGACCAAGGTGGTGTTCTGCTCAATCCTTGTTCCTTTCTGTAGGATCATCTCCTGCTCTTCCTCATTGATCACCCCTTTTTGCAGAAGCTGTCTGAGTATGGGCTGGATAATGCTGAGTCTCTCAATCACACTGTACTCATGTTGCTGAAGAAAACAAACACCTGGAAGAAATAGGTAATCCCACACAGGATGTTGCTCATACTTTAGTTCAAATGACATATAGCTAATAAAATAATACCTGTAAACCATACCCATTATGTATTGCTATCACTTTGTAGGTTTCAGATTTCACTGTACAAAAGACAAAGGTAGCACTTATATGAAACTACATTCCGCCAGTAAACTCATGTGATACATTATTTATTAAAACATAGACAAGATTGTACATTTTTAAAAGCACAGTGATAGGACCCATTGCATGAAAAAAACCCTAAACATTCTGAATTCCTTTTAACTTGAACTCATACTGCCAAAAGCAACTCACTCCCCTTCTCTTCAGATCAATCAATGCTTCCCTTATTATTCACATGTTTTCAATGTTGACTTCTTCACACACAGAGTGGTGAGGGTATGGAATGGGCTCACTAGTCATGTTGCTGAGGCTGAATCACTTGGATCCTTTAAGACCCAAATCGACAACGTTTTGAGATTAATCAGCTACTAAGAAATGGATGAGCTTCGATGGGTCAAATGACCTCCTCTTGTTAATATTTCTTACATTCTTACTGTATGTTCTTATGTTTTCATTCAGGGTTTCTTAGAAATGCAGGAATATAATTATGTTCAACGATATACAGCAAATTTTGTTTCATAAAAACTAAAAAAACATTAACATCCAAGGTGAGTGTAATTCATATTAAGCAATGTTATGTTAACAATACAGTACAGACTTGCTGAGACAAATTCATCTTATCCAAAATATTTTACCCCAGCTATATAAAAATAAAATGGTTCTATCACGCAACTGACATTTTAATTTAAAGGGACCACACACACTGTGCATAAATGTGTAAAATACTGTAGATTAATGCCTAATTAAGTATTACATTATGATTATTATTAATTCATACAAATAACTGACGTCAGTGTTGTATCAGACTAAAAACAGACACTCTTATAAGTATAAACAAACAATACTGAACAGACAATCTTATAAGAAGCATAAAGAAAGGATACAAAGCACACAATAATAAGAAGCATAAAGAAACAATATGGTATCTTCCTCTTGTACATGCGCTATGTGTCATTATGCAATATGTGTTACACTTTCGGGATCAACTTATAAACCTGAAACTCTGCATCAGTATCCAAAAAATTTGTACTGAGGGGTGCCACCTTCTTCGATACATTAGAATTCGAGTCATCCCATAGAAAAGGATAATCTACCGAACTTTAATTGGGAAAACACCAGCATTAACCTGCAAGTTAAGATCCATTCATTTTATTAAACTGATTGTTCCTATGCAGGGTAATAACAGTTTTTGGTCATTACTCATTTCAGTTTGCAGTAGCCAATGACTGGAATGCATTGCAACACATTTTTTAATTAGAATGGTTCCTATCTGAGGTTGCTTTTAGTCGTAGTGTTGACTTTTTGCTGACTGAAATCTGTACCTGCTAAGTTTTATGTTTTATGATTGATTGTGTGTATTTTTTAATCCTTATTTATTATGTTTGATGTTTTTTGCTATGGTGGTGTGAGCCTGTTGCCAGGTCGTCATTGTAAATGATGATTTGTTCTCAATTGACTTATCTGGACAATAAAGGTTTTGATTGACTGATTGATTGAGAAGTAATAACTGTGCTAGACACAGGGGTGGGGCAAGCAAGATTCTGCGAGTTATCAAGTAATGCTATTAGCAGTTCTATAATATAGTTATAAATAACAGTAAACAGCTATACAATTCATACTATCACAATGTGTATATTATTACAGTAATTTTGGGTTCTTACATTCTACAGGATTTTTAAGAATGACTCAAACAAAATCTTAGGGCTGCATTTTGAGCAAGGAGAGCAGGGGAAGAGCATTGCATTAGTCTAATGATGATGACTAAAGCACTACGTTTTTTAATAAACTAATTGTGATGCAGGCTATTCGTTTAACAACTTACCTTCTGGCTCAGATTTTTCAAAAGACAATCTCTGACAATCACCTGGAAAATATAGAAAGTTAGGATCCAGGGGCTTACATTAAAAACCTGTCATTTTTCTTTATTGAAATTAATGTTCAACTTTCATATTGAAGCTTGTTGTGTGCTACTCATTTAATCAAACCAAGTAGCGTAAGAATTTGCTTGTATCGTTTCAGACGATTTTAAAATCAAATCAAGTAATCAAGAAAGACAATTGAGTCGCAGTTCTTCCTTCGCAGCCAGTGTCATCTGACACGTAGCAGAAATCGTAAAGTAATTAAAAATACGAACTTGCAGAATGGATAAAACTGTGTTGCGAATTTTAAGAAAATGCATTTGAGAGCAAAAATCTGTATGAGATTTTTAACTTTCATAACTGAAGAGGAGCCGAGGCCATGCCCAGCAGCCCCAGAGGTGCAAATTAAGTTTAAGAATAAGATGAAGATTAGGGTTAAGGTTAGGGTTAGGGTAAGGTTCCTGGTCCGGGTGAGGGTTAGGATTATAGCCTGTTTGCCTTTTTTTTTTATTGGAGCTCAATTCCCATTTACCTGGTCGAATCTCAGTTTTCCAAAGTTCTTCTTCATCAGATAGTAAAACAAGAGAAAGCGTGGGGTTGACTTTCTGGCTGTACACTTCAAAGAAGGGAGGGATCTGCCCACTGCTGATATAACGCACTTTGATTTTCTAATGGGAGAACAAAAAAGGTTTTAGATATAAGCAATGCTCCAGATAAGGTTTTGGGTCATTGAGTAATTTACTCTCCAATTTAGACACTATGGGCTCTACATACGAATATTGCATATGTGTTTGTAAATACTGTGAATTCGTAGCCTCCGTCCTTCATAGAATTTTTGCGTGTGATGTACCAAACAGCTATTTTTTCATGAGCAACTACCATAATATCACCACTTAGTTTACAAACAGCATACATTCTCATTATACAGGACAAATTGGAATTTGCATCTCATTATAAATATATTTTTTCAACGCCAAAAGTCTAGATTTATAAAGGTCTGGAACCAACTCCCCAGTAATGTTGTTGAAGCTGACACCCTGGAATCCTTCAAGAAGCTGCTTGATGAGATTCTGGGATCAATAAGCTACTAACAACCAAATGAGCAAGATGGGCTGAATGGCCTCCTCTCGTTTGTGAACTTTCTTATGTTCTTATGTTCTTATGTAGCCTGTAATCATTGTGCACGGTGGCAAGCAGACATGTGTCCAAGGTTCAAGCGCGCCAGTATTACTAGTGTAACATGAATGGCACCTAATCTTGCTGCTTTGGGACTGAAAAGACTAAGCTTAACACAATCAGCTATCTGGATAAAAAATCACTCTCTATGCCTTGCAAAGGGATTTAGATATTATTATTATTATTATTATTTTTTTTTTTTTTATTTTTATTTTTTTTATTTTATTATTATTATTTTTTTTCTGATTTTCCTAGATATTAAATAAAGTACTTATGTTAATATTAATGTACACACACTTGGGTAGGTCTCTGTACAATTATAATCTAATTAAATTATAGTACCTGTGGTATGACTGTCACCTTTGGCAATGTTTTGAGGGAATAGCTCTTGCGTATGTGTAGAGACTTTTCAGTTTCAGCTGGTTTGTAAATCCGGATAGATCCCTGTTTCTTCTCTTGCATTTCAACAGCCTACAAAACCAAATAGTAACAATAGTGATGATAAGGATGATACAGAATACTAGCAAATAACCAGAGGCCCTTAGCCTTTTACCATGTATAGTCCTGCTTTAAAGACTTTAGAACCATAACAATATGAGTATTGCATTAGTGTCCCATATCCTTGTTATATTCGCCGGATGTAGGGTGTAGAAGAGAGCAGCTGTACACATGTACTGAATCATTGACAACTCAGTTACGACCATTTCAGACTTACAACAACCCCCATTCCCAAGGTGTTTTCCAGTAAAAAGATCCACCGGGAGACAGAATTGAGATGGCACTGAATTCATTAAATTTTTTTCTGTGAGTGCAAGACGATGTTGTTTCAGCAGAACAGGAGTAAAAAATAAATAAATAAATAATGACGTCTCAGATTTCAGTAATTTTTCACAGTGTGTGTCGGAGAAGGCTGTATAATGAGCAGAAGTGTCTTTTTCTGTTTTTCTGTAGCATTTACAAACCGCTAAAAAGACATTAGTTAAAGTGACAAAGTCGGGCTGAGTGAGTATAAAGACAGATTCTTTTTTTCTGTTTTGCTGTCTTCCAGTTCATGTAATTGTTCTTCATCCAAATCGGCATGTCTTCTTACTACTGTTGGGGTTTTTTTGCTGGTAATTGGTCACTCAGTTTTATAGTTACTGTACAAGATTGCTACCGATACCTTTAATGGTAACACTTTATATTAAGGTGTTGCTTATTAAATTTTATAAATGTTTTATAAATATATAATATATGCTTAATAACTATATTATATAGTGTTAATAAAGCTTTGTATGTGGTTTATAACCATGCAATAGCCATGGACAGAATTACAGTTTTATAAAGGGAGAAGTTTTTAGCCACCTTGTGTACTTTGGGATGTTTAAACTTAATTCCATCTATGGCTATTGCATGGTTATAAACCATCTATAATATTTATTAACACTCTATAACATAGTTATTAAGCATCTATTATATATTTATAAAACATTAATAAGAAGCACCTTAATATAAAGTGTTACCCTTTTGATTATGTAATGTAGCGCCGTGATTTTGAATATGTGACGAGGCTCCGTCGTTATCCACCCAATATACGGACAGCTGGAACCTTGCTTGACCAATCACATTGCTTGTTTCACGTTCCATTGCCAGCTCTGGATTAAAAAAAAGATATACTATATATATATATATATATATATATATATATATATATATATATATATATATAGGGCTGTCAATTAATCACAGTTAACTTCTGCGATTAACATGTTAATTTTTTTAGATCTTTTTTTACGCGCATTAAGCCGTAATTCATTCCCTTCAGCACCATTTTAATATACTCGAGTGCATGCAACACAATAAGTGCAGTCATCGTTTAAATAGAAAGTTTGGAAATGCATTATGGAACAAAGCACTAAAAGTGAAGGACTTATGAATGAGAAGTTTATTTTGTTAAACAATTCTGACAGTTCATTGGATAGAAAGACTGGTACTTGTATCTGATAGTTCCAGTATCACACAATGCATCTAGTCTGCTGTACAACCTGCATACTGTAAATACGGCTTCATTTCTCAAAATACACTTTCTAGCAGGCAGCAAAAATAGAACAACAAATGAAACACGTCAGTTTCGACATAGTACTTTTTTCAATTCAGGATTTCTGCAATTCTGTAAATCAAGCTACATCATGTCAGTACACAACAAGGATGCGTATGCGTTTGTATGCGTAAAAATTATTTGTACTTACAGGTACAAATCAAAAATACGAGCAAGACTAAAGAAAAGCTACGGGTACAAATCACAAAGATACGACTACGACTCAAAAAGTTATGAGTACAACTCGCAACATTACGAGTTGGATAGAGCGTGAAATCACTGTCTAAAATACATCATAGAGGTCACAGGACAGGCTGTTGATTGGGGGAACAATCGATGAGTATGTAACAGTGGATGCGTCCAGCACCTTGCATTGCTGATAGAAGGGAAGGAGTGGCTGCAAGTTGATGAAATGTGTAGGTGGAATTTTCAAAGTGGGAATATGGCACAAAGTCGCCCAACAGATGGACAGTCTCAGTCTCAGCGAAGATTTTCTATATACACAAGATAGTCAACTTTCCCTTTTTTCCGTCCCTGCCAATGCGGTGCATCATGAGAATCCAAAGAGTTCCGGTGGCGACTTTTCTCCTATCTCTATAATGTAAAGTATGTTTCATTTCCTATTCAAAGCTTTCTCTTTTGAAAACGACTGCATTTTTTTTAGCAAGATTCACCTGGATTTGTTTAGAGACACCCCTCCTTAACACATACATGTTATTATTTCTATGATCGATGTTTTCACTTGGCTTGGCAAGGGTTCTTTTCGCCGAAGTGCCGGCTCTCATGAATATTCATGTGAAGATAAGACGGGGGTGTGGTTTGATCTTTGGCTTGGTTGTCAGCGATGGGTTAGGCAGCGATCAGCGATCAGTTAAGCTGAGTAAATTGATTACACCCCTGTATAAATAAATAATCACATGATGGAGCAGGCACAGACATGTACAGGGATCCTTGTTGTGTACTGACATGATGTAGCTTGATTTACAGACTTGCAGAAATCCTGAATTGAAAAAAAGTACTGTGTCGAAACTGACGTGTTTCATTTGTTGTTCTATTGTTGCTGCCTGCTAGAAAGTGTATTTTGAGAAATGAAGCCGTATTTACAGTATGCAGGTTGTACAGTAGACTAGATGCATTGTGTGATACTGGAACTATCAGATACAAGTACCAGTCTTTCTATCCAATGAACTGTCAGAATTGTTTAACAAAATAAACTTCTCATTCATAAGGCCTTCACTTTTAGTGCTTTGTTCCATAATGCATTTCTAAACTTTCTATTTAAACGATGACTGCACTTATTGTGTTGCATGCACTCGAGTATATTAAAATGGTGCTGAAGGGAATGAATTACGGCTTAATGCGAGTAAAAAAAGATCTAAAAAAATTAACATGTTAATCGCAGAAGTTAACTGATTAATTGACAGCCCTATATATATACATATATATATATATATATATATATATATATATATATATATATATATATATTATATATCTTTTTTTTTTAATCCAGAGCTGGCAATGGAACGTGAAACAAGCAATGTGATTGGTCAAGCAAGGTTCCAGCTGTCCGTATATTGGGTGGATACCGACGGAGCCTCGTCACATATTCAAAATCATGGCGCTACATCACATAATCAAAAGGGTAACACTTTATGTTAAGGTGCTTCTTATTAATGTTTTATAAATATATAATAGATGCTTAATAACTATGTTATAGAGTGTTAATAAAATATTATAGATGGTTTATAACCATGCAATAGCCATAGACGGAATTAAGTTTAAACATCCCAAAGTACACGAGGTGGCTAAAAACTGCTCCCTTTATAAAACTGTAATTCCGTCCATGGCTATTGCATGGTTATAAACCATATAGACAGCTTTATTAACACTATATAATATAGTTATTAAGCATATATTATGACCACTGTGTGGTCCAGTGGTTAAAGAAAAGGGCTTGTAACCAGAAGGTCCCTGGTTCAAACCCCACCTCAGCCACTGACTCACTGTATGACCCTGAGCAAGTCACTTTACCTCCTTGTGCTCCGTCTTTCGGGTGAGACGTAATTGTAAGTGACTCTGCAGCTGATGCGTAGTTCACACACCCTAGTCTCTGTAAGTCGCCTTGGATAAAGGCGTCTGCTAAATAAACAAATAATAATAATGGATCAAGAGTCAACGAGATTGGCGGCAACTCAATTCTTCAACTTTTTTGATAGTGGGTTAATTAAGTCTATGTGTCTATATTAAGTCAAATGGCATTATCTGCATCCATGGATGCTCCAAGGCGATGTATGTTACGGTCAGTTTAGATTAAATTCAACAAGTATTTCAACAAAACTACAGTCGCTAATGTAAAGCATGGGTTTTAAATTGCTGATACTCTTATACAGTATATAAAATATACGAATAAAACAAAATAAATACAGTTCATCTATTATCATAATCACACTGCTGCTATGCGTTGTTCATAATTACATTTCTGCTACTACATATAATGCAAAAATAAAAATATTACACAGCATGTGGACCTCTCCTTTTTTGCTGAAAATTCCCTTTGTTACAGTCACACACAATGTAACTTTTACTTATTATTCTCTTAAACTTAACATTACTGCAATCTACCCAATATCAAGGATATGGAAATTAGAATCTTGATCAGAGGCTATCCCAGTCCCTTGACAGCCAAATCACACCCCCATCTTGCCTGCTCATGAATATTCGGCAAAAAGAACCCTTGTCAGGCCAAGTGAAAACATCGATCGTAGAGATGATAACACGTATGTGTTAAGGAGGGGTGTCTGTCAGATTCACACATACTCTTTTATATATATATATATATATATATATATATATATATATATATATATATATATATATATATATATATATACTGTATATATATATACTGTATATATATATATATACATACTCTAAGCCCACTCTTAACCTCAGGGGAGACGTTCAGGAGGACATAAAGATGTTTCGGACTCCTGTAAGTGGATTGTTCGTGCACTGGGCTTGCAACGTATCCAGATGACTTAATAATCAAGAAACTCACACAGACTCATTTGATTTGAAGTTTTAATGACTCAGAGTAGTATTAGTACCTCTTCGGTTTATTAAATGCTTAAAAATTGACTGAGTAGTTACAGACTACGTCGAATCCTAGCTGACAGGCAACCTGGGAGGTCCAGTGCCTTAACCCTTTGCAGTCCATTTATTAAGTGTGTGTCAGGCGCGTCAGGTCCAATTTATTTTCACACACGCAGTTAATTTTAGATGCGCTGTTTAAAAGTATTTTTTTTCCATAGTCAAACGGGTTTAAAAGGCCCTGCATATCAACAAAGCACTCACTAGGCATCTCCAGCCCCGACCCACCCTTTCGTTCGTACATACCGATCGATCATCTCCTGATCACTCGTTTTATCACCAAACTCTGCAAATGTCCGTGTTATTCTCTGTGCGCTGATTCAGTAACAGGCAGCTTGTTTCCTTATGGCCGCCCCTATCTGATGCCAGGGACAAGTATGACTATTCATGAGATACGCCCTTTTTAAAAAAAAAAAAAATTATGGCTTGTCTCGGCTCCTGTCGCTCCCACTCAGCCATTGAATGGTTTTCTCGGCTTTTTCCGGAGAAAAAACGACTAAAAAACAGTTTTTTGCGTCTTTTTGATGATGTCGGACCAGGTCCGACATAGGACCGCAAAGGGTTAATTATGGAGGGAGCTCACTGTCAAAAATGTATGCGTAAAAAGAATTTGTACTTGTAATTACAGGTATAAATCAAAAATAGAAGAGCAAATCAAAAATACAAGTACAACTCAAAAAAAATTACGAGTACAAATAAAAAACATACGAGAACAAATCAAAAATACGACTACGAATCAAGAAAAGCTATGGGTACAAATCACAAAGTTACGACTACGACTCAAAAAGTTACGAGTACAACTCACAAAATTACGAGTTGGACAGAGCGAGAAATCACTGTCAAAAATACGTCATAGAGGTCACAGGACAGGCTGTTGATTGGGGGAACAATCGATGAGTATTTAACAGTGCATACATCCAGCACCTTGCATTTCTGATAGAAGGGAAGGTGTGGCTGCAAGTTGCTGAAATGTGTAGGTGGAATTTTCAAAGTGGGAATATGGCAAAAAGTCACCCAACAGATGGACAGTCTCAGTCTCAGCAAATATCTTCCATACATAAGATAGTCAACTCCCCCTTTTTTCCATCCCAGCCGATGCAACGCATCACGGGAATCCAAAGAGTTCCGGTGGCGACTTTTCTCCTATTTCTATAATGTAAAGTATGTTTCATTTCCTATTCAAAGCTTTCTCTTTTGAAAACGATTGCATTTTTTAGCAAGATTCCGCTGGATTTGTTTAGAGACATGTCACAGAGTGAACCTAAAACCCGTCTTGCCTTGTACAAGGTGCCATCACTTTTTTTGAGAGAAAGGTGTATGCGGCAGAGATAGATGGCTCTTTAATAGAAACAGTTAAATTTATTTGAAGTCTTCCCACTGATGATGGGAATGGGAATGTAGAGATGCAAGCCCTGCTAACAAGAGTTAAGTTTTTGCAGGTATCAGACTTTTAAAGAGAACAGAAACTGGCTGATCTTTGGGATGCAAATTGAACATTTGTGAAACTGCATGTGTGTTAAAATGTTGTAATAACTGTACTGTGTTAAAGAATATAAAGTCAGCAGGAATACTAAACAAATTGTTAAAACACACTGTTCATACAAAAAGGTATAATATGCTCTGTATTAACCTATAGTTATGTTAAAGCATTCTATATTCCTGTTTCTTTGTAAGTCTGAGTAAAAAGGGAGCTAGGTTGGGGTCACGCTGACCAAAAAACACCGGTGAAATGAGCTAAGCTTGTCTTTGTCTGAGCTACTGGTGCCAAGGTTTATAACCTTGAGGAGAAAAGCAGAAACGAGAATCTCATTTAATTAACTCAAATGTTCAAGTCAAGTCTTTTATTTAGAGAAGTAAGCTTGATCTGAAATTAGTCTTTAAGCTAAACACAGGTCTTCTACAATAATTAGAATAGAATATAAGTTTACATGTTTTATTTTAGCAGAAGAGCTGTTAAGTTTGAAAATAAGAGAATATAGTGCAGAAATTAACTTAAAGTAAAAACTTCAGTCAAAACATAATAGTACCAGTCTGTGTCAGACATATAGTAGGATCTGCCAAAGAGAATGTAATTCATTTGTTAACCTTGTCTTTGCTTGAAACGAACAGTACCAGGCGTGGGTAACTGGAGAAAATAACTCTTGGCAATTGAAGCTAGACTTACTGGTCAGCAGTTTAAAATCAAAGGTTTCTATGATGATTGATCTTTAAAAAAAAATACTTTCTGGTACATGAAAGGGAGTATAACTGTCTATGGCTTCATTAAATCATATAAATTAATGAAGACCTGGTAAAACAAGTGAGGGGGAGCAATAATAACATAGGACCATATTTAGATTTAGTAAGAATGCCATACGTCTGGGAAAATGTCTATAGTTATCGATGAATGACCTTGGCAGGAGAGCAGATGGTCTGAAACTTGCTTGAATAGGATTTTTGTAAAAACAGTGAGAGGTCACGTTTAGGTTAAAGCATTGAATAGCTAAAATGGGACCATTATATTTTGACTGTTTTTGATAGACTGGATTTAAGTGAAAATAATTGGCTATATAATTGCAGACTTAGAAGTTTGATATGAATCTTTGTGACAGAAATACAGTGATTCTTGGTTGTAAATCACCCTCCCGACCTGTGAGGGCGCTAAGCAGCGAGAACAGAGTTCCTTGGAACAGCGAGACACTGTTGCAATAACGCATTGACCCAGAAGGGAAATAACGTGGCACCCACAGAATGGAGATGTGGTTGCACTAGTTTACTAAGAGGTCATGTGTGACAGCATAAAAGGGGACAGAGAATCGTAATCTGTTCCTTCGCCTTGGTTTTTGTAAATAAACTGAGAAGGACTGTAAGTGTTTTGTTTGTTTTTTCTTGTCTTGTCTTGCACATTACCAGACAGCTAACACAGTTCTTGAGCTGTCGCCTAGGGCCAGCACTAAGACGGAATGGCACTTCACCAACAATCACTAAATAATCTGTATCATCCACCACGAGCACTACTGCATGCACTCAGGACTGGTGACCATGTATGTATTATTGTGGGTCAGATATTGAGTTTATTAGTTTGGACTGCAATCCCGTTATTGTTTACCCTGTGCCGTACACATTGTTGTGTTTTGCCGGGGGATTATTGTTTAGGTCACCAGACCTGGAATATAAAAATAACGTTCACTGTTCCAAACTGGATTACAAGACTCTGTCTGTTTAATTACAGCACTTCATCACTCCTGCACCTTTTCCCACTCAGCCACTTTGTCACAACCTTCTACCAGCCTTTATCCAATATGTTTTAATTAATTGTTAAACCACATCTATACATGTAATAAAACCAACCGACTAAGGAGGATGTCTTTTGGTGTGAAAAGGGAAATATATTTTTAACCCAGGATTGGAATAATTAAACCAAAGTAGGTGTTATATATTAAACACATCTTTCTATATGTATTCTTCATAGACTTGCACTGTATTCACGTGCATGCTGTGTTCAGGAACTCCCTGGTACCAAAAAAGAATAACATCAGTTCATCACCTCACATATTTTGGAAATGTAGGGGAGGTGGATTATGGGATGATGGCTAATTAGAAAGAGTTACTGGGTGTATTTGAAAATGTTATTCGCTTGAAGGACATGAGCTGTCAAGGCATATTAATGTTTAAGATTTAATTATGACTTCTAATATAAAAAGAGAAATGTATTGAAGTATTAATGCTATCATACCTGTTAAAGCCAAGATTAACTGAGATTAATTTTTAATCGCTATTCATTTTTTAATCGCATGACAGCCTTAATATATATGTTACACGGTTACTTACATCGATGAAAGCTTGGTGATTGGGAACGAGGTAGACATGCAGAGTGAAATTAGCAGCAGAGAAGACTCTGAAGAGCAGCACCTGCATGTGGATGGCGGTGCATATATAGGAGCGGATCAGATACAGAATCCCTTTCAGGGAGAAGCTGGGCTTCTGCAGCCAGGCATGGGTGGAGTTCGCCCCGCAGACAGCATTCACAGAAATGAGAGACTCGTCCTTCACATGGAGCACCTTGAAGTTAGACACCAGTATGTCTTCTGAGCCTGAAATAAAATAATATATATTATTTTATTTTATCAACTCCATATCAACCCCATTTCTCCAGGCTTTTGTGCAGTCTCTTCAAATGCACACATGGTAAACAGTAGTTTTAGGTTGAACGCAACAGCGTGTTTTATTGGGAATACAGAAACAAAATAAATAAATGAAACAAAAAATTGATGCTCTTTGGGCGCTACCAAAACAGTTCCCCTGTTTTAAACCACACAAACAAATCCCACTCCCTAGTCCCAGTCCATTACCTTTAGCCGTTGACCAGAAAAACTGTTTACTTTAAACACTCTTTTCCCAGCACACCATCCACTCCCGAATCTCCTTCCAAACCCCATCAGATAACAAACTAACTTTGAGCTTTATATTCCCTCGTAGTGTCCTGAACATACACTCCATCACAATATATATTTTACTTGTGTTCAGCTCTTAAACAGTTGCAAAGTTCAAGTTACTTATAAAATGTTATAGCTAACCTGAAATCTGCAACTGTTTAAGAGCTGAAAACAAGTAAAAATAATTAAGCAAATTATCAGTTCAATTAAGGATATAGTGAAGTAATTGAGAGCTTGTTTGGAATGAAAAGCAGCAGAACTGAGTTTGAGAACCCCTAATATAGAGGATACTGAATTATTATACACTGCAGGAGGATGGTGAGTGGTTTATGTATTCTGTTTATATGACAAGTATATATTTAAAATAGCTAGCAATAAAATGTGTACATTTTTATATTGATTCAGTTAATTCAAGGATTATTTTACCTGGTGGATCGTTACTTTCGTTGTCAACAGACTATGCGTGAACGCAGATTAATTTCAAACCTTGTTTATGGCCTCTTACCAACTGTCTGTAGATAGAACCTTGAGCTCAGTCTGTCAATTTACATCCTCTCTGCTGTTTCTTACCTTTACCAGTTTTAATGAAGGGGCTGTACCCTAAATTACTTAATTGGACCAATTAAGTGCTTATTAGAAGTTTAATTGGTCAGTTGGAACAAACACCAGGAGAGACACTGGAATTGCCCACCCCTGGGCTACAGGCTACTCAGATAACTCAGACACAGTCAGATCTGTAACTGACATTTCTTGACTAAACTCTCAAGGAAATCGGGAGTCCAAATCAAAACAACAATAGAAATTTGAAATGATTTCAGACATTTCAAAGTTGTTATAAAACACGTACAGGTGGCAGTATTGTTTGACCTACTGACATGCAGCTCTGTCCTGAATCCTGAATTTGAAAGACACATTCAAACCTAGTATGCATGTTATCCCACTCTCGTGGTGTATATACAGAATATATATATATATATATATATATATATATATATATATATATATATATATATATATATACACACTACATATATATATATATATATATATATATATATATATATATATACACACTACATATATACAGTGCCTTGCGAAAGTATTCGGCCCCCTTGAACTTTGCGACCTTTTGCCACATTTCAGGCTTCAAACATAAAGATATGAAACTGTAATTTTTTGTGAAGAATCAACAACAAGTGGGACACAATCATGAAGTGGAACGAAATTTATTGGATATTTCAAACTTTTTTAACAAATAAAAAACTGAAAAATTGGGCGTGCAAAATTATTCAGCCCCCTTAAGTTAATACTTTGTAGCGCCACCTTTTGCTGCGATTACAGCTGTAAGTCGCTTGGGGTATGTCTCTATCAGTTTTGCACATCGAGAGACTGAAATTTTTGCCCATTCCTCCTTGCAAAACAGCTCGAGCTCAGTGAGGTTGGATGGAGAGCATTTGTGAACAGCAGTTTTCAGTTCTTTCCACAGATTCTCGATTGGATTCAGGTCTGGACTTTGACTTGGCCATTCTAACACCTGGATATGTTTATTTGTGAACCATTCCATTGTAGATTTTGCTTTATGTTTTGGATCATTGTCTTGTTGGAAGACAAATCTCCGTCCCAGTCTCAGGTCTTTTGCAGACTCCATCAGGTTTTCTTCCAGAATGGTCCTGTATTTGGCTCCATCCATCTTCCCATCAATTTTAACCATCTTCCCTGTCCCTGCTGAAGAAAAGCAGGCCCAAACCATGATGCTGCCACCACCATGTTTGACAGTGGGGATGGTGTGTTCAGGGTGATGAGCTGTGTTGCTTTTACGCCAAACATAACGTTTTGCATTGTTGCCAAAAAGTTCGATTTTGGTTTCATCTGACCAGAGCACCTTCTTCCACATGTTTGGTGTGTCTCCCAGGTGGCTTGTGGCAAACTGTAAACGACACTTTTTATGGATATCTTTAAGAAATGGCTTTCTTCTTGCCACTCTTCCATAAAGGCCAGATTTGTGCAGTATACGACTGATTGTTGTCCTATGGACAGAGTCTCCCACCTCAGCTGTAGATCTCTGCAGTTCATCCAGAGTGATCATGGGCCTCTTGGCTGCATCTCTGATCAGTCTTCTCCTTGTATGAGCTGAAAGTTTAGAGGGACGGCCAGGTCTTGGTAGATTTGCAGTGGTCTGATACTCCTTCCATTTCAATATTATCGCTTGCACAGTGCTCCTTGGGATGTTTAAAGCTTGGGAAATCTTTTTGTATCCAAATCCGGCTTTAAACTTCTCCACAACAGTATCTCGGACCTGCCTGGTGTGTTCCTTGTTCTTCATGATGCTCTCTGCGCTTTAAACGGACCTCTGAGACTATCACAGTGCAGGTGCATTTATACGGAGACTTGATTACACACAGGTGGATTCTATTTATCATCATTAGTCATTTAGGTCAACATTGGATCATTCAGAGATCCTCACTGAACTTCTGGAGAGAGTTTGCTGCACTGAAAGTAAAGGGGCTGAATAATTTTGCACGCCCAATTTTTCAGTTTTTTATTTGTTAAAAAAGTTTGAAATATCCAATAAATTTCGTTCCACTTCATGATTGTGTCCCACTTGTTGTTGATTCTTCACAAAAAATTACAGTTTCATATCTTTATGTATGAAGCCTGAAATGTGGCAAAAGGTCGCAAAGTTCAAGGGGGCCGAATACTTTCGCAAGGCACTGTATATAAACTACTACAGAGACATCAGAACAGCTTTTCCTACCTAGACAGATGAAATGAGGTAGGTGAATTTCTTCAATGGCTCCTGAAATCACAGTGATGTCCATCAGTGGCCCAGCTATCATATAGTTCTTCTTTTCCAGATCCTGACTGTATCTACTCCAGGAACTGTACCTGTACTCCACAGTGACTGGACCCTGGACTTTCCACCGGACACAGGTCCTGGAGCACTCGTACTGACCCGCGCCTGGAATAGCAATCCTGTACGATACAGAATGGTTAATTCACAAATGACACTTTTTTTAAAAATGTGCTGTTCAATGTAACTAAATATAACCACCCTTTGCAGTGCCTTAAAATCATGTAACATTTTACAAATCCAATCAAGTTAATCTTCAAACAGCATAAAAACGAGGAACTGTGTAATAAATTGGCTGATACTCAACAGGATGAAAAAGCAAAAGAACATCTTATTATTAAAGAGCAAGCTGTGTAGTTGGGTGGTAAGTAACTCATCAGCCACTTAAAGGACGTCCATTAGAGGAGCTAACATAAATTGTAAAATTACACAGAACCGTTACTACACATATAATATACTACATATAATCTTGAGATTATAGGTTATAGATCGATAGGAGCGATAACTGCTGGACTTTGAGGAGCTTTGACATTGCAGACCACCCAAGTGACCCACAAATTGACTTTAAAATCAGCAGACCCGTGACAGTCATCGTACAACCCGCAAAATAATTATTTTAAATTAACCAATGTTGTTGTTTCTTTTTTGTTGATTCAAAATATAATTTTAATAATTTAGGTCCGATACATCGTGCCATCTTCAAGGATTTGATAAGTTACCTGAATGTGCAGTTTCCATTCTTGATACAAGTGAATGGTTCTACCAAAGTCCACTTCGCCATGTCCTAAACAAAACATATTAAATGTTTAAAACAGTAATAGTACATTTTAAATAACCTACCAGGGAGCAAGGGCTGTATTTTGTTTCATTGTAATAAATAGCTTATTCCACGAAAATTCATGGTCTAAAAACAGGTATTTCAAGATATTTCACTATTAAACATAATATTTATTAAAGAAGAAAAAAACTGTGTTATCACATTCAAAATTGATCCCTTTCTCTACAATACTTATCTACCCTGTCATATTATGGAGATGTATACAGCAATAGTATATTAAATATTCTAAATACAGATGGGAAAAGTGATGCATGGATTCACTGTGACTAACACATGATTAGCTTAAGAAACACAGATGAATGTATAGAATAGGGGTAGAACTGACTAGTCAACCAGAAAGGGGACAGTCAGCCTCACAAACTGGTAGTCAATGTATCACACTATTCAATTTCAAAGCAGTTACATAGTAATGGCTTTGTATGCTTAAAGTCTGCATTTGTAGTGAACTAGAAATGTAGGTAACAATTAACATAAACTGCCTGATTTTCAGAAGGCACATTTTAGAGAGAAAATAGAGGTTGTTATGCATTTGCACTATGAGTTTTTTTGTCTTTATTATTATTATTTATTTCTTAGCAAACGCCCTTATCCAGGGCGACTTACAATTGTTACAAGATATCACATTATTTTTACATACAATTACCCATTTATAGAGTCGGGTTTTTACTGTAGCAATCTAGGTGAAGCACCTTGCTCAAGGGTACAGCAGCAGTGTCACTCAACTAGGATTGAACCCATGACCATCCGGTCAAGAGTCCAGAGCCCTAACCACTACTCCACACTGCTGCCTTTTACTTTCAACAGGGGCAGGTTCATTTCTTCTACTCGCAACGTCAATTGATTTTCCAGTTCCTTAAGCCAATTAGTCACATTTCAATAGTCTGGACTTCGATTTAACTGGAAAACAATGAGGAAGCGCACAATGAAAACAAAGACAAGAAAAATACATTCTTAGCCACCCAAGTTGAGCTTTTTGGTGGGATTTTAGCACATCAAATTGTTCTTTTTGCAAAAGGTCCGCAGCCACTGCTAAATTTAAAATATGGAAGGATATAACCGAAAAAATAAATGCAACCTTTTCCATAAAAAGGTCAAATATAGAAGTTCAAAAAAGATTCTGAGACTGTTCTGGGACAGTTGTGATGCATAGTTCACCCCCTAGTCTGTGTAAGTTGCTTTGGATAAAAGTGTCTGATAAATGACTAAATAATAATAATAATAATAATAATAATAATAATAATAATAATAATAATAATAATAATAATTACAGCGCGACTATAGAAAAATATATATGTATTCTTTTCCTAAACCTATACCCCCTAAACCTTTTTTGATACAATCAATTACTAACATATATTGTGCAAAAAGATGTACACATTAAGCACTATGCATAATAACATTGTAATTATGTGTAAGTACACACGTATTTAATATTTAACTACTATGTTAATACACAGTAATTAGACACGCTTACACACTTAAAGTAAAGTGTTACCGTTCTTATGTTCTTAAAATTGTAGGTACAGAAATAGAGAACCAGACGTCATCAAATGTGTGATTTATAAAAACAATGTTTTTTGAAGCGGTAACAAGTACATTTTTTTTATCTTGACTATTTGACTGTGGTGATCATTCTACCTATTGTGCAGAATGCAATACATTATACTTACCAGTGTCACCCGACACTTTGTACATTTAAGTCTCCCCTGTCCTGCAATAATAGAAAAAAAAACAATCTATGATTGATTTGAGAAGCCATACTTCACAAACAGACATATTTAAAAAAAAAAAAGAGTTGTGTGTGTGTAGCCATATTTAGGAGTCCTCAATATTATCAGCGCAGCAATATTTCTGTATAACCTTAGTATGTATGGCCTTCTTAACTAGACCAGCAATCCGTTTTATGAAATAATAAAGGAATTTAAATAATGCTGCAGTATAAAACAAATACAAATGCTTTTGTCTATTTTTATATTTTCTTTCCAATTATGTGTCGCTCACTCATTTGTAGCTGGACCTTTAGGGACGTTGAAGTTGTTGAAATAACAAGACACAGTTTCGGCAATCAAGCTGAGTTTATTCACCTGAATGAAGGCTATACATAGCTCTTTTCTAGTTGCTGTCTTCTGAGCAGTTATCATAGCGAGTATACATACAGGCATAAGTAAAGTATAACTAGCAACATAGTTGAAGGTTTCAAACAGACTTAGTAAGCTACAGTAAAGTAAAATAACAGGAGCGCACATACTCAGTTACTAGTAGTTATCTGCTATTTTCCTCCTCCTTTCGTGATGTTTTGACTACTGAGACTAGCTACAAGGGGCGGAACTCCCTAGAGGAGTGGCTAAGCCTGATAGAAATACATTTCAGTGCAAGGTGTAGCAGTCGTAAATGTGGTGACATTCCCAAGAACCTTGCTTGACCCTCAAAAACAAAAACAAAACAAAACATAATTTTTAGCATCAAATTTAACTTACCATGTGTGGCTTATTAAAGTAATTATTTAAATTACATGGGGATTTTGCACCCACAATTCACTTTGCATGTATCCTTACATCTACCCCTTAATGTGTATTTTTTTTTTTTTGCATGACCCTAACCCGAACCCTAAACCTAACCCCTTAACTTGAACTATCCGTAACCCTAACCCTATCTCTTTTTGATACCATTGTGTACTTACATATATTGTGCAAAGTGATTTACACATTAAACACATTGTAACTATGTGTATGTACACATGCATTTACCAAGTAACTACTACCTAAATGCATGGTAATTAGAGACACTTAATGTAAGGAGTTACCAAAAAAAAGTGTATTGAAACTAATTACTCTTTACACGTCAACTGCAGTATTTCCATTTTGTTCTGATCGGCTGCATATAATAAATTACCTGTTGCTAAGGCTGTGGCACCTTCAAAGAGCGGCTGAGCTTTGTTTGTGTCCAAAGACTTCCTCTTGGTAGAATCAGGGCAATCCCATCCTATAATAATAATAATAATAATATCAGCAATAGCTGGAACACAGAGAATGACATTCCTTCATCCAGCAGAGCGACCAACAGGGCAGGCACAAAACTTGCGGCAGATGCTTTCTCAATGACGTGCCTTCCTTTTTTTGATGCTGCTACAGTTTTTTCTCTGATGTCACCACCCCTTTCTCTGATGTCACCACCCCTTTCTCTTATGTTACCACCCCTTTCTCTGATGTCACCACCCCTTTCTCTGATGTCACCACCCCTTTCTCTGATGTCACCACCCCTTTCTCTGATGTCACCATCCTGTTTAAGTCCCCTGGCTGCAGCTACGTTTCTGTGTAGATTTGCTACAGCTTTGCACTTCTCGGCCACCATACTAAATAAAGAGGGAGCACTCTATAAAGAAACTCATCTAGCCTATACAGCAGTGTGCAAATGTATTAGAGCACCTCAAAATCATATATCTTTTATATATCTACCTACATGAAAACCTCTGTCTGTGAGAATTTAAATTTTCAGTGAGTACAGTGATATAGGAACAATAGGCATTCATGTGTGAAAACCACTTTTTGCTTTAGTTAGGCATCTTAAACAACTTTTAAAAAGTCTCATGCATTTCACCATTTGTGGCTAGGTGTTCATTTTCTCTTATTATGTTAAATGAATTGCACGTGTGGCCTATTAAAGTCATCATTTAAATTACAAATGTTCCTATTTTGACAATTTTGCCAGATTTTCAGTTCCAGTGGTTTGATTTCATATGCACAGCAAATCAAAACTACAGAAGCAATGGGGTGTGCTAGTACATGCGCTCACTGCTGCATTTGTCTATGACAGGGAACGAGAACTGCTCCTGAACTCATAAGCAAAACACCTCAATGCTGACTGATCAAAATATAAAAAAAAACAACCACACATTTTGAGCAATTACAATAAGGACCACTGATGTAAATCCTCATAAAAAAGTAAGGGAACAGCATTTACTGTGATTACTGTCTATTTACATAGTAAATAGAGGTGTACTTATACGTAATTAAAATGTTATTATGCATATAATTCTGCTAGAATTCTGACTAAAACCAGGAAAAGTGAACATATTACATATTACCCCTGTTTTGGCCTCTTTACACTGGCTCCCTGTGCAGTATAGAATTTATTTTAAGATTTTGCTGTTAACTTACAAGGCCCTGAATGGATTAACACCTAGTTATTGACCCCGTATCATCCAAACCACACTCTGAGATCATAGGATGCAGGCTGCTGGTTATTCCTAGGGACAACAAAAGCAGCACGGGAGGTAGGGCTTTTTCTTGTAGAGCTCACATTATGGAATGCTCTGCCTTCGTTTGTCAGGGAAGCTGGGACCGTTACAGTTTTCAAGTCAAGACTAAAAACGGCCTTTTATCAAATGGTTTTCTTATCTCAGTGGGTTTTAATATAACTTTAAAATTGCTGCTTTTGTATTATTATGTATATACTGTTATTTAAATGGTCTGACTGTGGTAGTTTGTGGCGGAGTGTCCCGCCCCTATGTATTTATTTATTATTATTTGTATTTGTTTGCGGCGCGGATAAAAGCGCCGCGTCTTTTGTTATTGTTTTTTATTATTTGTATTTAAAAACCCCGTGAGGATGCATGACTGATCAGCTACTGATTACACCGTGTAACAATTCTTTTTTTTTTTTTTTGGTTCCTGGGTAGTAAGTGTTATTTCCTAATTGCTTGTGCCTCAAAAGTATAGAAAATGGCTATTATTCCCCACAAACTTTGCTTTTGTGACCAGGACAGTGATTTTTGAAATTTACCTATTTTCCAGAACATTCCAGATAGATTCAGTGCTGGGTGAAATACATGTATTTTTGTAGGATGGTACAGAGGGGAAAAGAGAGCCATGAAGTTTGCTATCCCAAGAATTTGGCGGGAACCCACTGACCACTCAAGCAACTGCTACTTCTGCATGGTGGACCCTTCCAAGCGGACCGAGTTCTCTGTGGGGAGGAACAACGTCAAGTGGGAGCCACTGGTGGACCCCCGGAAGGTGCTGATGCCACCACTACACATCAAATTGGGCCTTATGAAACAATTTGTCAGAGGTCTAGATAAGGAGTCGGCAGCCTTCAAGTACCTTCAAGACTTCTTCTAAGCTGTCTGAAGCAAAGGTCAAAGCCGGTGTCTTCGTCGGACCACAGATAAAGAAGATCCTGGAGTGCAATGAATTCCCCAAGAAGCTCACTAGTAAGGAGAAAGCGGCTTGGAACAGCTTTGTCGCAGTGGTTCGGGGATTCCTGGGCAATCACAAGGCCGAAAACTATGTGGAGCTGGTTGAGACTCTGGTGAAGAACTACGGCACAATGGGCTGTAGGATGTCCCTCAAAGGCCATATCCTTGATGCTCATCTTGATAAATTCAAGGAGAACATGGGAGTGTACTCGGAGGAGCAAGGCGAGCGCTTCCACCAGGATATACTGGACTTTGAACGCCGCTACCAAGGACAGTATAACGAGAACATGATGGGAGACTACATTTGGGGGCTGATTCGTGAAAGTGATTTACAGTATAATCGTAAATCTCGAAAAACTACTCACTTCTAAATCTTTTGTAGTCATTTTTGTATTACTTTAGTATAAATACATGTTAATTTGGATTTATGTGAACAAAAAGACACAAATTCGCCCGTTTTCTCATTGGAAATAGGTACATTTCAAAATATCACTATCCTGGTCACAAAAGCAAAGATTGTGGGGAATAATAGCCATTTTCTACAATTTTGAGGCACAAGCAATTAGGAAATAACACTTACTACCAAGGAACAAAAATTGTGTTACATAGTGTTATTTAACTAGCTGACAGTCACGCATCCTTACCAAACGCGTGCAGACTCTGGCCGAGGGGTAATGAGATAATTAACAACTAGTTAACCCCTCGGCCAGAGTATAAGAACCTACAGCTGTCCGTTCTGCAGGTTTGGGGTGTACAGAGGAGAGTACAGGGAGCGGAGAGAGCGAGAAACAAATAACGACATTTAGAAACAATTGCTAAAACGTGCTGGATTAGCCAGCACGACACTTACTTGTTTGTCTGTCTGATTCGTTTGGCCCTCGTGCCCTTTGTTTTGTTGTTTTGTTTAAATCTTTTGTTTTGTTTATTTGATTAATTAAATACGCTGAATGCAGTAGCATTCAGCTTCACCCGCCCATCCATTGTTTTGGTTTCTGTACTTCCTGGTCCGTGACGTCACCACACCTCACCACTGCGAGCCAGCCTGTCACACAGTTGTATGTGTGATATGCTATACAAATGTATAGTAGTTTGTTCTTTTTTTCTGCTATGTATTGTACATTTCTTTGTATAAAAAAGTGCTATATAAATGCAATAAATAAATAAAATAGTCACAATGTAGATTGCATGATAAAACTCTAAATCTAACCCTAACCCAAACCCCCTAACCATACAATTGTGTACTTACATATGTCATGCAAAAAGATGTACACACTGTGTACATTTTAACTATACATAATAACATTGTAATGATGTGTAGATACACATGTATTTACTAAGTAACTACTATGTAAATACACAGTAATTAGAGGCACAAAGTGTACCAAAAAAGGATTTTGAAGCTATTAATCTTTTACTCTTCAACTGTAGTATTTCCATTTTGTTCTGATCGGCTGCATATACTAAATTACCTGTTGCTAATGCTGTGGCACCTTCAAAGAGCGGCTGAGCTTTGTTTGTGTCCAAAGACTTCCTCCTGGTAGAATCAGGGCAATCCCACCCTATAATAATGACAATAACAATAATAACAATACATCTTTTCACGTGATTAAACCAGTCAAGTTTTTCTCTCATGGGTTTAAAGCATCACTAGAATGCCTTAAAAAAATATTATTATTATTATTATTATTATTATTATTATTATTATTATTATTATTATTGGTTGTATTCAATAATAATAATAATAATAATAATAATAATAATAATAATAATAATAATAATAATAAAATACAAAGGGAGTGAACAAAAGCATCCCCTGTGGGATTAAAGGATATGTGAAAAAAAAAAGATCATTGATGTCCAGGCGTTTGGAACTGGAATCTATTGGAATTTGTACTTTTTTCTCAAGAGATACAGCTGCTCAATATTTCCACCTTTCTCAAAGATCTATGTGTTTGAAAGCAAGTATCTAGTTCTACAGCTCATATTTCCATATCTTGCACAATTAGGATTACAATGTCACATTTACAGAGTGATTCATTGATGCCGTAGTAACCCTGAAGCCATTAAAATAACTGTGTATAATAAAACAATCATACTTTTAAAATTAAACATCGGATGTTTTTATTGCAGATCATAACTCATTGATTTCTTTCTCTTGTGTAATCAAAACATGTTAAATGTACAAAAAGCCAGATCAGAACAAATAGATCAGCTATCACCATTTAAACACATAACCAAAATTACGGGTATTAAATAAATAATCCATAAGATTATTTATTTTATATTTGAAATGCGCTAACGCAACATAATAAATTAATTTGTTGTTAGATTGCTGAACACACAGATTCAACTTTGTATACAATGCAATAGCAAAACCGAGACAATTTAACAATGTTACTGTTTCTGATCGGGACAACAAAATAAGGCTGAAAACTGGGACAATCTTAGTTTTCCTGGGACATCAGGTAACCCTATGCATGATGGCTACTATTTAATGGTCTACTATTCAATGGTCTGTGCAAAAGACTTGGCTGCATCAAAAAGGCTAGAGAAAGAAGTATCAGATCGCATGCTTTGTAACTCGTTCCTGGTTGACTTGATGAGCAAGCATGCTTTTGAAATCAAAGCATCACTAGACTGAAGCTAATCTGATAGACTGCTGGTGGAATGAAGAACCTGTTCTATAATATGGAGAAGAACAACAAATCTAAAGGACTCGCAATCCTATAGCTTCAGCTGCTGCATCCCTGTCAGAACCTTCTGACAGTACACCTAGAACTGCAAGCAAACTTCCATAGCAAAGTTTAACTTTTGAAACTGAATGATACCAGTAAGACCACCTGGTTCGCTCAAGTGCTAGCACTTGAAGTTCCACAGCTTTTTGAGCCTCAATAAAAAGCTGATACCTGGTGTTGTTGTTGGTAATGAATGTGTAAAGTGACTTAACTACAGTGAAAAAAGAAGAAAGCTCAACAATGTTTCTAATGCAGTCACCAAGAACAAGATTCAGTCTATCTGCATGGTAATGTATATAAATTGTTTGAGGAACCTTTTCCCTTAATCGTGCCTGTACTCCAATAAAGCAACCACTTAAAACACTCGCTCGTAGCACTGAGCAATGCAGTTTGACCAGTTCAAGCCAGTTTGCTGAATTTCTTTGTAAATGAAATCAGCTTAACTGGCTGCATCAAGCCAGTTTAGCTGACAACAACCTATCAAATGTTCCTTAACTTTCCCTTCACTAAAGTACCTTCCTAAAATGGCAAGTTGTTCCTTCTTAGACAAATCTTTTGTTTCATCTACCAGAATTGAAAAGTACTCGGCTTCCACTGCCTCAGCACAAATGGTTTCCCTAACTATTTACTGAAATTAAATCGTTTTGGTACTGTGGACTTGTATAATGGCCATACCAACATTCAAGCTTTGTTTTGAGTGGAAGTTGACTATGCGATAAGCTGACGCATTTCAATGAAATTTCCAGGATTTGAAGCACTTTCATCTTCAAAGTGAACAAGAAATACTAGACCCTGCCTGCCCAAAAGTGCTGTAACTTTAAGAAGAGGCTTCACATGTTCTCTGTTTTCAGGAGAGCTGATAGACAGAGAACAAAGAACTATTAGAAAAATAATATTCATGCATTTCTCAAAACAAATGATAATTTGCAATGCATTCGAATAAACAGTTGATCCAGTAAATTTAACAGACATTTGAAAGTTAAGAACTCCATACAGATTCAGGGACTCTTTTTCCTAAAGGGACCTCTATTGAAAGAACTATTTGATTCACCTTACCAATTTTTGTTAATACCCCAGGACAACCCCCACCCCACCTCCCACCCCCTCTCCGTCTCTACCCTAATACACACACAGTATCACAGATCAGCCTGGTCAATATACACACAGTATAGACCAGATAACCACAATGCACACCACACACAGCCTGTTGCACTGAAACACTGACACCATTTTTTCCCCCTCTAAGTCCATTTTGTCACCTGTAATCAGAATAAGAGCTCTGTCTACATTTTTGCAAACCAAGTATTAACAATTCAACACAGTACAGTAACATTTCCCAAATGTACATCCATTTTATGAATGAAAATGAAAAAACGTAATCGAACATTCAAGCAGAGCATGACTAGAAATGTCACGAAATGCAGTCTTTAGCATTATTAAAAGAGATAATGTGTCAAAATAAAATCATGTTCATTTAAACAGATAAATGCTGTGCTTCATTTACATAAATGCTGTATGTATGCAATTGTTGTACCCCTGAAAAGGGAATGATTGAAATAATCAAAATCTTGCTGCAGGAGCATTTTTTTTTTACACAGAAAACTACATGCTTACTCTTTACATCAGTAAAATAGCAAGTATCCTTTTATAGTTGTACCAGCTTAAAAAGAGAATACAAGCTACCGGTGGCGTGAGTTTGGCTTTTCGTTCCCCTCTTCGACTGAGTAACTTCTTAATTAGTTGAACTGGCACTGGCTATTATTTTGCTACAGTATTTGAAATCAGCTTAGTTGTTGTGATGTGATAAATCTTAATTTTGAATTGCAGCAAATGCAAATTATCGCAATAACTTGAGAGAGGCTGTTGCTATGGTGTTTTTTTAGGCAGAACAATTTAAAAACATACAGCACTGCAGCTTTTGCCAAGAAAAAAGAGAATGTTTCATTCAACAACGTTACATTAATGTCAGCTTAGTCGCTGCACTTTCGATGTCGGAAGCATGAACACTTTCCTTTAAGTCTTTTAAATTCTCAGAGAAACTGCCCCCTGGCGAGCTTGGCAGCACCCCCTCCCCCCTGTGGCAAGAGGGCTTGAAATTTAAGGTGTCCAATGTTACAAATGACCCCATGACGAGGGTCAGTTGTAACGGGGGGTGGGGTCAGATGTAACATTCTGTGATGAATAATGAAATAAACAACAACATGTTTAATTTAACTCAAGAATTGAATGTTTTATTGAATAAGATCAATTTTCGCATGCAGCAAATATGTTTTTTTTTTATTTATTTAACTCAAAAACTGAATATCTTTATTGAAAAATAAAAATGTTCACATAAGGCTTTTTTGTTGTTGTTGTCCTACTTTTAAAACTTTAACATCCATAAAATGATAGGCCTTATCAAACAAGAATATGTCACTCTGAGTCACAATTGTGATATATGAACATTTTGTTTCCTTCAGTGCAAGATTCATGAGCCCAAATAATGTTCAGCTAATGGTGTATGGTGTCAGTTGTAACACATTTTACAACTGGCCCCAACCCAGGGAGCCATTACTAAACTTTATGAGCAATCAATTGTGTAAATTATAATTACAGAGATCAGGGATGAGAATTCTAAAAGACTGGATCCATAAACTGGGTAACACAGGTATATATCACAAAAAGAAAATGGACTCAACTAGGTCAGAAATCGATTTTTGTAGATAAAATCTCAGGGCTTTGGCACAGACAGCTCCTCTTCCACAGTCAGACAGAGACTTGAACTTAGCATGTGCTGAGTGAGTGATGGCACTCTAGCTTGCTTCTGATTGGAGAAATTCAAGGTGTTTCAACTGTCCCCTGTTACAACTGTCCCCGGTCTCCCCTACTGTACTGCATATGAAAAATTATGGCTTGTGAGTCTGGACTTAAAAAATAGTAATATAGAGAGGTGGCTAAGAATTGTATCATATGTGAGACAGAAATGGGCATTACAAGGTTATTATTATAATAATAACAAGTCCATACTTACCAGTGAAAAGTGAATGCAATAAGAACTGGCACAAGTCTTTTCTGTTGATACAATCCAATACTGTGGTAGCTACCTGAACAGCCATCTCATCCCCGCAGTTTATAACCAAAAGTTTAGCCAATTCCTGACTTGTTGCATGCACCAAATTCCTGCGCGATATTTCATCGAAATATCGTCCTGACAGTTTTAGAGTTTCCATTTTCAGTCTCCTGAACTCCCGATCAGTTACACGTTGAAACACGCTGCTTAGAACTTCGTAACAACCCGACGACATGATGATCGCAGTAGATGGTTGGTTTATCTAACACTCTGCAGCAAAGACAATGTAGGCAGGAGTTTATTGATGTTAGAAACAGGAAACCGCCCGCTGTGAGAAAACAGAAGTGAAAGTACGAGAATGATTCATTTAAAAATAGAGGCCGACAGGAAAAACGTGTTTCAAAAGCTAGTATTACCTGTAATAAAATGTGTTACGATACAGTAAGCCTTATAGTCCTGAACTATTAAGTTTACAAATGTGTGTTTTCAATTTACTTTATTATTATTATTATTATTATTATTATTATTATTATTATTATTATTATTATTATTATTAATAATAATAATAATAATAATAATAATAATAATAATAATACACCCAACTGCTAATACTAATGATATAAGTTTATCAAGGTGAGCTTTAAAACAATGACAGAAACTTTCCAAAGAGAAAAACTGTTCATCAGTAATTTAGTCCTACAACACAATTAGACTTTATATACCTAGGCTACCAGTCCAATACCCCAGATTAAGCAATTATGGATTAATACAAAGAGCTTTTTTTCAGACCACAGTTGGAATGTCTGGAGGATAGCCCAATCTCACCTTTTCGTCTGAATCACCCAATCAAACGAGCAAAAAAAAACTTTCGGTGCTTCCATTGGATGACACAGATGTCAGTGTAGCTGCTGATTGGTGCATGAGTTTTTACCTTTCTTTTAGCATTTGATATGTATATTTTGAGTGTTTAAAAAAATACTTTAAAAGTTACAGTGTGCAATTTCATTATTTGAATTCGTATGGATTTAAATTGTAAGGCAAATATTCTCTGCATACGGCATCAGACATTTTTTTATGTTTTTTTTTAATAGTTTCAATGTATTTTTATTTAATATTATTTTGTTATGTGAAGCGCTTTGAGATGTTTTCCATGAAAAGCGCTATATAAAAATAAATGGATTGATTACCCCATTATTAATACATTTTCAAATCTTTGATGCAGCTGTTGTCGTTTTCATTGAAGAAATCGTGCAGCTCTATGCAGTGTATTCCATAATTTACCGATAGCAAACTAAACTGACTGCTAGGTTTCTAAATGCAGTGAGGAAAACATTTGCTGTATTTATTTTCGAGACAAAAATGTATGTATATTTACACTATTCTTTCAGAAATTGAAATTTTCAAGGGGAAGTACATATTCCAGGGCAATAGGTAAACTTCACAAAAATCATGAAATCTGTGATAAAGTGAATAAAAAAAAATACAGCCTTGTGTGTTATAAAGCAAAATGTGAAACCTGTAGCAATATATATTATGTGTTAATTAGTTTGTTAAGATCATTCAGCCTAGTACATTAACTGTCCTTTATGAAAGAATAGAGGGTTGACCACAACCCCCCACCCCCACCCCCATTCTTCTCATCTACAGAACAATTCTCAGAAACTCCCACACAGATGTGACCTATTACCACACAGACGGAAAGAACAAGTCAACAAACTAAATTGTGTCAACTGAATAAACCCAGGTAATTCATCATAGACAGATATTAACTAGACGTAAGCAGATCTGGCCAAGGAAGTCCAGCAGTGTGTCTTTTGCGTCAAAGTATGTTTTCAAGTACTTTATAACATATTGTACTTATGATCATTCCAAATTATAATAAATGAAGATGCTTCAGTTTAAGATTAGGAATGATCCTCTCTCAGTTCACTATCGTTAAAAACATACTTTCCAGTATACATCATTACTTTATACACTTTTTATTTTTTATTATTTAGTTCTGATGTATTTAGGTTATAAATCTTTAGACTATAGATTATATTTTTTTACAGTTATTCTGCACTTTCACATTTACTGTTTTGCAGGTAAGCATTTAAATATTTAGGAACATTTGTATAATTAATGTAGAGAAACTGATCAATTTTGAATGTGACAATGCTATTTTTCTATTTAATAAATATGCTTAATTGTGAAATATTTTGAAATATCTATTTTTACACTGTGAAATAAGCAATTTTTTGCTGTGAAAAAAATAGCCCTAATTATCACATTTACCTTGTTCTCTTGTGTGGTAGACTCAACAGCAATCATACAACAGGCTGACGGTAATGGTTTGAACGGTTGTATATCATTTACTGTATTCAACTATAACATATCTAACATAACATTTGGGTTTACTACAGATTTCATGAAAAAAATGTTGAATCATTAAAAACAAATCAAGCTCAGCAAATCATGTAACACAATAAATAAATTACACACACACACACACACACAAACACACACACATATATATATATTGTAAAAATAACATAGACTTGAGACATAGGTACATCAAATTACACAAAGAAAAGTAACAACATATTTACAAAAAAATAAATAGCTTTTAATACAAAAACAAAGCATGAATCTTGGCAAATATAATATATATCTTGGCAGTTATTCACCATTGCACCATTATTCAATGAGCCTGGCTCTTTTGCATTGTGGTTAAGACGATCACTAGCAGTGTGCAGGGCAGTCGGGTCGCATCCTGCCTCTGCCTTGTTACAGTCATACCAAGATACAGTAGTGAGCAAACTCATTAGAACACCCCATTGTTCCATAGTTTTGAAATTGTCCATTATAAAAATTGTCAAAATAGGCAATTAGTGATTGTCTAAATTAATTGATGACTTTAATAAGCCACACATATAATTAATTTAACATAGTAAGAGAAAAGAGCCACACATGGTAAAATGCATGCAACTTTTTAGAAGTTGTTTAAGATGCCTAATTAAAGCATAGTGGTCTAACATTTTGCATACGAGTGACTGAAAATTGAAATAATAAACACCCAGAGGTTTTTATGCAGGTAGATATAAAAGGATATAAAAAGACACACTACACACAACCAAGATATTTTGTCTCCTTCAAAAAGTAGCAGTTAATTAAGACTGGAGTTAAAGCTTTGACAATGTAAGTTTTAAGGGATGTGGTGTTTTTGTTTGACAGTTTATAGACTTTACCGACAAAAATGCTTGATATATTAAATATGAAGTACTTAATTGTACTTAATAATTTGATATGATTATACATTTTTATAAGCAAATATTAATACAAATACTAAACACATAAGATTCTCCGCAAAACACTCTGCAGATATCTACTTATCTGCAAATATCTCAGATTTTGAGATTGGCAACCCTGCACGGTTGGGATCAGAACCAGCAAGGTCCTGGTTGTGTGACTAACCCTGCACTCATCAATAGTGCCTTTTCCGTATGAGCCACTGGGGACCAATAAGTGCCACCATTAAATCTTGTTGCATGCAAATTTTGTTTAAATGAAAGAAATGTGACAACGGTAGACAGACATTAACAAAAACAACAACAACAACATCAACAACAACAATTCACATTTATATAGCATCTTTCAACACAAGGATCCCAAAGCGCTTTTCACACACACACACACACAGAAAATGAACAATTAAACCATTCAATTAAAAACAAGGCAAGGGGAAAACCAAGATAAAAAGCTGTGTTGTAAAAATACATTTTCAATCTTGATTTAAAAACAGAGTCCCAGCTTCCCTGACAGAAGGCGGCAGAACATTCCTTAATTTAGGAGCTTTGCAAGAAAGACAAGCAGGCCCAGTGAGAGATTCCCCTCAAAGCTCTGCTATTCAGCCTAGTGCAGGATCTCCAAACCCACTCAGAAGGGCTGAATCTTCAAATTTAGATTTTAACAGCATGGATTTTTCCAGTCAACCAGGAGTTGTCATTATTGCATCTCATGCAGTGGTTCTCACACTTTTTGGACCGTGCGCCCCCTTCCTCTTGTCTGTGGTACTTGAGCCCCCCCCCCCAACCTCAACATACATTCTTTTGCATGAACCAGCCACCAATCGATCGTAATAAGAGCAAACACTGAAAATAATAGTTTGCAGATTGTGCCCAACGCCTACCAAAGTGCACACCGCTTAGCCAATAAACAATGTCCAACACCAGAATGGCACGAACTTCGTCCAATAATAATATGCAAGTTCAAATAAAAGGCACCCCCCCAGGATACTTTCGGCACCCCCCAGTTTGAGAACCACTGATCTAATGGTACATGCCCTCTAAATGCTGATTGATTTTATAACTTGTACCATATCAAGAGGAATGGTAGTTCCTCACGCCAAGTTACAGCGAAGCGCGAGAAGTGCCAGTGACTATCTATACAGCAAGGATAGTTTACATGTTTTCAGGGTATTGGCACAGTAAAAGTAAATCAGTCAAAAGCACCATTTCACATTTAATTTGTAGTTCCCAAGAATCTTAGGTGAAATGTAGAAAAAAAGTAAATACCTGTCATACAGTAAGAGAAATAATAAATCGTAAAAGTAAGGTTAAAATGTCCTTCTCCTTCGCTTTCTTTTTCTTTTTCTTCCACCATATTATTACAGACCCCAGGCACGTTTATCCATCCATATGTATATTACAGGTTGTGATGGGGTGCCAGCTCGCTCCAATAATTTGTGTTTTGTTATTGTTGTTGTTTTTACTGTTTTCATTATGTTTTTGTGATGCTTGTTTTGTTTTGGATTGGCAGGGAGGGGGTTAAATTCCTCCCTGTAAAATACATGTGAGAATGTGGCTGGAGCCTTAAGTGTTTAATTGTTAATTATTAGTTAATTGGGCTCCAGCCACAGACTATAAAAGGGCAGGTGAAACCCTTTGTGGGAGAGGAGTTTTGGGTGAGGTTGTTTGTTGGTGTGCTGTTTAGTTTTGAGAAAAGAAACTGTAGTGAAGGCTAATGCCCAGCCTACATTTCTGTATTTTGTTTAAACCTTTTGTTTGGGCCCTTGTGCCTATTTATTTGATTATTTTTGTTTAATAAAGATCATTATTTTGCCCCGTCCACTGTCTCTGAGCCTCTAGGTGGCGCTATCCCACCCTGACACCACGTGTGGCAGGATGACAGAGGTTTGAGGCTCAGAGACAGTGGACGGGGCAAAATAATGATCTTTATTAAACAAAAATAATCAAATAAATAGGCATAAGGGCCCAAACAAAAGGTTTAAACAAAATACAGAAATGTAGGCTGGGCATTAGCCTTCACTACAGTTTCTTTTCTCAAAACTAAACAGCACACCAACAAACAACCTCACCCAAAACTCCTCTCCCACAAAGGGTTTCACCTGCCCTTTTATAGTCTGTGGCTGGAGCCCAATTAACTAATAATTAACAATTAAACACTTAAGGCTCCAGCCACATTCTCACATGTATTTTACAGGGAGGAATTTAACCCCCTCCCTGCCAATCCAAAACAAAACAAGAATCACAAAAACATAATGAAAACAGTAAAAACAACAACAATAACAAAACACAAATTATTGGAGCGAGCTGGCACCCCATCACACAGGTCAATCGAGTTTAATGACAATTAACTTGTTTTGTCAACATGGAAATATACTAGGGAATGCACTTATTGTGACATCTATATCATTTATAGTAAATTATTTATTTCTGTTTTAAAATGGAACATTTGCACGCAAAAAATGATTCTTTATATTTAAACAAGTCTAATATTACATTAAAAACTGTCTAATACTGGATTTGAGAAAACAGAAATGAAAAGATAAAAATGTGGTTTCAATTTTAAAGAGAAAAAAAATGCTAGTTTGTAGAAATAGAAAATAAAATAGTCATACAACTACAGAGTCAGCACTATTTAGGGTAGCCACATACCAAGGTCACGTTCTTGTATGGGAAATACACAACTTATTTTAACCACAAACATTAGAGCAAGATACTGCATTCAGTATTTGCTTCTGGAGAGAGCCACTCTATAGCTGGTTGTAGCAGGTTGTGGGGAGGTGTATAACATTGGGCCTTGTGCTTTATCATGTTTTATTATAGTTTGCTGTGCTTTTACTATGGGAAACTTTTATAAGGGTTAGTTTACCTTTTTTATGCTTTACCATACTTCTGTGCTTTACAATGCTTGTCTATGCTTTTGTCACCTGGCTGCTCGCCGCCATACAATGTAGTACAGACTACGCCAGAACGGTAGTTACCAATACAGAGAACTAAATACTGAAACAAAATAACACCTATACATTCTCTACAGGCGCTCCTCACTTTAAAGCTAAAACAAATTTGCTCAGATTTCATTTAAGGGAGCCACACCGACAGATCCACCACCAGGCAGGAGAGAGAACACAAACCACAATTGACCATTTAACAGTTATTTATTTCATGTCAGGTATTTATTTATACAATTGGACATGTTCATGGTTCACAGTTAACACAATGCATGTTGGCCTCTAGTGCCATCGTCTGGGATGCACAGGCAGTCACTCGTTTCCCACAATTTACTACATTTTCACATTAGCAAAACTCATTAGTAAAACCAATTGACGTCCTCCCCCACGAATGCCGCCCACCCACTCAAACCTTGTACCGCTCAGCTCTGAACAAGAGGCTTCAGATCCAATCTCTTTTTGTTCCCACACAAGTCCAGAATTCTTGTCCAGTAGAGTTCTGACGGGACAGGGTGGGGGATGGTGTTTGGAGACCTGTCTCACTCTGCACATGCTTGGGGGTGATAGCAATGGTTAATTAAAATAAAACACAGACAAGGTGGGTAAACCCATAGTTAATCCCAACAAATTTAAACTGAAATCCTAAAAATAGAAAAGTTTCTTTCTTTAATATTTTATAAAAACACTAAACTAAAACCTTACCTATTCTTCTAAAATACATAATATTAAAATCATACAAACTCCACTTTTGAATAGCTACAACTGGAAGTTTAAAACAACATCTAATCACTAATAAGTTAGTCTAAAACAGGAATAAAGACATATACATCTCCCATTCCTTCAATAACAACGGTGACAAAGAAAATAAAAGTGCAATCCGCCAACAGTCCTGTATAGGGCTAATTAACATCAAACTTATATGCATATAGCAGACAGATAGTATCTAGATGACAGAAAGGCAATACTACCATAAGAATATTCAGTAACGTGTTTTATACTAGACAAAGGAAACAGCGTTTAACTACAATATCACTGGACACTAGTTACAGTAAACCTATCTGTCCAGCCACTACAACACCGCTTCTTCTCAAGTAAATAGATCTTCTAATCCTTGTTGCAGTCAGCTTGGCTGTAGCATCTCCTCTCTGTTTGTTTCCGTTTCTCCCACAGTCCTCTGTCCTGTCTGTTTAATCTCTCTCCTTTGTTCTCTGTGCGTCATTGTTGCGTGTCCCCATTCTTCTCTCTGTTCCAGTTCCTTTTCTCGTTGCTCTCTCTGTGTCGTTCTTTACTTTTCATTTTGCATGCTCCTCATTTTGAGTTCTCATCCTTCATCTTTCTTCCATTTGTTTCCTTTCCTTTCCTCTCTTGTCTGTCTTTCTCTTTTAAATCCAGATGTATATAATCACAGGGGGTTAAAATGCTTGCTGCAACCAACACAGACTAAACATATACATATATAATTACAACAGTGCTCAAATAATCATAAAACAACATGATGCAAAAATAACAAGCAGAAAACAAAATCTTACGTGCACAAAAGTAAATAAGTAAATAATGAACGTGAAGCTACATAATGACAATATAAAAGCACAACTTTTATATTTTCACCTTGTGACACTTTCACTATCTCTTTTTACACTTTACTGTGCTTAAACTGGGTACATTTGATAAGAGACAGGCTTGTTATTTGGTGTCTACATACAACAAAAGCATGTAAAAGCACGCATGTACATATATATATATATATATATATATATATATATATATATATATATATATATCAGCGTTCCGTAAAATAACGGTTTGAAATATGTATTTATTTAATTAATAACATTAAAAAGAAGCTATTATCAGAAGTGGGGTTTGAACCCACATCTATTGGATTTTAAGTCCAACACCTTAACCACTCAGCCATCCTGGTTTGACAAGGAGTTGCTTGATACATTAATGTTGGTGATAAAGCGAATCCCACTGACAATACCTTTTTTTTCCCCTTTCATGGAGCATTTCCTCAGTGGCATCCCCTGCTCGGCCTGCGTGGTCTACCTGTATGACTTGCTTGTCCACGCAGCGACTTACAAGGAGGCCATTGCCAACCTGAGGGAGGTGTTGGACCAGATCCGGGCCGCTGGCCTGAAGCTGCACCTGAGGAAGTGGCACCTGATGCGCTAGGAGACCCAGTTCATGTGGTGGGGGCTGATGGAGTTGTTACTGACCCAGCCAAGTTGGAGGCGATATGGGGGTTGCCAATGCCAACAACAGTCTGCCAAGTGAGGGGCTTCCTGGGGCTGGCCTCCAATTATCGGCGGTTCATCCGGGGTTTCACTGATATCGCCCGCCCACTGCACTCCACCACAGAGAAGGGGAAGCGGTTTAGCTGGACCGAAGAGTGTGACAGCACATTCCGTCAACTTCAACATGTGTTGCCCGGCCTCCATCCTTGCCTACCCTGACCCGGGCCTATCCTTCCTGTTCGATGCCGATGGCAGTGACTTGGGGGTGTGCTGTCCCAGGTGGGCCCCAAAGGGGAGCGAGAAGTGACCTCCTACAGTAAGGTCCTCAGCAAGACCGAGCAGAACTACTGCGTCACCCAGAGGGATCTGTTGGTGGTGGTGTAGTGTATCCGTCACTTCTGGCCCTACCTGTACGCCATGCTAAGTAACGGCGTGAGTTGTAACATATAAAAGACAGACGAGACATACTCAAGTCCTGTAACAAAGCAATTGTCTGGGTCGTTACAATATATATTTTTTAATTTGAAAATAAAAATATATGAAAGCATGACGACCTTTATGTACAAAAATCTTCACTAATGTACAATTGAACAAGAACTGTTGAGTATTTATTTTCGTTTCATACAGTATTAAATGGCAGTGTTTATATGATAGTGAAAAATAAATAAATAAAGATAGATAAAGAGAAAGAAAGAAATGTCTATGTATTGATTTATGTAATGATTTATTTAAAAATGTATTAATGTTTTACTTTTACCAAATATTTAGGATATCATTTAGCATAGCTAATTCTCAGAAAAATGTATTTTCCTTTTTGTCCAGTGGGGACCACAAATAGCGTTACTCTTATCAACCAGTATCGAGATAACCGTAATTCCTTGCACCAATAGGGACCACAATTAGCGTTACACTGACAGGAAACCAAAATCTTTCAGAGCTCAAGTTCAGAATCTCAGAATGATGATGATGATGATGATGATGATGATGAATGATGACTAACACACTCCAAAATGTCCCAAGAATACTCAGCTGGCTGACTTCATCTTTCAAAATACTACTTGTCTCAACTAATCGTGTAGCACTGATGACAATAACACAACACACTTGCAAACTGAAGGTTATAGTTTCAAATCCCATGCATGCCTGACCTATATTTATATAAAAAACAATTTTGCAGGCAAATGTTCAATTTTAAAACAGAAATAAATAATTTAAATAAATGATATAGACATATTCCCATGTAGACAAAACAATTTAATTATCATTAAAACTCACTTGTTTCCCTTACTGTATGACCGGTTGTGACAGGGCTAGGAGCCCTGCACATAGAAAGGGGGTAGGGCAAAGCCTTGTTATTTAAATGTGTTGCGTTTTATTGTTTATGATTTAAATAAAATGTGTGTTTATTTTAGAATGGGGTACCCCCGCCCCTGTGTATTTTGTATGTGTATTTTATAGGACGGCAAAGCTGTATGTTTGTTACTGTTTAGCAGTGGGGAAGCGCCATCCACACAAAAAACCCTCAGCCATTGTATAAAAGCCTGCAGCTCTCCATGTTCCAGGTGGAGTGTTCGGAGGAGAGAACGAAAGAGAAAGAGGAAACTGAAAAGGAAACTAAAACGAAAGTAAAAATAAAAGTCTAGGAACAGTGAAGGCAACTGCCCAGCCTGAAGTAGGGTCTGTTTGGTTTCTTTTAGTGTTTGTGATTTTGCTTTGTTTATCTATTATATATTTCTCTGTGAGCAGTGGTTTTCTGTTTGAACCTTTTATTTTATTTTTGTGTTTAAATAAACACGGCGCTGCCATGCCTTTGCATCAGTACATGCCTGCTTGTCTGTGTGTCTCTCTGGCCTGACTTCACCACTTCAGCCATCCCCCTGGCCTGATGTCACCACTTCAGCCTTCCCCGTTACCCAGTGTGGCAGTGTGACCCCCCCCCTTGTGTGTATTGTTTGTTTATATGTTGCATGTAGTGTGTTAAATGTTGGCGTATAGTCATTGGTACATGGGATATAAATGGGTCTACGTAGCACGAGTGATAAAATGTATATTTGTATTTAGCCACGAGGGTTGCACATCACTTCACGTGCTGATTAAAATGTAATACGAACAATAAAACAAAACAATTAAACCAAACCAATGTGCATTTGCACATGTTTTTATGCAGAGATGATATTAATGCAGGGAGGATATTAACCCCCATCCCTGCTGTGTTACAATATATATATATCTATATATATATAGATGTGTCAGGACTGCCCAGTCCCTGACCACATTCCGGCGCCTCCTTAAGACTCACCTCTTCAAACAGCACCTGTAGAACTCCTCTGTTTGTATCCTGGGACACTATCACCCTTCATGTAAATGTGATTTATTTTGCTCTGATCTGCCCCCTATTTTACTGCATTTAATCCTGTACTTCAGAATACTGTAATCTGCCAAGTGTTTAACCTGTAGTACTTTGTATTTAATCACATCCTGATGTAACTATCACTATTTAATCATATCCTGATGTAACTATCACTATTATGTGCTGTATTATTGAATTTTGGTTTGTCACACTTTTACTTTGCTTGAACAAAAGTTATTGTATTTCTTGCTCTTATTGTATTACTTGTATTGTAACACTTGAAATGTATTTGCTTACGATTGTAAGTCGCCCTGGATAAGGGCGTCTGCTAAGAAATAAATAATAAAATAATAATAATAATAACTGATGAAGGAAAGCAAAACAATTAGGACAAGAAATGAATAAGCAACTCACACCACCTAAATAAAGCATGATCATCAATTTGTGAAAATGTGACGGTGAATAAAGATGGTGGAGAGACTAAGAGAATAAAAACCATCCACTGATAAATTTGCAAAGTGTTTTGCAATTCTCCCATTCTCTTCCCATGGTTATACTCAGGGTTGCCAATCTTGCAATTTAGTTTTTGCTGACAGACTTACAGTGGCTTTTTTTTTACTGACATAAATAAAAAAAGAAAAACAGAAATAATAAAATACATTATAAAATCAGTTATTTTTTATGTACTTACATTTCTTTAGGTCTTACTGACTTCTCATGGTCAGGACTATTTCTTATAGAGCTCCTAAATTAAAGAATGCTCTGCCTTCGTTTGTCAGGGTAACTGGGACCGTTACAGTTTTCAAGTCAAGACTAAAAACACACTTTTATAAAATGGCTTTCTTATCTTAGTGGGTTTTAATGTAACTTTAAAATTGCTGCTTTTGTATTATGTGTACACTGTCATTTAAATGTGTTATTTAAATCATATGTTATGATTATGGCAGTCGTATGTGTGACATGCTATACATACAGTGCCTTGCGAAAGTATTCGGCCCCCTTGAACTTTGCGACCTTTTGCCACATTTCAGGCTTCAAACATAAAGATATGAAACTGTAATTTTTTGTGAAGAATCAACAACAAGTGGGACACAATCATGAAGTGGAACGAAATTTATTGGATATTTCAAACTTTTTTAACAAATTAAAAACTGAAAAATTGGGCGTGCAAAATTATTCAGCCCCTTTACTTTCAGTGCAGCAAACTCTCTCCAGAAGTTCAGTGAGGATCTCTGAATGATCCAATGTTGACCTAAATGACTAATGATGATAAATAGAATCCACCTGTGTGTGATCAAGTCTCCGTATAAATGCACCTGCACTGTGATAGTCTCAGAGGTCCGTTTAAAGCGCAGAGAGCATCATGAAGAACAAGGAACACACCAGGCAGGTCCGAGATACTGTTGTGGAGAAGTTTAAAGCCGGATTTGGATACAAAAAGATTTCCCAAGCTTTAAACATCCCAAGGAGCACTGTGCAAGCGATAATATTGAAATGGAAGGAGTATCAGACCACTGCAAATCTACCAAGACCTGGCCGTCCCTCTAAACTTTCAGCTCATACAAGGAGAAGACTGATCAGAGATGCAGCCAAGAGGCCCATGATCACTCTGGATGAACTGCAGAGATCTACAGCTGAGGTGGGAGACTCTGTCCATAGGACAACAATCAGTCGTATACTGCACAAATCTGGCCTTTATGGAAGAGTGGCAAGAAGAAAGCCATTTCTTAAAGATATCCATAAAAAGTGTCGTTTACAGTTTGCCACAAGCCACCTGGGAGACACACCAAACATGTGGAAGAAGGTGCTCTGGTCAGATGAAACCAAAATCAAACTTTTTGGCAACAATGCAAAACGTTATGTTTGGCGTAAAAGCAACACAGCTCATCACCCTGAACACACCATCCCCACTGTCAAACATGGTGGTGGCAGCATCATGGTTTGGGCCTGCTTTTCTTCAGCAGGGACAGGGAAGATGGTTAAAATTGATGGGAAGATGGATGGAGCCAAATACAGGACCATTCTGGAAGAAAACCTGATGGAGTCTGCAAAAGACCTGAGACTGGGATGGAGATTTGTCTTCCAACAAGACAATGATCCAAAACATAAAGCAAAATCTACAATGGAATGGTTCACAAATAAACATATCCAGGTGTTAGAATGGCCAAGTCAAAGTCCAGACCTGAATCCAATCGAGAATCTGTGGAAAGAACTGAAAACTGCTGTTCACAAATGCTCTCCATCCAACCTCACTGAGCTCGAGCTGTTTTGCAAGGAGGAATGGGCAAAAATTTCAGTCTCTCGATGTGCAAAACTGATAGAGACATACCCCAAGCGACTTACAGCTGTAATCGCAGCAAAAAGTGGCGCTACAAAGTATTAACTTAAGGGGGCTGAATAATTTTGCACGCCCAATTTTTCAGTTTTTTATTTGTTAAAAAAGTTTGAAATATCCAATAAATTTCGTTCCACTTCATGATTGTGTCCCACTTGTTGTTGATTCTTCACAAAAAATTACAGTTTCATATCTTTATGTTTGAAGCCTGAAATGTGGCAAAAGGTCGCAAAGTTCAAGGGGGCCGAATACTTTCGCAAGGCACTGTATGTATTGTGGATTGTTCTTTTTTCTGCTTTGTACTATACAGTGCTTTGTAATACTTTTGTATAAAAGCGCTATATAAATTCAATAAATAAATAAATACATGGACACATTTGCAGATTGGATAAATATATATATTCAAAGATAGAAGTATAAATGATGTCACAATATATAGAACAGCATTACATCATGTAAGAATAAATCATGGATTTGAATGTAAACAATAACAAGTAGTTGTCATGCCGTCAAAAACCTATAAATACCTCCAAAGTTTTAATTCAAACACAGGCTCCCTTGAGAAAGATATGTACAACATATCGAAACGTTGGGCAGCTGGCTCTTTGAACTAAATATATATATATATATATATATATATATATATATATATATATATATATATATATATACACACAGCGCCAGCTTTCGGGCAAGGCAAGCAAGGCAGTGGCCTAGGGCCCCACACCTAACATAAGAAAGTTTACAAATGAGAGGAGGCCATTCGGCCCATCTTGCTTATTGATCCAAGAATCTCATCAAGCAGCTTCTTGAAGGATCCCAGGGTGTCGGCTTCAACAACAATATGGGGAGTTGGTTCCAGACCCTCACAATTCTCTGCGTAAAAAAGTGCCTCCTATTTTCTGTTCTGAATGCCCCTTTATCTAATCTCCATTTGTGACCCCTGGTCCTTGTTTATTTTTTCAGGTTGAAAAAGTCCTAAGGGGGCCCTGCGCACATCACAAATTGTATCTTCTGAGTCAAAACATTCTCGCAAGTACGAGTTGGGGCATTTTAAAAGGAAAATAAAAAATATAAAGAAATTCAAGTTAGGCAGCAACAAGGAGCTCTGCTGCCGTATCTAGACAAACCGCCGAATCAAAATCTGCTTCGGGACTCTTCACAATAATCATCTCTAAAATACTGATTTCTCCTTACCAATGTAACGTTACTACATTTGCACTTTCTGACTGACAAAGTGGACATATTTCCTCATGTGAGCGTACTCGATCATAAGAAATGTATTTTTAAAAATGCAACATCTAAGGGTTAGCTGTCTGATAAGCTAATAGCCTGTCCCTCTTTACATTCCACCAAAGGAAACCAAGACACGGCGCAGGACAGTGCAGCATCGTCTTTTAAAGTTTTACTGGAGGCTTTTCTTAAAGCGAGTAGGCTACTATTAATCGATAATGAAATCGAGATGGTGTGTATTAAACGGTCTGAATAGGTATCTGCGACAAATTAAATGTTTGAAAGTACACTCGTAAATGCAGTGTGTTATAAAATAAAGCTGCTTCTTGGCTAGAATATTCAGAAAAAAAACGTTGGACATGTTGTTTTAGTGTAATTTAACAGCAAAAATTAAAGAGCACTCAAAACTGGTGCTGAACGTGCAGTATCCAAATGTGAAATATTACACGTGGCTTTGACAAGTAGATCAGTCAAATAAAATTTTAGATTTATATAAAAAGGATAACGTTTGCAAAGAGTTTTTTTTTTTTAATTTCGATTAAGTGACAGCATACTGCAGTATGCCTTGCCTACTTGATTACTGAAGGTGAGCAGTAGCCTACTGTTTTATTGATATCATGTGTGGGAACTTTTTTTTTTTTGGGGGGGGGGGGGGGTCGTCACCGCCTAGGGCCCCACACAGACTAAAGCCGGCCCTGTATTTACAAATGAAAAATTTTGAAAAATTAACTTAACTAGCATAAAATTGAAATACATGTAAACACCGTAATAATTTTGATTTGCACACCCTCCTCACACGAAGTATAAGCAGGGTACAGCTGCCATACTGTGCGCTATGATCAGGACTGTTTGAATTTACAAAAAAACAATAGTTGTTTTTCAGGAAAATGAACAGACATGTTTAGAGCTGTGTTGGATTTTTTTAAATGTATATTTAGTTAAGTTTTTTTCTTAGAAAAATAAACAAATAAAAACAGACTACATCTAATTTTCTCAGAGAGACGCTCTGGGCTTCTGGCTTTCGGTGTTTTCGTCCAACTTTTCACCTCTCCTTTACGAATTAATTTCACAATTAACAGTTTCTCTGTTTTAATTCAGAAACCAAAACACATTAAACAGTGCTCAGGGTCATTTAAAAAGGGGTTACAGTTAAACACGACGAAAACGAGCATGCTGGCGAGTAAATGACTCCTGAGAAGAATATTATGTTAATTTAAGGTATGACTAAGGAAAGTCACGTGTATGTGACGAATCATTACCATTTTGCTAATTTGCATACGTGTTGCGTCATGTTTTGTATCATTTACGGCAGGTCTGACAGCGCGCGTGAAGAAGATGCCAGTGCCCAGAGTGAAAGGAAAGTTTGCTTCCAAATGTTTTTTAAACCTCATTCCGTTTAGAATAATGTCCTTGATCACACATGTGCCAACAGAGGAAGTTGAAGTGATCACATCACTTTTTTTTTTGCTGGCTGGAAATAACTTGTACATTTAGTGTGCAGACCTCAGGGAGAGAAAGGAAGTGCGACATTAAAGAACTCATACTTTCAAACAACTATTAGCGCAAAGAACAACCCCCCCGGGCAACCCTAATGGAGGCATATTTTACAGTATTGGTTTTCATTAGATTTTAGCTTAAGTCTGAGTTGCTAATGTAAATGAGGCTTTGAATAATTATTATGCAATACAAAACCATCTTAACAGACTACTTTTAAACACCTTGCCCCCCTCCCCCCCTAGAATTAATTCTGTGGTCGACCATGTCTGCACGGCCATCTCCTGCAGCACAGAAGTGTGAACCAGAGGCTCTGATTTCATTAACCACTTCTGTCCGTTCTCTCTCCCTCACAGAACGAATGGTTGGTTGTAGATACCGAGACTGGTGGTCGGGATATGTGCTAATGTGCTATAACTGATAGTAGGCACACCAAGAACAGCAGTGTCTTGGTAATTCCAGATCCAGAAAATAACAGAGCTGAAGATAATATTACATTTCCAGCTGGCATTTTCCCCATAAATGGCTGGCTGCTTCAGCTCCTTGAATAGTTGCAAGCAGTGCACCTCTGTATCATTTCTATCTGGGACCCACATGTCTGAACAACAGCAGCATGGCATTCACTTTGGCAGTCAGGGCACACATCATGGGTGCCCTCTATCCCCTCTATTGTTCTGCTCAGTTCCATGAGGAAGCTTTCATATGCCAGGAAAACTCACTGCTGATGTGGGGGCTTACTTGGCTCTTCATTACTGTAAATAAAATGTAGATAAGAATAAAAATATGAAGATAATTGAAATGGAATTAAAATGTTGGTGATAAAACACAGCAAGGAAAAATGAAAGAAAACCTACCAAACTGTGTTTTATACATGTATGGTTATTTCATACAGGCACACAGAGAACTGCACATATTTACCTATTCAAATTATGCTGTATTCAGTGAGATTTTTATACTTACAGATCAAACTAATGTTCTAAGTTGTCTGCCTTATTTTCTCGTGGGGTCATACTCGTAGTCTGAGTCTCCACCACCATAGCTCACTGAACTGCTCAAATCATCCTCCATCTCTTCATCACTACTGTGATGGGGGTTTTATCTTGCTTTCATCTGCCCTTTTATAGCACGGGCAAATGACAGCAAGATATCGTCAGTTTACCTTTGGTCATAACATCTGGGCAGGTTTGAACAGACATATAAATTCCTCTCTCTAATCTCTCCAGGCTGTCATCTTCTGATGGGGTGTGATTTTTTTTTTAAATTTATTTCTTAGCAGACATCCTTATCCAGGGCGACTTACAATTGTTACAAGATATCACATTATTTTTACATACAATTACCCATTTATGTTGGGTTTTTACTGGAGCAATCTAGGTAAAGTACCTTGTGTACAGCAGCAGTGTCCCCCACCTGGGATTGAACCCACGACTCTCCGGTCAAGAATCCAGAGCCCTAACCCCTACTCCACACTGCAGTCTTCCTTTTCCGGAAGGAGGGGTACTGGGGTTCATGTCAGATGCCAATATCTTCTCTGGGGTTTCCATTAGAAGAAGAAAACAATACAAATGCCCTCAGTTAGGTGGAGAAGTGTATATTTTAAACAATATGGGCCGAGTGCGTGCAACCTTATAAACTACGCTGCCATCTTGAGCCAAGTCCAATCGGAAGTGTTTTCTTTTGATAATATTGTCATTTAAAGAGTTCTGTTTTCACCTTGATAAACTTCTTCCACCGCTTAGACGGTCCACTCAGCATAGACGCCCTAGCGCATGAATGGCCCAAAGTGTTTTTGTACACTTTCCCGCCTATACCACTTCTCCCGGCTTTTCATGAAAAAGTCTGGTCAGAGAAAGCATCAGTTCTCCTAGTGGTGCCCAAGTGGCCCAGGAGAGTCTGGTTTTCGACCCTGTGCCAGATGTTTCATGGCCAGCCCTGGGAGATTCCACTTCACATGGATCTCCTCAGTCAGACGAAAGGCTCTCTTTGGGACCCAGAACCGTGCAGGTTCCGGCTATGGGTCTGGCCCCTGAAAGGGACCGCTGCTTAGCCCTAGGGCTATCAGATGCGGTTGTGGGTACGTTACAAAGTGCTAGGGTAGACTCCACTAGGTCTTTGTATACCTATAAGTGGAGGTATTTCCAGGCTTGGTGTCTGGCTAGAAGCCATGACCCAATATCTTGCCCTATGCCAGTCATCTTACAGTTTCTGCAAGAACTGCTTGATGCTGGTAGGTCACCTTCCACCTTGAAGTTGTATTTAGCGTCTGTCTCTGCTTGCCATGCTCCCGTAAATTCAATGTCTCCGTGTGTGCATTTTTTTGGCTACCTATTTTCTTAAAGAGAGAACTGTTCTCCCCGAATGGAGCCTTAATGTTGTACTGGAGGCTCTCATGAAGGCCCCGTTTGAGCCCAAACACTCCATAGTGCTGAGGTACCTGTCTATGAAGACGGCCTTCCTCTTGGCTACCACCTCCGCTAAGCGGGTCAGTGAGCTGCAGGCGCTGTCTGTGCACAGCTCCTGCATGCGTATTTGGGAGGATGGGAGCATGGTGTCTCTGCGCACCAACCCTGCTTTCCTCCCCAAGGTGATCACAGCCTTACACATTAATCAGTCTGTGGAATTGGTGTCCTTCCATTCACCTCCATTTACTTCAACGGAGGATGAGAGATAAAATGTTCTCTGCCCACTGCCCAGTGCGGGCATTGAGACATGGATAGGACAAGAGCTCTGCATCAATCTGACCAGCTCTTCGTCTGTCACGGGACACAGACCCTAGGACAGCCCCTCTCTAAGCAGCGTCTGTCACATTGGATTGTGGATACAGTCTTTACTGCATATAATAGTGCTGGCTTGCCCCCCACCTGTTAGGGTAGCTGCACACTCCACTAGAGGGTTGGCTACATCTTGGGCCCTCTTCAGAGGTGCCTCGATGTCTGATATTTGTACTGCGGCTAGCTGGGCTATGCCGCATATCTTCTCCAGGTTCTACCATCTTAATGTGGTAGACCCTGCCTTGCCTTCTGTAGGGACAAGGGTCCTTGAGGGTGTAAGTTCACACTGCTAACCTCTGGGTTAGACAGTGCTTGTGCGTTCCTCATATGCTGCCATTCGTTCTCCCTCGCGACGGCTCTGGTATACATTATCCCATATGTAATGTCATTGGTGGTCATCTTTGAATTGAAAGGGAACGTTAGGTTACTTACCAGAACACTGGTTCCCTCAAAGAGAAGACGACCACCAACCGCAAGGTCGCATTGGTCACATCAGTCGCCCTCACGGGTTTGATGGAAAAATAGAAATGGCTTCCTTTGGATGAGAGTTTTATCCCCTCGGTCGGCAGGACCGAGTGCATCATCCCAGGAAGAGGCCTATCGGCAGCTCAGCGATACCTACCCAATGGGCAGGCATATCCCATACGTTAAGTCATTGGTGGTCGTCTTCTCTTTCAGGGATCCAGGGTTACGGTAAGTAACCTAACAATTTTCTTGGTGACTTTGTTCCTACATATTCAGATCTGTTATCTGAATAAGAGTAACTGGGGCAGCAGTGTGGAGTAGTGGTTAGGGCTCTGGACTCTTGACCGGAGGGTTGTGGGTTCAATCCCCAGTGGGGGACACTGCTGTTGTACCCGTGAGCAAGGTACTTTACCTAGATTGCTCCAGTAAAAACCCAACTGTATAAATGGGTAATTGTATGTAAAAATAATGTGATATCTGTATAATGTGAAATAATGTATAATGTGATATCTTGTAACAATTGTAAGTAGCCCTGAATAAGGGTGTCTGCTAAGAAATAAATAATAATAATAATAAAAGAGAATCTAAAGCACTTATATAATTTGTGTGCCTTATCGCATTGAACTGGCGTAGTCGCTCTACATCTTGTGATATTTTGGAATTAAAGGCAGGTGTGTGTTGCTTGTGGTGTTGCTGTACACTACCCGTGTCGCCAGGGAGACATTACATTAATTTCAACTTTTATCTCTCTCCACAGGTAGTTTTATATTCTGTGCTGCTCACCCCAACCCCCAGCCTCCAGTTGATAACCCAAGGACCACAAACCAGGGAAGTAAAGCTCAAGTTTCTTTATTACACCATTGACGCATGGAATCCTCTACAAGTCAAATCTTATACAGACGTGCTCAAATTTGTTGGTACCCCTCCACAAAAAACGAAGAATACACAATTTTCTCTGAAATAACTTGAAACTGACTAAAGTAATTGGCATCCACCATTGTTTATTCCATATTTAATAGAAAGCAAATTTTGCTTTTGATTTTTTATTCAACATAATATTGTAAATAATAAAACAAATGAAAATGGCATGGACAAAAATGATGGGACCGCTAACCTAATATTTTGTTGCACAACCTTTAGAGGCAATCACTGCAATCAAACGTTTTCTGTAGCTCTCAATGAGACTTCTGCACCTGTTAACAGGTAGTTTGGCCCACTCTTCCTGAGCAAACTGCTCCAGCTGTCTCAGGTTTGATGGGTGCCTTCTCCAGACTGCAAGTTTCAGCTCTTTCCATAGATGTTCGATAGGATTCAGATCAGGACTCATAGAAGGCCACTTCAGAATAGTCCAATGTTTTGTTCTTATCCATTCTTGGGTGCTTTTAGCTGTGTGTTTTGGGTCATTATCCTGTTGGAGGACCCATGACCTGCGACTGAGACAGAGCTTTCTGACACTGGGCAGTACGTTTTGCTCCAGAATGCCTTGATAGTCTTGAGATTTCATTGTGCCCTGCACAGATTCAAGGCACCCTGTGCCAGGCGCAGCAAAGCAGCCCCAAAACATAACCGAGCCTCCTCCATGTTTCACTGTAGGTATGGTGTTCTTTTCTTTGAAATCTTCATTTTTTCGTCTGTGAACATAGAGCTGATGTGACTTGCCAAAAAGCTCCAGTTTTGACTCATCTGTCCAAAGGACATTCTCCCAGAAGGATTGTGGCTTGTCAATATGCATTTTAGCAAATTCCAGTCTGGTTTTTTTATGTTTTTCTGTCAAAAGTGGAGTCCTCCTGGGTCTTCTTCCATGGAGTCCACTTTCGCTCAAAAAGCGACGGATGGTGCGATCAGAAACTGACGTACCTTCACCTTGGAGTTCAGCTTGTATCTCTTTGGCAGTTATCCTTGGTTCTTTTTCTACCATTCGCACTATCCTTCTGTTCAATCTGGGGTCGATTTTCCTCTTGCGGCTGCACCCAGGGAGGTTGGCTACAGTTCCATGGACCTTAAACTTCTTAATAATATTTGCAACTGTTGTCACAGGAATATCAAGCTGCTTGGATATGGTCTTGTAGCCTTTACCTTTACCATGCTTGTCTATTATTTTCTTTCTGATCTCCTCAGACAACTCTCTCCTTTGCTTTCTCTGGTCCATGTTCAGTGTGGTGCACACAATGATACCAAACAGCACAGTGACTACTTTTCTCCATTTAAATAGGCTGAATGACTGATTACAAGATTGGAGACATGTGTGATACTAATTAAAGAAACGAATTAGTTTGAAATATCACTATAATCCAATTATTTATTATCTTTTCTAAGGGGTACCAACAAATGTGTCCAGGCCATTTTAGAATATCTTTGTAGAATAAGCAATAATTCATCTCTTTTCACAGCATCTTTGCTTTATTCTATGACATACCAAAGGCATGCAAGTATACATGATAAAATAGCTTTTAATTTCATCACTTTTCAGGAGGAATGAAGCATTATTTCAATGAGCTGTAAGAGTACCAACGAATTTGAGCACGTCTGTATAAGGGTAGTATGCTATGTTCACGCAATCAATTCTTTCCACGAATTGCAGGGTCACATGTACTGCATAATTCACGCTTCCAGTTAGAGGTAAGTATAATACATGTAAACAAACAACTAGTTAGCAGCACATTAATCAATCATATAGTATAGCTATGTATGTAAACAAGAACAACCACAGTAATCAATAATATAATATGCCTAATATATGTAAACAACACGACTAGTTTGTACATCTGCAGGGCCTCTATTGACATTAGAAGAACCAAAAAAATAAAATTAGGTCTCAGTGGGATTCTAACTTTTATAACATCCTAGTAATATTTAATGTGATCCTAGATTCAAAACTGACATTTTTCTTAAAGGTCAATTTAATGCAGTACTGTGTTTTGTGTTTAGCAGGCTGGCATAAGTTTCATTTTCTTCAAAGAAAGAACCAGCAAACTTCCTCACACCAAACAAAGACACGCCACACAACACATCAGCACATTTGTTTTGGAAATGTTTTGAATCAGTATCCAGCATGCAAATGGAAATTCAAGCACTGGGTGTGTTAATAAAATAGACAAAAAAGGCCCCAGTTAAATCAGCTCTGAACTTGTTGCACCTGCATGATAAGATTCAGAACTGCATGAGAATGTGTGGAATGGCAGTTAGGGGATGTGGCCTTGCAGAAATCCCTGCCCTTTAAAGCAGCTGATGGATACAATCTTGTATATAACAAAGATTTAACCCTTTGCGGTCCTATGTCGGACCTGATCCGACATTGCAATTATTCCTATCAGGTCCACTGTCGGACCCTGTCCGACATCATTTTAGAAACGTACAAAACGGGTTTCTAATCGTTTTTTCTCTGGAAAAAGCTGAAAAATCATTCAATGGCCGAGCGGGAGCGACAGGAGCCAAGACAAGTCGAAAAAAAAAAAAGAAAAAAAAAGGCGTATCTCATGAATAGTCATACATGGCCCTGGTATCAGATAACGGGGCGGTCATAAGTAAACAAGCTGGCTGACTGTGAGTCAGCGCACAGAGAACACGGACATTTGCAGAGCTTTTTTGAGATGTTATAGTAATAAAATAATGACTTGGATCGCATTATTGAGGAGTTTGGTGATAAAATGAGTGATCAGGAGATGATTGATCGGTATGTACGACTATTATTATTATTATTTATTTCTTACATAGGTGAAAGCTATAGCGAACGAAAGGGTGGGGCGTGGCTGGAGATACCTAGTGAGTGCTTTGTTGTTATGCAGGGCCTTTTAAACCCGTTTGACTGTGGAAAAAAATACTTTTAAACAGCGCGTCTAAAATTAACTGCGCATGTGAAAAGTTGACACTTATGGTACCCTTATACTATACTAATAATAGCATTGTAATACCCAAAGAGGTATAGGAAATTATATTAAAAAACATGGTAGGGACTGTTTCTCTTCATCATGTTACAGCAGACCCTATCGGTCAGGTTATTATTATTATTTGTTTATTTAGCAGATGCCTTTATCCAAGCTGACTTACAGAGACTAGGGTGTGTGAACTATGCATCAGCTGCAGAATCACTTACAATTACGTCCCACCCGAAAGACGGAGCACAAGGAGGTTAAGTGACTTGCTCAGGGTCACACAATGAGTCAGTGGCTGAGGTGGGATTTGAACCAGGGACCTCCTGGTTACAAGCCCTTTACTTTAACCACTGGACCACACAGCCTCAGGTACCCAAAGAGCTCAGGCAGACACCTGTAGGGCTGGCCTCTGTCTTCCTGAGGCTTGTGGCCCACTGACATCCGCTCTCGAGTTCCTGGGTATAGAAGAGGAAGCTGGGTTCTCCTGAGCTGTGTGAGGAATTGCTGCAGTGGCGAACATAAATGGACATTCTAAATCGGGGGAAAAATGAGGGGTAAACAATTAGGCACTGCAATCTGGATGGCTGCAGGGGTGAAGTCAGACAAGGGAAATGAAACCACAACAAATAATGGCGGGGCAAAACTGAGATGCTACAGTGTTCAGTGTTTTATTAAATAATAGAAAATAAACAGGTTTAACAAAACAAGACTTTACACGAAAAAAGGGCATAAGGACCAAAACAAAACAGAACACAGAACAAATCAACGATTGACTCAGAAATGTCTTCATCTAGACAATGTGGGGAAACTATAAAAAAGGACAACAAGATGCTCGGATATATTGTGAAAAGTGTTGAATTTAAATCAAGGGAAGTAATGTTAAAACTTTACAATGCATTAGTAAGACCTCACCTAGAATACTGTGTTCACTTCTGGTCACCTCGCTACAAAAAGGATATTGCTGCTCTGAAAAGAGTGCAAAGAAGAGTGACCAGAATTATCCCGGGTTTAAAAGGCATGTTGTATGCAGACAGGCTAAAAGAATTGAATCTATTCAGTCTTGAACAAAGAAGACTACACGGTGATCTGATTCAAACATTCAAAATCCTAAAAGGTATTGACAATGTTGACCCAGGGGACTTCTTTGACCTGAAAAAAGAAAGAAGGACCAGGGGTCACAAATGGAGATTAGATAAAGGGGCATTCAGAACAGAAAATAGGAGGCGCTTTTTTTACACAGAGAACTGTGAGGGCCTGGAACCAACTCCCCAGTAATGTTGTTGAAGCTGACACCCTGGGATCCTTCAAGAAGCTGCTTGATGAAATTCTGGGATCAATAAGCTACTAAGCAAACGAGCAAGATGGGCTGAATGGCCTCCTCTCATTTGTAAAGTTTCTTATGTTCTTCTAATAATATTGGCTTTTCACCGTCATATATTTACATATACAGGCTAACTTCACTATAATGGACCCTTCTTAATTATCCAAGCAGCAAGAACCGTTTTTTTCAAAGGAAATTAGCCCTATTACAACAATCACTTTTACAAAATCTGCCTGGATAAAATGATCTCGGTAGTGACAACAAAGCCCTTGGTAGGCTAATTCGAAGATAAGGCTGATTCATAGATAACCTACTGTAGTGAGAATCGTGTGACGTACGCAACCATTGCCATCTTCACACAAACTGCAACCATGGCAACAGGCGTGAGGAGGTAACCGCAGCCAGGCAAAGTGTGTGATGATGGCGAGGAAGAAGAAATCGTCTTTGTCTCTGCAAACAAAACTTCAAATTATCGATGATCTGGACCAAAAAAGAAAATCGCAAGCCACAATCTTCAAAGAACTGGGCTTGGCAAAGAACATTGTTGCAACCATGTGGGTCAACAAGAGAATAAATCAAGTCTGCTTGATGAGGACATTTCTGGTGACGAGGACATGTAAGGCACAGAACCAGTCATCTCTTCATTGGACGAGTTCAGAAAGGCAATTGCAACTGTATGTAACTTCACACAGCTATTACCAGGAACTGAGGATCTTTTTGGACTGGTTGTTCCCACCGACTGGCACAGACTTGATACGTTTGCAGGCAAGAATGTTTTATTTACAATATTTACACAATAAAGCAGTTTCTGCTAAAGTCTAATGCCCTGTACGGGCCACTGACTAACTCACTTATTCAATCCTCTCTAAGCTACTTCAAGACTACTACACATCTAAAGGCATGGGCCTGTGCACGATCCACTTAGGTAGGACCAAGTCCACTGGAGCAAAGCACCCTGGTCGCTGTAGCCGTGGAGACAGGAGAGTAGCACAGAGATTCCTTCCGCCAAAGTGAGTTAGTCCACAGGTAAGAACAGGACCAGCTCTCTTCCTTAGAGCTGTCCTGGATCACAGGTAAGTACAGGGGTAGGCTCCCTCTGGTGGAGTTGTCCTGGAACACAGGTAAGCGCAGGTTGGATCCCCTTTAGAGAAGAATCCCAGGAACACAATTCAGATGACCCCAGACGTCCAGAGAAGTAACCCAGACAAAACAAGTGATATCCGAGCTGTGGGGAGGAACCCTTGCAGACAACTCCTGGTCGTCCTCAGAAACAAATTGTGTCCCAACTAAAAGCAAGTGTCCACTTTTCCTGTGTAACGCGTATGCAATGTGTCTTGTGTCTGTATTTCAATAAACAATGTCTTGCACAACCCGACTAATAAATCTGTTCTTTCTGGTAGTAATTATTCACTGTCTCTGAAGTGCGTGAACAATCCAATACACCTTCTGGTCGCATGTATTAAACTAAACACCTTGCAGTTATGACCACGCACAATCGCACAACGCAGAAAACGGCGGACCTCTTTTAAATTGTTTAGAAGTAAAAATAAATTTCACCTACACCACGACAAAAGAAAAATAAATAAATTTACTTCAAATCAAAAGGCTACCTCACCAAGAGGAAAATCGTACACTGTTTTCACTAAATACTGTATTCTAAATACAAATGATCACTTTACCTTACGTTCTTCTAACCACACTCGAAATTGCAGGCTTCTTCTGTGCAGAACAATAGGGCGCTGTTCCCCACGATCATACAAAGCCCAGATGGTTCTGCTCTGCTTCCTCATAAACCCCAGAAACCCCTCCCAATCAATTGGCACTCGGATTTCTGGGTTGTGTAGCTTCTCCCCTAGCACCGCCATTTCTTAAAGGTGACACTACCCTTTCCTCACTATATATATATATATATATATATATATATATATATATATATATATATATATATATATATATATATATATATATTACAGTGCCTTGCAAAAGTATTCAGACCCCTGACCAATTCTCTCATATTACTGAATTACAAATGGTACACTGAAATTCCGTTCTGTTTGATATTTTATTTTAAAACACTGAAACTCAAAAACAATTATTGTAAGGTGACATTGGTTTTATGTTGGGAAATATTTTTAAGAAAAATAAAAAACTGAAATATCTTGCTTGCATTAAGTATTCAACCCCCACACATTCATATTTGGTAGAGCCACATTTCGCTGCAATAACAAGTTCAAGTCTTTTGGGATAAGTATGTACCAGCTTTGCACACAGTGTCGGAGTGATTTTGGCCCATTCTTCTTGGCAGATTTGCTCCAGGTTGTTCAGGTTTGTTGGACAACGCTTGTGGACTGCAATTTTCAAATAGTGCCACAGATTCTCAATGGATTGAGATCAGGACTTTGACTGGGCCACTGTAGGACATTAACCTTTTTGTTTTTCAGCCACTCCAATGTTGCTTTGGCTTGGTGCTTGGGATCATTGTCCTGCTGAAAGGTGAATTTCCTCCGAAGCTTCAGTTTTTTAGTGGACTGAAGCAGGTTCTCTTGCAGTATTTCCCTGTATTTTGCTCCATCCATTCTTCCTTCAATTTTAACAAGATGCCCAGTCCCTGCTGATGAGATGCATCCCCACAGCATGATGCGGCCACCACCATACTTCACTGTAGGGATGGTGTGTCTTGAGGCATGGGCAGTGTTAGGTTTGCGCCAAACATAGCGCTTTGAATTTTGGCCAAAAAGCTCTATCTTGGTCCCATCTGACCACAAAACCTTTTATCACATCGCAACTGGGTCACTCTCATACTTTCTGGCAAACTCCAGACGTGCTTTCAGATGGTACTTTTCGAGTAACGGCTTCTTTCTTGCCACCCTCCCATACAGGCCAGTGTTATGCAGAGCTCTTGATATGGTTGACTGGTGCACCATTACTCCACTCCCAGCCACTGAACTCTCTAGCTACTTCTAAGTGATTGTTGGCCTCTCTGTGGCTTCTCTCACAAGTCTCCTTCTTGTTTGAGCGCTGAGGTTTGAGGGACGACCTTTTCTTGGCAGTGCCTGGGTGGTGTGATGCAGCTTCCACTTCCTGATTATTGATCCAACTGTGCTCACTGGGATATCCAAACACTTGGATATTATTTTGTACCCTTTCCGTAATCTATGCATTTGTATTACTTTATCTCTAACTTCTGTAGAATGCTCTTTGGTCTTCATTTTCCTTCAGATTCACAGCCTGACCAATGATCCTTCAACAGTGGGGTTTTTATCCAGAAAATGTGACAGCAACTTTAATGGTGTCCTCGTTAGGGCAATTTCTTTCATCGGTGTAAACTGGGAGCTTCCACAGCACAGGGGTTGAATATTTATGCAAGCAAGATATTTCAGTTTTGTATTTTTCTTAAAGATATTTCCCAACATAAAACCAATGTCACCTTACAATAATTGCTTTTGAGTTTTAGTGTTTTAAAATAAAATATCAAACAGAACAAAATTTCAATGTACCACTTGTAATTCAGTAATATGAGAGAATTGGTCAGGGGTCTGAATACTTTTGCAAGGCACTGTATATATATATATATATATATATATATATATATATATATATATATATATATATATATATAAAGAAAAAAATGGAGTAGGGACAGATTTGTTGTTTGTACAGAAGAGGAATTTCCATTTGCATGCTGGATACAGATTCAAAACATTTCCAAAACAAACATGCTGCTGTTGGGTGTGGTATGCCTTTGTTTGGTGTGGGGAATTTTGTTGGCTCTTTCTTCTAAGAAAACGAAACTGTTTTTGCCAGCCTGCTAAACAGGAAGCACATTTAAATGGACCTTTAACAAAAACACACCGGTTCAAATCTGAGAGATGTGTTTTTAAGGCACCTTAATTTTAAATTAAGGATTTTAAATGCCAGTCAACTCATTTTATTATTTTTTATTTGTTCTTCTAGTGTGGCATAATCGATAGGGGCATTGTACATGTACACTTGTAAATATTGTGTGTGGTTGTTTTGTGTGATTTGCAAATATTGCTTGTATTTTAAAGCAGGGAGTCTGAATATTGAATGTTGAAATGTTTTGTATTTTGGTTTATTCTTTTCTCCCTGGCAGGCAGCCTTTGCCGGAAACTCCACCCTTCCACAGGTCCCATAGCTCCTTCAAGCCAGATATTACCGTGCACCGCTCCCATAGCCCCCCATCTTTCTTTCAACACCAAAGATAAATAAATACAATTAAGTAAGACTATTTTCTCATGGTTATAACAGATTTAATGATTCATTTCTAAAAGAGTTGTGTAAATATACATGCAATGCATAAAGAACCATTACAATGTACAAACACAATATAAACGTGTGATTCAAAATTAATCAGCAGCATACAGAGATCTAAGCATAGTATACATATGATAGTAATATATATATATATATATATATATATATATATATATATATATATATATAGGCATGTGAAAAATGTTTTTTTTTAATGTACACAACAAGTTTACTGCATATATATATATATATACAGTACTGTGCAAAAGTTTTAGGCAGGTGTGAAAAAATGCTGTAAAGTAAGAATGCTTTCTAAAAGACATGTTAATAGATTATATTTATCAATTAACTAAATGCAAAGTGAGTGAACAGAAGAAAAATCTAAATCAAATCTGCAGCAGATGAAACTCACTTTGCATTTTGTTAATTGATAAATATAAACTATTAACATGTCTATTTTTGAAAGCATTCTTACTTTACAGCATTTTTTCACACCTGCCTAAAACTTTTGCCCAGTACTGTATATATATATATATATACATATATATATATACACACACACACATACATAAGAACATAAGAAAGTTTACAAACGAGAGGAGGCCATTCAGCCCATCTTACTCGTTTGGTTGTTAGTAGCTTATTGATCCCAGAATCTCATCAATCAGCTTCTTGAAGGATCCCAGGGTGTCAGCTTCAACAACATTACTGGGGAGTTGGTTCCAGACCCTCACAATTCTCTGTGTAAAAAAGTGCCTCCTATTTTCTGTTCTGAATGCCCCTTTATCTAATCTCCATTTATGACCCCTGGTGCTTTTTTATTTTTTCAAGTCAAAGAAGTCCCCCTGGTTGACATTGTCTATACTTTTTAGGATTTTGAATGTTTGAATCAGATCGCCGCGTAGTCTTCTTTGTTCAAGACTGAATAGATTCAATTCTTTTAGCCTGTCTGCATAAGACATGCCTTTAAACCGGGGATAATTCTGGTTGCTCTTCTTTGCACTCTTTCTAGAGCAGCAATATTCTTTTTGTAACGAGGTGACCAGAACTGAACACAATATTCTAGGTGAGGTCTTACTAATGCATTGTAGAGTTTTAACATTACTTCCCTTGTTTTAAATTCAACACTTCTCACAATATATCCGAGCATCTTGTTAGCCTTTTTTTATAGCTTCCCCACATTGTCTAGATGAAGACATTTCTGAGTCAACATAAACTCCAAGGTCTTTTTCATAGTTCCCTTCTTCAATTTCACTATCTCCCATATGATATTTATAATGCACATTTTCATTGCCCGCAAGCAATACTTTACACTTTTCTCTACTAAATTTAATTTGCCATGTGTCTGCCCAATTCTGAATGCTGTCTAGATCATTTTGAATGACCTACATACATACATAGAATTGTTTATACACAGGAACCGCAAGATGCCTACACTGCAGCTGTGAAGATAGCAGGATGAACCAGACGTGTTTCTTTGTACATACACCCAAACCACCCATCCTGTTATCTGCTTGCTTAGCTATATGCCAGGTATGCATAGTTATAAGTTGTTTTTCCTTATATGCTAATATCTGAATCATCATTGGCTAACCCTCTGCCTTGCTAACAGTTTTAAGGTATGTAAGAAACTGATAGACATAGAATAGACATAGAAATCCTGACCCGGAATGTATGTTGAAACACTGTTCGATGATTATCTAGCACTCTGTGTGTTGAGAGTGTTTTCAGTTTCAGGCCTGTGTGTTTGGAACTCGCAGTCTCTCTTCCTTGACAGTTCTTAGCGACGAGGATGGGATGGCTAGCTCCGTTTGCTGATTGTTCCTGGGGACTTCGAGGTTAACTGTCGACGGGGGCTGCTTAAGAGTGGCTCAGGGAACCACACTCTGAAATAATTTCGGAGGAGAAGGACCCGCCTTGAACCCGGCTGGGAGCATCGGTGGATGGATACGCCATCCCGAACAACGACAAAGGGTGAGACTGGTTTTCCTCATACATAAAATAGACCAATTGGTAAGGTTCTGGGAACCTGATAAACCCCGCTCTGGGAACGGGCTGCGCAGAAAGGTTCTGGGAACTTTGTTGTCTAATAGACATAGAAATCCTGATCCGGAAACAAGTAAATGAAGTGATTCGACTGATCTATGAATAATACTAATAAGTAATTACAAATGAAACTAGTTAACAAGACATTGTATGAAATACCAAATATTGAACCAAAAATAACAATTGATAGAATTAAATGCACAGTTTTAAAAAGTCATACTACTAGTGTAGTTGATCAATATACCAAGCGCACTGTCGGATGGTCAATTAAGAAAAGTCATTTTTCTGTGCAGGTGGTGCAAATAAAAATAGGCAGTGATATAGTGTGGACGACAGATAACCATGTGAATGAGTGAGTGAACGAGTGTTATCTAATAATTGTGTGTGTGTGCGCTCATGGGTTTGATTACAATGGGGTCAAGTAATAGTAAAAAGGAGGTCTGTCTCCCGGACCCGCTGGTTGGACCAGGACGATCGATGGCTGATAAATGGGGTCGCGGTGTTGTAGACCAGGTTGTTCTGTGGCATAAAATAGCTGATTTCCCATTAAAAGGGACCCTGAGTGAAAGAAAATTACAAGAATGTAGGGGAAAGTTAGAAGAGTTTGACTGGGATAGTTATAGGAAATGGGAACGAGAAGCCGATCAACAAATAGCATTGCAGGCTAAAGGCATAATGGTAAAAGCAAATCAGAAAGATAGTACTGAGGAAGAGAAAAAAAGATTACGATGAGGAAAGGGACTTGCCCCCCCCCCCCCCCCCGTATTGTGTTCCTGTTCCCAAAGCCCCTGCTCCTCAGCCCGACTGGCCCGTCCAGGTCCATCAACAGCCTCCGCCCGCAGCAGAGAGTCCGCTGCCCGCACCTCCGCCTCTGACATTCACCCCAAGCAACCCAACAGGTTTCCAGGGTGGTTCCCGATGGATTTGGTCCCCTTGGTCGCCCCCTGGACTGAGCTCCTTACCATCGCCAGAATCCCCCGAGACATCAGGATCTCCCAGCACGGGACCGAAAGGCAATCCGAAGAACAGCATTATCATGGCCCCCCTCACAGCGTACCCAAATCCACAGCCAAGACCGGCAGAAGGAGAACCGGTACATGAATACTGGCTGCCAGAGGTCCTGATTCAGCACACCTGGAGACAAGATGAGATTAAAGACATTGCTAGAGACTTGCCCGACCCAACTAATGATGCAGTTCAGTTCAGCGAGCAGATGACCCGTCTTGTGCGTCAATACAAACCCTCTGCCGCTGAAATAGGAGACATTATGCGATGCAAATTAAAGCTTCGCTGGGAGGACATCGAAGACACCTTTGACAAAAATCTGATGTGGAAACCGGCAGGGGATGGAGAATATCAACTGCAGTTTGAACAGTTGCTGGACAGATTGATACGGCAATACCCTGCTAAGACCGATTGGGATGCAATACATAGCTGCACACAGCACTCCAAAGAGTCTCTAGAGGAATATAGACAAAGATTGGAGACGTGCTTCTGCAAACACAGAGGACTCCGACTAGGCACCGATGAATACAACAGTCTTCTAAAAGCAGCCATAGTAAACGGACTCGTACCTGCCCTGAATAAACAGGTACGGATGACATGCATTGGATGGGAGACGGCTCCCCTCATTCAGGTTATCGAACATTGCAAGCACGCTGAAAGACAACAACAGAAGCAAGAGAGCAATCAAAAGACAAAAGCTGAAAAAGAAGGAGTCAAATTGCAAGCAGCTCAGCTGGCTTATTATCAGGGCGAAGGACCAACCCGAGGCGGATACCAAAGCGGACTGGGCGGGCGTGGAAGGAGGGGTCGAGGAGGGGGAAGCGGAGGCGGTGGCAACAGAAACTTCCACAACCAGGATAAAGACACTAGTTGCTATAATTGTGGCCAGGAAGGACATTTTGCTAGAGATTGTCAGAGACAGCAGCAACAACAACAAACCAACGGGAGTAACTGGCAGAGCGCTCCCCCACCACAAGTATCACTATACAAACCGAAACCAGAATGAAACAAGGCAGGGACAGCTGACACCAAAACAGAGAACAAGCAGTACGTGCTAACTTTTTCTAAACCACAAGAAGCCCCCACCATTGATCTTTTCGTGAATGGTGAGTCATTTGAATTCTTAATTGATACTGGTGCTGCAATGTCTGTCATAAATGCTAGAACTATGCCCAACCCAATGATATCAAATGAATCAGTAAAAACAGTGGGAGCCTCGAGAGTAGTATTGAGGGAGAAAATTATGATGCCTTTACCCATACAATATGAAGGGAAAACGTTTATGCATCGGTTTATTTTCTCAGAATGCTGCCCTTGCAACCTAGCAGGACGAGATCTACTATGCAAATTCAATTGTGAAATTAAATGTGAGCAAAGCAGAGTTACCGTCTCGTGTCCCTTGATGATGGCCCAAATGATTGAGACCCGTAGTTGGTTCTATACAAAACGGAGGTGAACAAATTGAGGAATTATTTAAATTGGCTCGACAACATTGGGGTCATGAAACTGGGTTTATATCACCTTATGCCTTACATTGCACTGCCCTGTACTCACCTTTACCGAGAGATTATGAATTTGAGAAAAAGTGGTTAGCACAACCTCCATCTAACGAAACAATTACGTGCACAGCCTTGTATATAGGTTTACGCTTTTGTGTTGGAGCCATTAAACTGAATGGCGATCAGTCTTTACCACACAACTGACTCTGTGCCACATATAAGCGTAGCAAAAACCGATGATATAGAGTGAAAAGATACTGGCGTCTGGCTTAAGTCTGTGTTGCAGGTGACTGACTGGCAAAGTGAAGACAGGTTCAAATTCTCCCCCAGTGCTCGCGCTGTTTGCGCTCCTTTCTTTTGGGTCGCGCCTGTCCAACAGGGAATCCATGGGGCAGAGAACCGAGATGCGCCCCCTGAGGAGGCACTGGGAGGCACGTTTTCACCCTTGCTGATCGGCCTCCCTGATTCTCTATGGGCAAAAGATAAGTATGATATTGGCCTTATGAAAGGGGCAGAGCCCCTAACAGTCACACAAAAAAGCACACACTGGCCTAGCCGCGCCCAGTATCCTCTCAGCAAGGAAGCACAGGAAGGCATTGCTCCTGTGCATGCGACTTTGGTCTCTAGAGGAGCTATCGTGCCCTGCCCAGACTCGCCTTGCAACACCCCGATTTTCCTGGTCCGCAAAGCCTCGGGAGAATGGCGATTTGTCCAAGACCTCAGGTTAGTAAATGACGCGATACATGCAAGGGCCCCTATTGTGCCAAACCCACTTACTGTTTTGTCAGCTGTTCCCCCAAGTGCGAAGTGGTTTACTGTTATTGATTTAGCAAATGCATTTTTTAGCATCCCCGTTGCAAGGGACTCACAGTTTTGGTTTGCTTTCACCTTTATGGGGAAATGGTGGACCTAGACAGTTATGCCTCAAGGGTTCACCGAGTCACCAGATGTCTTTTCTGTCGCTTTGGCGCAGAATCTGGAAGGTTTTTTTCCCCCTGGTGGAAGCAAATTCATACAGTATGTGGATGATTTGCTTTTATGTTCTGAAACTCAGCACGCGTGCAAAACTGATACAAGAGCTCTTTTAGAGCACCTAGCTCGTAATGGCCATAAGGTATCAAAAAAAATGCTGCAGCTCATGTCACCAACTGTAAAATACTTGGGACACGATATTACACTGGAAGCAGGAAATTGGGCCTGGAGAGTGTCACTACAATTCTGACACTGCCCCAGCCTGCCACAAAAAAACACATGATGACGTTGCTAGGTATGGCTGGCTACTGTAGAGCTTGGATTCCAGATTACGCTGAATTAACACAGCCCCTAGCTGATTTGATACATGGCCATAAGATGACTATGAAAGACACAATTGACTGGACTCCTGACGGACTAACTGCCCTCAAAAAACCTAAACAACTCTTGTCCTCTCTGCCCTGACTTGGATTACCCGATCACTCTAAACCTTTTAACCTGTTTGTTTGTGAAAAGGGAGGATTCATGTCGGTAGTACTGACACAAGAGCATGGGGGAAAACAACGTCCTGTGGCTTTTTACTCTAAGCGCCTTGATAACGTAGCCCGAGGGCTAGTCTGTTGCTTGAGAGTGGTGGCCGCCACCACTGAAGCTGTGCTGGCTAGTGCTGACCTAGTTGCAATGTGCCCTCTATCTGTACATGTTCCTCATGCAGTACATGCTCTCATTTCACAGGCCAAGACAGCACATCTGACTCCAGCTTGTCTAATACATTACCAGAATGTATTAATGACCATGTCACATGTTGTGCTAAAACGCTGTACTGTGCTTAACCCTGCTACACTTCTTCCTACAGAAGACGATGGAGAGCATCACTATTGCACCGCCTTAGTAGAACAGGTCTGCAAGCCACGACCCGATCTTACTGATGTGCCCCTATTGAATGCTGATTTAGAATTGTTTGTTGATGGCTCGGCACAGCGCTCTCCAGCGGGTGACCCTCTAGTTGCATATGCAGTAACTACTGTGACTGCTGTACTAGAAAGCGCTAGACTACCTGGCAACCTTTCTGCTCAGGCCGCAGAACTGTTCGCCCTAACCCGTGGTTGTATTTTGGCTCAAAGTCAAACTGTTACCATCAATACTGATAGTTGCTACGCCTTCGGGGTACACGACTTTGGTACCCTCTGGCAACAGCGGGGTTTTCTCACTTCTACGGGGAAGCCCATATGTCACTCTAAACTGGTGGCCAGCTTGTTGGAAGCTATTCTACTGCCAAAAGCCATTTCTGTATGTAAATGCCAGGCACACACTAACGCTTCTGATCCTGTCTCTCAAGGGAATGCTGTTGCAGATGCTGCTGCTAAAGCAGCGGCCGCATCAACTCAGGCCCCTGTGCTCCAAATGGTGTCATTACCTGCCTTAACTGAATCTGTATTTTCTTTACAGGACGTAGCTCTGTGGAAAAACAAATGCTCTTATGATTCTACTCATAAGATTTGGCGAGGACCCACTGGGTTGCCTGCCCTTCCCCGTTCATGTTTCCCTTATGTAGCTAAGCTGGCACACGGCCAAGACCATGTGTCAAAGGGAGTGGTGGTGAATGTTGTTAACAATTTTTGGTTTGCTCCAGGTTTTTCTACATATGCTAACCAATTTTGTGCTAAATGTGTGATTTGTATGACCAACAATGTAGGCCGCAGCACGCCCATGTCCTTATCAGCTCATCCGAGGCCTGAGGGCCCCTTCGAACATGTCATGATGGATTTTATTGAATTAACACCTTGCCAAGGTTACAAGTACTGCCTTATGATAATTGACGCTTTTTCTAAATGGATTGAAGCATTCCCCTGCAGACATGCCACAGCTATGGCAGTAGCAAAAAGCCTGATGAGAGAGATTATACCCCGATGGGGTCTGCCATCTAAACTGACATCTGACAATGGTTCTCATTTTGTGAACAGTGTGGTACAGAACATTTCTGAAAGCCTACAAATTGATTTACGCACACACTCTAGCTACCACCCCGCTAGTGGAGGCTTGGTGGAGAGAGCGAACCAAACAATAAAAAATGTTCTGAAGTCTATTTTTCCCAGGGTAAAAGCCGCCCTACCCGAATCGAAGGAAGGGGCGCTCCACAAGCTCCTGCCAGGGGACTGGGTGATCATCAAAGACCTCCGCTGGGAGCATTGGCATCAACAACGCTGGACAGGTCCGTTCCAGGTGCTCCTGACAACGCATACAGCAGTGAAAGTCGCTGAATGATCAACGTGGGTCCACGCCAGCCATTGCAGAAAAGTGCCCTATAGCCCGAAGGGAGATGTATCGCCCCCTGGAACAACGTAGACGGCTCGGATGGCCTTGGGACACTCATCTTTGGACCCCCAGAGTCCTGACTGTTATTTTTCTTGGCAGCATATTAACTGTGTTTCTCATCTGGCTCTTAACTGAACTTAAAGATAATAAAAAAGAGCCAGATATTACAAACCACAGCTACGCTGAAAACCGCACAGAACTCAGAACAAAAAGAACATTGCACACATGGAAAACTTGCGGACAACGGTTGGTGGGCAATGCTCAACCATACTGTACGGAACACTTTGAACATTACTGAACCTTGTTATGTATGCTCCCTTATGACTCACTCAGCAGAGGAACCTTTTCCCTTGTACCCAGTAGAAGTACCTACTAACACTCTTGGGCCAGCCATGGCCGTAGTCACAGTTACCCGAGGGGGCAGTTTTGGGCAAATAGAATGCATAAAACATATGGAACGTATAGGGAGTTTAAGTAACCAGCTGAAAATGAACCTGTTCAGAGGGGCATTAAACGTATACACTGGCACTGACAGAGGACGTAACTGCTCAAAGGAGCATGTTGATTGCTATGATAATAGTACCCTACCGTTATACACTAGCTGGTGTGAGAAACTAGTAGAGAGTCAACAAAAAACGTCGTTGGCCCAAGTTGTTCCCCGAACCGTTCCTTTTACGAATAAAACTCTCTGTTGGTGCAGGGGTAACTTGACTGAGGGGAAATATATGGGTTTATCCTGCTGTAGAACATATGTGTACTATGTGAACCAGTCAACCACTGACCTCTTAACCAGACGGGGGTCAGCGGATTCAACCACCGGGCAGGATTCCCCAATGCCCTTAGACACCCTCTCATTTGGGGAAACCTCCGTACAAGCAGGGCCCATTAATCTAGGACCTGGCGAAAATGGAGCAGGGACATTTATGAATCATTATTGGGTATGTGGGCAGGCAGTATATGTCAGCCTGCCTAAACATTGGTTTGGTTGTTGTGCTTTTGTAACTCTTAATACTACTATGAAAGTCTTCAAGGTTAATGAATCCCACAAAGTACATAAACGAAGAGATAAAGTTTTTCTCTCCTAATGATGTTCCTTTAGACTCACGCAGGTGCGCTCTTTCCTTGGTTTGGGGTTTCTCAAAATGCACACGAAATTGACAAAGTGGTATATGAATTGGAACATTGACCAACCTAACCACTGAGGGGTTTCAAATGATGCAACCTGAATTGAGAGCTATCAGAATCATGGTGATGCAAAATTGAATGGTATTGGACATGTTATTAGCTGAGCAAGGAGTTGTTTTCCACATGGTAGGTGAACATTGCTGCACATACATACCTAATGGAGACACAAATCTAACTGAAGTGGTACAACATTTATCCACACTCCGAGAGAGACTGGTCATTGAGCATGCCCAGGATACTGATTGGGATCCTTTTTCCTGGATCCAGTCTCTACTGGGAGTCTGGGGAACAAGGTTGTTTCACTGGTTTATATATGGCGTAGTGATATTGTTGTTGTTTTTGCTTATCATAACCTGCGTGAAAAAGTTATGTCCTAAAACTGTTGACACTGTTTTAAACATGCCCCTGCTTACTAATGATGACCAGTGTAATGATTCAAATGATGACCCTTTCAACAAAATGGCAGATGACCTGATGAGTTAAGATAGTGGGGAAAATCTGCAAGCGGGATACGTTGGGTCGTCACTTTGTTCATATTATACTACATGTTAAACTTTGTAAATCTCGCTTTAACTTGTACTATTGTGTGTGTTTGAATCCATTTTCTGAATAAGGTTGAGACAAAGTCTCAAAAGGGAGGGAATGTAATAGAAATGTTACAGAAAAATAGAATTGGCTCGACATAATGTACTGGCATTTTGCACTCCTATAACCTTGCTCGCATAACCTTGTATGCTTTGCCTAAGATAAAGTTTGTTACAAGGAACCGCAAGATGCCTACACTGCAGCTGCGGCTGTGAAGATAACAGGATGAGCCATACGTGTTTCTTTGTAGTTACACCCAAACCACCCATCCTGTTATCTGCTTACTTAGCTATATGCCAGGTATGCATAGTTATAAGTTGTTTTTCCTTATATGCTAATATCTGAATCATCATTGGCTATCCCTCTGCCTTGCTGACAGTTTTAAGGTATATAAGAAACTGATCTAACTCTGTATGTTGAAACACTGCTCGATGATTATCTAGCACCCTGTGTGTTGAGAGTGTTTTCAGTTTGCAAACTTAAGAAATAAAGGCCTGTGTGTTTGGAACTCGCAGTCTCTCTTCCTTTTATTTAGAATTCCATGACAATATACACATATATATATACTGTGTGTGTATATATAATTGTATATATATATAATTTGTTGATTTGGACTGTGGAAGAAGCATTGGCAGGAGGTTCTAAGCAATTCCCTAATACGATATTTAAAACCAGAGAAGGAAACGTTATTAAATTCCATCTTCTTCTGTTGCATATTCCCACATTAACTATTTTTATTTGTCCAAGCATCTTTCAGTATATTATCACCACTGATATATTGTCTATTTATTTAATTTTACTCCCAGAATAGCCTGTGCTAAAAGATTGTGTTGTAACTCTTTTTCTGCTCTAATACGAATAAATTTTGATGCATCTGGCTGCTGAGTTACAAACATTTTTAGAAATTAATTCTGACCCCGAAATGAATCGCCATTCCCTATGGGAGGTTACCAAGTGTTTTATTAGAGGACGTTGTATTTCTTTTGCCTCGAACCTGAATGAAACACACTGAGCAGATTTCCCAATTGGAAGCTCGTATACTGCAGCTTGCTGCCTTGAAAGCTGAATTTAAAAACTTGACCAGGACAAAAGCTGCATTTTTGCTATGTAAGACTAGACAGTTATATTATGAACACGCTGAACTGCCTGGCAGACTTTTGAGGCAATCTTGGCATCTATTGAGGTAATCAATGACTGCAATGGCAGTCTGCTGTCTCAACCCAGTCAGGTTAACAATGCGTTTCTAAAATTTTACACACAACTTTATAAATCCTCTCTTTAGACGCTGAGAAGGCATTTGACCATTTGGAATGGAATTACTTGTGAGCAGTTCTGGAACGTTTTGGTTTTATCCTTGCATTTATTAATACGATACTTACTTTATACAATAGTCCTACAGCTTGTATGTAGACTGGCTTGGCTATGTCTTCTCAGTTTGAGCTTGCAAGAGGCACACGTCATGGGTGCCCTCTATCCCCTCTATTGTTCCGCTCATTTTGACCCACCTTGCTACATGATAAATTAAGTTGCCCTGTTGTGTGGGTATGAGCTGCAGCTGAAAAGCGACACCTTCCCCACGGTCTTATCATAGAGGCCAGCAGTAACCCTGCAGATGACATCTAGTCTGATACCAGCGACACCGTCTGACACTGAGAACGACAACAAACCATTCATGGTACAGAACAGCCCAACAGAGATGGTCTGGGAAAGTGAAAATTTAGAGGACTCTGTGCCCAGTTTTAGGGGATACTGGATTCAACTCCAAAGTCACGAACCACATTTGGAAAATGAGAGAGATCAAGGGTACTGTATGTATATTGTTTATTTATTTATTTATTTATTTATTTATTTATTTATGTTGCCCCTTTATCTAATCTCCATTTGTGACCCCTGGTCCTTGTTTCTTTTTTCAGGTCAAAGAAGTCCCCTGGCTCGACATTGTCTATACCTTTTAGGATTTTGAATGTTTGAATCAGATCGCCACGTAGTCTTCTTTGTTCAAGACTGAATAGATTCAATTCTTTTAGCCTGTCTGCATATGACATGCCTTTCAGATGGTACTTTTTGAGTAACAGCTTCTTTCTTGCCATCCTCCCATACAGGCCAGTGTTATGCAGAGCTCTTGATATGGTTGACTGGTGCACCATTACTCCACTCTCAGCCACTGAACTCTGTAGCTCCTTCAAAGTGATTGAGGGACGGCCTTTTCTTGGCAGTGCCTGGGTGGTGTGATGCAGTTTCCACTTCCTGATTATTGATCCAACTGTGCTCACTGGGATATCCAAACACTTTTATATATTATTTTGTACCCTTTCCGTAATCTATGCATTTGTATTACTTTATCTCTAACTTCTGTAGAATGCTCTTTGGTCTTCATTTTCCTTCAGATTCACAGCCTGACCAATGATCCTTCAACAGTGGGGTTTTTATCCAGAAAATGTGACAGCAACTTTAATGGTTCACAAGTGGAGGCCAATGGTAAAGTAATTGTGTCCTCGTTAGGGCAATTTCTTTCATCAGTGTAAACTGGGAGCTTCCACAGCACAGGGGTTGAATACTTATGCAAGCAAGATATTTCAGTTTTTTATTTTTCTTAAAAATATTTCCTAACATAAAACCAGTGTCACCTTACAATAATTGATTTTGAGTCTCAGTGTTTTAAAATAAAATATCAAACAGAACGAAATTTCAATGTACCATTTGTAATTCAGTAATATGAGAGAATAGGTCAGGGGTCTGAATACTTTTGCAAGGCACTGTATATATATATATATATATATATAAAGAAAAAAATGGAGTAGGGACAGATTTGTTGTTTGTACAGAAGAGGAATTTCCATTTGCATGCTGGATACAGATTCAAAACATTTCCAAAACAAACATGCTGCTGTTGGGTGTGGTTTGCCTTTGTTTGGTGTGGGGAATTTTGTTGGCTCTTTCTTCTAAGAAAACGAAACTGTTTTTGCCAGCTGCTAAACAGGAAGCACATTTAAAAGGACCTTTAACAAAAACACACCAGTTCAAATCTGAGAGATGTGTTTTTAAGCCACCTTCAAGGATTTTAAATGCCAGTCAACTCATTTTATTATTTTTTATTTGTTCTTCTAGTGTGGCAAAATCGATAGGGGCATTGTACATGTACACTTGTAAATATGTGTGTGTGGTTGGTTTGTGTGATTTGCAGATATTGCTTGTATTTTAAAGCAAGGAGTCTGAATATTGAATGTTGAAATGTTTTGTATTTTGGTTTATTCTTTTCCCCCTGGCAGGCAGCCTTTGCCGGAAACTCTACCCTTCCACAGGTCCCATAGCTCCTTCAAGCCAGATATTACCGTGCACCGCTCCCATAGCCCCCCATCTTTCTTTCAACACCAAAGATAAATAAATACAATTAAGTAAGACTATTTTCTCATGGTTATAACAGATTTAATGATTCATTTCTAAAATAGTTGTGTAAATATACATGCAATGTATAAAGAACCATTACAACGTACAAACACAATATAAACGTGTGATTCAAAATTAATCAGCAGCATACAGAGATCTAAGCATAGTATACATAAGATAGTAATATATGTATAAAGGCATATGAAAAAAGTTTTTTTTTTAAATATACACAAGTTTACTGCATATATATATATATATATATATATATATATATATATATATATATATATATATATATATATATATATATATATGCGCACACATACATACAATTGTTTAATTGTTTAATTTCATTTTGTTAATTGGTTAATTAGTGAATCAGGGTATAAAAGATAGGCAGCCAGTTTGTTCTGGGCTTCTGTTGAGAGCCCGTTTGTTTGTGTGCACAAGTGTAGCAAAAGAAAAGGTAGTGTAAACCTGTGTGGTTTTGTTTTGTATTACAGGTAAACGGCTTAACTGTCCTGTTTGATAGTTAAGTTCCTGTTCTGTGTTTTAGTTGAGTGCTCAAAAAAAAGAGCTAGGTGTTTGTTTTGTTTATTTTGTTTTTGGTGATTATTATTAAAAAAATAGTGCAACAGGGCTTAAAAAATCAATTTCCTGTGTCCTGTGTCTGTTTTTAATGGGGCAATGAACCAAAAGTGGTGAGGATCCTTTACTCTCTCTCTCTCTCTCTCTCTCTCTCTCTCTCTCTCTCTCTATATATATATATATGCTTATATACACATTTATATGCTTATACATACACACACACACACACACACATATATATATATATACACTGTATATATAATTTGTTGATTTGGACTGTGGAAGAAGCATTGGCAGGAGGTTCTAAGCAATTCCCTAATACGATATTTAAAACCAGAGAAGGAAACGTTATTAAATTCCATCTTCTTCTGTTGCATTTCCCTTTGCCTCTTTCTACAAGCTTTTCGGGCTTAATTGGCTCTGCAACTGTGTGGCCCTGAGCAAGTCACTTAACCTCCCTGTGCTCAGTCCTGCAGATGAGATGTTAAATCAATATGCTATTGTAAGTGACTCTGCATATAATGCACAGTTCACAGCCTACCTCTGTAAGGTGCTTTGTGATGGTGGTCGGCTATGAAAGGCGCTATATAAAAATTGAGATATTATTATACATACACACACACAGATATGGTACAGGCATCAATGGTGCCTTGAAAATACTGTCAGCCTGTTCTCAACCTAAAACTGAACCACCTTTGAGGAGCATTTTATTCTTCACAGTTTAAAAAGTTCAGAGAAGGGGAGAAAGAGACTGCAAGGTTTATAACTGAATTTGTTTCTGCACACCACAGATCAAAACAGCATATAATCCAGGAAACAAAAAAAAACCACTTCCTACACAGATGATAGGTTATTTGTTAGACCACACCCTAGTTATGCAATTTTTTTTACAGAGCTCATATTCAAATGCTTCAATGACCTATATTCACATGTGTACCTGTTAATCTGAGTGTATGATCCTATCCACAAAATAAAACCATGGAGCAGCACAAATATGGTATATTTCTAGAGACAGACATGGACTTCGGAGACACTTTGTCAAAACTGAGAACCTATTTTCAAACTAAATCTGTTGGAAATGAATTTAAGATTTCACTGGTTTCCCCGAAGCTTTACGAGATGTCTTTAGGAACAGAACAAGGTAAGTTTCTAACAAGATTGCTGCTTTAATGTATCTTGAAATAAATACATAAAATGAAACATGAAATGCAATTAAAATGAAGCAAATAAAAGGTATCACAGCTCCTTCTCTTTGCATTACTTAAAATAAATGCTTTATTTATTTATTTATTTATTTATTTATTTATTTATTCATTAATAAAAAATAGAACCACAACAGAAATGAAAACTCATTTCCATTCTCACATGTGGAATGAGAGTCTTGGCACTTTAGCCCTATATGACCTACAAATCAGAGCTTCAATTCCACTACAGAATATCATTTAACATGGAGGTTTTCAAAAGACAGAGAATGGTGATTCACCTATTCTCTTGACAGTGTCTCCCAAGGAGTGCTGCCAAAAATTATTTGTGAAATACAGTAGTGTGCAAATGTATTACAACATGCCATTGCGTCTGTTTTTATTTGTTGTGCAGATGAAATTTGTAACTGTAAATCCTGGGAAATTGTCAAAATAAGCAAATTAGTGATTTACTTTAATAGGCCCCACATACAATTAATTTAAATAGTAAGACAAAAGGAACACACAGCCACAAATGGTAAAACGCATGAGACTTTTTAGAAGTTGCTTAAGATGCCTAGAACAAAGGGGTCTACATTTTTACACTCGGATGCCTATTGTTTCTACATCACTGATTACTGAGCGGAAATTGAACTTCACACCCAGAGGTTGTCATGCTGGTACGTATATAAATATTGTACATGAAGTGTTCTAATAGATTTGCACACTACTGTATGTTCGGGTTCATGCCCCATCTGATTTATGACTCAGAATGTGGGAATAAAAATAAACTATTATGTGTAGGTTCCATTTCAATACAAAGATGACCAACAACAATACTTTTGGGATGTGCCTGCTACAGGTCAGGTATTTACTGAACATTTTATGTCAGAGCTGCCGATAGGCCCCTTCGGGGAGTGACGTCCTCGGTCATACCGACCGAGGGATTAAGTAGTCACTCCATGGAGATCACGTTCTCTTTTGCTTCTCACAATCAGGTAGGTAATACCTTTTCGTCCTCAAAAAATCTAGCACATCAGTTAATTCACTTCAAATTAGAGCATAGAATATATGCAACACCATACCAGCGATACCAGATGAAGATCGCTCTACACCCTATCTGTCATAAATGCACTCAGGGTGTGAACGGACCACATTTACATGTGTTCTGGAATGTCCTGAAATAGAACGCTTCTGGAAATACTTGTGCTTTCTGATGTGACTGGTGTGAAAGACCCACCGAGTCCCCGACTGCTCCTTCTCAGTGACCCAAATTAACATTAACCGTCAGAATCGTCAAATTTTGTTGGCAGGCCTAACAGCAGCTAAAAAGTCAATCTTACGAGGTTGGATGGAGACTGAGATACTCTTAGATCGCACTTTGTTGTTTTCATTCACAGATATTGTGCTTGTGGAGAGAAGTACTGCTAGATTACACCATGCCAGTGTAAAAACTGTAACTGTATGGTCAGATGCTTTTTCATATTTCAGAAATTTGCTTAATTAGCCCCCCCCCCCCCATTTTTAATATAGATGTATGCATACATATAATGCATGATTATTATTATTTTGGATTATTAATTAATTTTGGATTATTGTTACTGTATTTCTTTGTATGTTTTAGAGCTTCCATTATTCATTCATATCCATTTGTTCATGTATTATTTTATTTTCTGGAATACAAATAAAAAACAATTGTTAAAAAAAAAAAAGAAAAAAGATTGGAGTTTGCAAAACAATATGGTATTATAAACTGTAATTTACAAACTGACTTGATCAAAAGGGTTAAAAAATGAGCTTTTTGCAAAATGTTATTAAATGTTTCTTTGTCCTTGAAAAAGATGTCTCCTTGCTGCAGACAAGTCTCCCACATCACCGTGCCTTATATAGCCTACTGTCTGACTGCGGCAAATTAACGCCTGCTTTTCAGATTTCTTAAAATAAATCACAGAAATACGAGGCCCGCAATAACCGTCAGCTTTAATAAATTAGACAGAATATTTAATGTACAAAATCCCCTCCCAATTTTAGTGGTTTCATTCAGAAACACCCCAGAATTACATATGCATATACAGAATTACATATGCATATACAGAATTACATATGCATCAAGGGCTAAAGGGCACAGAGACATTGCCCCCGCAAATCACATCTTAATTGCGTGTTTATGCCATTGCGTGTGTTCTATAAATCCCATACAAAAATTCAGAACCCTCAGCGCCTGTTTTACGGTCGCAAAACATGCAGAATCATTTTATAAATATGGGCCTTACTGTTAAGTGCTACCAAATAAAATATATGTTTTGCATGTCTGTGTCATTGTATTGCACCCTTGTATTGTACTAATAGAGAGTGATATTTTCTTTACAGCACGGGAAAGAATGCTAATGCAGAGACTACATGTGATAAAGAGTGGATTTTCTACATTGACTGTGAAATTGCATTTGGAGATGCCTAATCGGGACAGATCATATGCACAAGTATGAAACTTTCATTTTCATATTCACATAAACAGTGGCAGTTGCACCACACATTGACAAGGCTTTTATGTGGTGGCACTAAAATGATTCACATATTTTCTTGTAAATGTATTATTAGAGTAGTGTTCAAATGTTTGGAAACAACAAATGATTTACAGTAAGACTAAAGAGCCGGACCAAAGCAAAGTTAGCACTTTCACGGTAATAAAACACAAGAAAAATTCCAAGTGAAATCTCGCAGAACTGGAACAAGCCCTTGTCGCCCTTCAAAAAGCAGCTATCGCTTGTTGACTACAAGTAGGTTGAGAAGGGGGAGTGGTTTGTTATCGCCTGACCAAATCTATTCAATTCCAGTTATAAATGACATTGCAAGACTTTTGCAGGAACGGATTTTATAGTCAACTTCAAACTTGACGAAAGCTATCACATATTAAGCAAATAATAAAAAAAATAACACTAAGTATCCTGATATTTGCAAAAATAAAACAGTACATGCTCCACTGACCTCATATATGGAACACTTGCATACAACACTGAATAATTTAAAATGAATAATTTACAGTATGAAATATAATTATAAATATTATTCATATTATTATCATAATATGTTGTGTTTGTTGCACCCTTAAACGAAACACAAACAAGACCGTTTTCTTCTTTAGCCTACTACTTTTTTTGCCACAGTTCAAGTTAAATGTTTAATAAAGCAATACATATTATTTCTTTAACACTAGAACCACCGGATTTTCGAACTACCTAGAACCGCCACGTGGGTCACTTTGACCCCTACATTTTCAAACTGCTTCGTTATGAAAATGAAAGACATACTATCAGATACAACTGAAAAGTTTTATTCATGAACATCATATCTAACATTTGCATCGCAGAAACACTGTATTTAAATGGACAATTAAACATAAAAGGCTTTATTTTCTTAATTAGCGCATAAACAGCACGACTACAAAGAGTGAAAAAATATTATAAAAAATACACGTTTCAAAAGAAACGGGTATGTACATAAACCTGTGTACAGGTGTAAACGGGTGTACAGTGCCTTGCGAAAGTATTCGGCCCCCTTGAACTTTGCGACCTTTTGCCACATTTCAGGCTTCAAACATAAAGATATGAAACTGTAATTTTTTGTGAAGAATCAACAACAAGTGGGACACAATCATGAAGTGGAACGAAATTTATTGGATATTTCAAACTTTTTTAACAAATAAAAAACTGAAAAATTGGGCGTGCAAAATTATTCAGCCCCCTTAAGTTAATACTTTGTAGCGCCACCTTTTGCTGCGATTACAGCTGTAAGTCGCTTGGGGTATGTCTCTATCAGTTTTGCACATCGAGAGACTGAAATTTTTGCCCATTCCTCCTTGCAAAACAGCTCGAGCTCAGTGAGGTTGGATGGAGAGCATTTGTGAACAGCAGTTTTCAGTTCTTTCCACAGATTCTCGATTGGATTCAGGTCTGGACTTTGACTTGGCCATTCTAACACCTGGATATGTTTATTTGTGAACCATTCCATTGTAGATTTTGCTTTATGTTTTGGATCATTGTCTTGTTGGAAGACAAATCTCCGTCCCAGTCTCAGGTCTTTTGCAGACTCCATCAGGTTTTCTTCCAGAATGGTCCTGTATTTGGCTCCATCCATCTTCCCATCAATTTTAACCATCTTCCCTGTCCCTGCTGAAGAAAAGCAGGCCCAAACCATGATGCTGCCACCACCATGTTTGACAGTGGGGATGGTGTGTTCAGGGTGATGAGCTGTGTTGCTTTTACGCCAAACATAACGTTTTGCATTGTTGCCAAAAAGTTCGATTTTGGTTTCATCTGACCAGAGCACCTTCTTCCACATGTTTGGTGTGTCTCCCAGGTGGCTTGTGGCAAACTGTAAACGACACTTTTTATGGATATCTTTAAGAAATGGCTTTCTTCTTGCCACTCTTCCATAAAGGCCAGATTTGTGCAGTATACGACTGATTGTTGTCCTATGGACAGAGTCTCCCACCTCAGCTGTAGATCTCTGCAGTTCATCCAGAGTGATCATGGGCCTCTTGGCTGCATCTCTGATCAGTCTTCTCCTTGTATGAGCTGAAAGTTTAGAGGGACGGCCAGGTCTTGGTAGATTTGCAGTGGTCTGATACTCCTTCCATTTCAATATTATCGCTTGCACAGTGCTCCTTGGGATGTTTAAAGCTTGGGAAATCTTTTTGTATCCAAATCCGGCTTTAAACTTCTCCACAACAGTATCTCGGACCTGCCTGGTGTGTTCCTTGTTCTTCATGATGCTCTCTGCGCTTTAAACGGACCTCTGAGACTATCACAGTGCAGGTGCATTTATACGGAGACTTGATTACACACAGGTGGATTCTATTTATCATCATTAGTCATTTAGGTCAACATTGGATCATTCAGAGATCCTCACTGAACTTCTGGAGAGAGTTTGCTGCACTGAAAGTAAAGGGGCTGAATAATTTTGCACGCCCAATTTTTCAGTTTTTTATTTGTTAAAAAAGTTTGAAATATCCAATAAATTTCGTTCCACTTCATGATTGTGTCCCACTTGTTGTTGATTCTTCACAAAAAATTACAGTTTCATATCTTTATGTATGAAGCCTGAAATGTGGCAAAAGGTCGCAAAGTTCAAGGGGGCCGAATACTTTCGCAAGGCACTGTATGTACATACAAAACTATAAAACCAAAATCATTGTTTCTAATACTACATAAAAAGAAAATATAACACTGCTTCAGGTATGATGGCTGCATTGTACTCTATGGAGGAGCGTACGCGTCTGCCAGCTGACTGTGCCTGCATCCAGGAGCTGTGTTGTAAACACAGATGCAGTTCCATTGAACACTATTGTGTAAACTGGTACATACAAACTTGTACAACCATTTTTTTTTTCTAAAAGTAATATAAAAAAAGAATACATAACATAACGTTTCGCATTAGGCACATAAGTTGTTATCCTACCTGTCATTTCAGTTTGCTGTATGCATCTGAGTGCAGCTTGCCGTATTGCAATCAAAATGACTACTTTCAAGATTAAATATTTCCTTCTGATGTATTCCCAGTTGTATTTGTGGAACATAACAAAGGATTGTTGTCTCCCAGGTACATTGAAAAATAAGCAATTAGGCGTTCACTGAGTTGGCATCTTGACAAATCCACAATCATAGCAATCTCTGTCTTGTAGTCAGTCTACAACAAAGAAAGTCTTGAAATAGAAAAGAGGCATGCCTTGTTTACTGCATTTCCAAAGAAAATCGAATATCTTACGTTATATTAAAAAAATAAAATTATAATGCATGGGTCACACTGACCCACGTGGTGGTTCTAGGTAGAACTGTTTATAACTTTAATAATAATAATAATAATAATAATAATAATAATAATAATAATAATAATAATAATAATAAACTACCCCTCTTTTTTTTCATGGCACTGGGTAGCATTTTATTCGACTTCTTATTCTATAGAATATGTACCGGTACTGATCCTGGTGACAGTGTTACATTGTTGTTTTTTTTTGTTGTTTTTTTTTTTTTATATATCAGCATTTTAATTTTATAATCCTTGCACAGAGTTTCTTGTTAACTGACATGTTTTTTTGTTTTTGTTTTTAATCTTCTTTCTTAAGAACATAAGAAAGGTCACAAATACCGGCTGGTGATTGGTCAACAGCTGTTTTCATGTTATTATTATTATTATTATTATTATTTATTTCTTAGCAGACGCCCTTATCCAGGGTGACTTACAGTTGTTACCACTTTATTTTTTACATACAATTACCCATTTATACAGTTGGGTTTTTTTACTGGAGCAATCTAGGTAAAGTACCTTGCTCAAGGGTACAGCAGCAGTGTCCCCCACCTGGGATTGAACCCATGACCCTCCGGTCAAGAGTCCAGAGCCCTAACCACTACTCCACACTGCTGCTTTCAGCGGTCCCTCCTACTCCTGCGAAACTTCTCTCCGCCCCTTTCATGGATTGGAAATGGCTAGCGCTGGTTTCAGGATATAGAAAATGCGATATGGAAACTAACGATATTATCGCATGAACACACTTTTGCAAGAGCGATCAGGGTTTGATTTGGTCCGGCCCTAGGGATGGGGATTGTATTGCACATTTTTCCTCACTCAGACCCTTACTAAATATCTTGGTATCCCAGAATAGATTACAATATCCTCTATTGTCTCCCTTTTATCCCAAAAACGTTTTTCCTGATTGTTTACTGTCACAACATGCAATATCGTGTTGTCCTTGGCAGTCCTTAGCCAGAAACTTATTTTTGAGGGTTAAAATGATGAGAAAAGTAATTTCGCATTGATAGTAAGTGGATCATATTTTTGTTATGTGGGAGGGTGTGGATGATTCACTGAAACGCAGGAGACAAGAAGTTTCTTTGAAACGCCACTTTGGAGCACTGATTTATTAAATACAAAAGGCTCGAATGCCATGGCTCGAATACTGACAACAGTAACTTTGATGCAGTCCCAGTGTTGATCAGCAATGGTAAAATACGTACAGTTCTTTCAGCACGCAAAGGCAAAACTCAAAGAGAAAATAAACACTTAATAAAACAACAAAATAAAGGTGTGGAAATAAACCATGGCGTGTTGCTCCCACTTCTGCTGGAAACCCCAAATCCTTGACACTGTTCTGTATCTTCTAACTCGCTGTGGGACAGCTCCATTCCCTCTAACTATTACTACTTAAAACATGTTGACTGCTCGGACAGTACCGCACAGAGTCCAGGTCAAAACAACTTATATTTCTTCCTCCACAAGGACACTTTTTCTTCAGTTCATAAAATGAACCCTTATCTGTTGCTGTATCACATCTTGCAAAGCTCTGCCACACGGTGTCAGATTTCAGCAATCATCTGGGCACGCTCCTGTCAATACACTTCCTGCATCAGAACACAAAGATACCATACAAGCTCATGTTTGAAAGGCTCCTGTGCTCTTGGCACACATCTTTGAAATGGATCTCAAAATACCAACATTATAAATGATCTTTTATATCATACTCAGAAACTGATTTCAGAAAACGTGGTTGTTTAATCTCAAACTGGTTAATTTAAGAACATAAGAAAGTTTACAAACAAGAGGAGGCCATTCAGCCCATCTTGCTCGTTTGGTTGTTAGTAGCTTATTGATCCCAGAATCTCATCAAGCAGCTTCTTGAAGGATCCCAGGGTGTCAGCTTCAACAACATTACTGGGGAGTTGGTTCCAGACCCTCACAATTCTCTGTGTAAAAAAGTGCCTCCTATTTTCTGTTCTGAATGCCCCTTTATCTAATCTCCATTTGGTATTCTCAGTCCATCGTTGTAGGTATTTGTACTGTTAAAATGCCAGAAAGAATAACATATTTTTTGTATGTCTATATAGTTAACAGTCATACCAAATGCATGTAATTAAGTGCTGGTTAACATGATTATCCAGCCATCCTCACAAATCATTTGCACTTTTTTTCAAGTAAATTAGTATGAGGGCTTTAAAGGTTGTTTACCAAGTAATTTATTCTCATTGTTTTAAAACCTCATCTCTTAACCCGTTAGTACCAATTACATTTTATTTGAAAAAATCAGAACACAAGCTATATTTATACAATTTGTTCATTTAGCATTTAACAAAATTTGAGTAAGTTATCATACCAAAAAGCTCAAAAAATCAAAAAGTAGCCATTCCGCAAATGAAGACAATGGCACTTAATGGGTTAATATTTGTTTTTTCAAGCAACTTATTACAAGCACTGGACTAACAAGCAACTTGAATCTGTATTTTAAAAGCAATGAATGTATTTTAAGATCAATCTACAGTTGTGTCAGTTTTTCAGCCAGTGCAAAGTTTGTTATTTTATTAGGAAAGGAAAAATATATTGTTAATATTTCCCAACTAGAAATACTTTGTTTTGTATATCTCATACATTTCAGAGGACATTTATTATTATTTTAAATCTAGAACCAGGAACATACTTTGAAAATGTTACTTCTGTATTGTAATTAACTATGGCTCGTGACAAATCGGTAATAAGAATTGGCCCAAAACATTTATAGAAATGTATAAGAACATAAGAAATGTTTGAGAACGAGAAAAGGCCATTCAGCCCATCAAGGCTCATCCCTTGTTAGCGCACCATTGTCTCCTACTGGGGGGCTCCGATTTAGAATACACAATCTAGTCTTTTTAAAAATGTTTTATCCTACTACTTTACCTTTTAGGCTAGTTCATGCATTTATAACTCTGTGTAAAAAAAAGTGCTTCTTACCTTATGTTCAAAACTTACTATAGTAACTTATGAAATCGTTTAGGTGTGAATTAACTGATTGAAGTCATTCTGAATTGCTTTTACTGATAATGTCTTGGTATTTATTACAGATGTCTGAACGAACCATGAATGACCCAAGCAGTAGTCTGGATTCTTCAGGTACATATACAGCTTGCTTTATTTATTTATTTATTTATTTATTTATTTATTTATTATTATTATTATTATTATTATTATTATTATTATTATTATTATTATTATTATTATTATTTAATTAATGTAATCAATTAATTATTTTTTCAATTTTCCTTTGGGTAGGAACCTCTTATTTTTTCTTACTCCATAACAAAAGGGGGGGGGGGGTTTGTAACTTAAACACGGTTCATTTTTGTAAGCCTGTATTTTTTCACTGTATAAAAGGTTGAGAAGGAAAGGAGAGGTTGCCTTCTGTGTTCGGGCTCCTTAACTATGGAATTCTCTGTCATGTTAGAAGCTTACCCACAGTGGCTATTTTTAATCAAGGCTTAAGACCTATTTTTATATATATACACACAGACACACACATTTATATTATTTTAACTATATTTTTCTATTACATTGTCTTTTATTTTCTTATTCTTTTTACAATCTTTTTTGTAATTACTGCTTTTTGTAAGTCTGTGTGAAGCGACTTAAACATCTTGGTATGAAGGCATTCAACAAATAAAGTTTATTATTATTTCACGATTAAAAAAAAAAAAATATTAAAGCAAAAAAAAATATTGTCACATTCAAAATAAATCTAATAACAGCAAATGTGTCTGAATATTTAAAAGCTTACCCCAAAAAACAGTACGTGTTAAATTGTAAAATATTTTGCTGGGCTTTTTTTTGTTGTGGTGGTTTTTTAAAGACATTCTATTTTCACCATCAGGGAATTATCAAACAAAATAAAAACATAAATAAAAATAACAATGATAGACACCTTCAATGTCCCCTTGTACTGGACAGAGAGATCTTTAGCAGAAGTATTTCCAATCTTTGATGCAACTGGTGTATTTTTCGTTGAAGACATTTACATATATAAAAAAAAAAATCGTGCAACTCTATGCAGTGTGTTCAATCATTTACTGGAAGCAAACTAATCTGGCTGCCAGGTTCCTAAATGTAGTGTAACAGGTAGTACATCAGTAAGGCATTAAAAAATGTAGATTTACACTATTCTTTCAGAAATGGGAATTTCATGGGGAACTACATATTACACAGCAATGTGTACATTTCATGGAAATTGTGAAATCAATGATAACCGTGGAAAAAATACAGCCTTACATATGTGAAACAACTTAAAAATAAAATGGTTCTGCCTTGAAATTATATATTTTATTAATGTGTCATGTATACTCTTTTTAAGGTGTCAATTTCAGACAGCTATCAAGTGAATCAAGACTTCCATCATTGGCGATATACCAGCTTCTGATTAAAACAAGTTTTGAAAATGAGTTAGTTACAGAGTTCCCATTCTTGAAAACATCCCAGGATGCAACAAAAAACATTGTGAAATTCGAAGGCCATGCAAATGATGTTCTCTCAGCTAAAAAGAAGCTCAAAGAAAGACTGGAAAGGTTGCAGAAGAAACGAGTGTGTCTTCCGAGGTGTGTGGTGCAGTTTCTATGTGCACAAAACATGGAGAGATTTGCAAATGAACACTTTTTACAGCACAGCATCCCAGTGGCTTTTAAAATAGAAGGAGATCGAGATATCGTTCTGCATGGGCTGTCAACAAATGACTTGAATAAAGCAGAACAGATATTGAAAGATGAAATCTTTATGGAAGGACTGACTCTAGACGAGGATTTAAAACCATACGCTTGCACAGAAGAATGGAACACTTTTTTGATTGAACTGCATAATGAAGCCAACAAATATGGTACGAAAATCCAAATACACAGAGAGAAAATGACCAACAGTGATCAAAACAAAATTATTATAGTTGGACACAAAGACACAGTTCTCAGTAGCAAAAGAAAAGTTGAGGAGTATTTACAACAGAAGAGCAGAGCTACTGAAGTCATTCAAGTTCCCAGTGTAGAACTTTCACAGTCCATTTTGGGTTTGTTGGAGTTCCTTGGTTTAAAGGACGTGAAAGTCGACATTCATTCAGTGGCGAATGCACCCAAACTTCAACTAAACGGATCAGGGCGCAACATTGAAAAGGCCAAATCAGCTATAAAAGAGAGAACTGAAAATATGAGTCACAAAACCGTCAACATATGCAGCCCTGGAGCATTTACCTACTTTTCTGGGAAGGGGAAAGATTACTTTGAAACAATAAGGTCAATATTCCATTGTTTCCCAGTATTGTGTAAAAATCCACAAGGAACCGGAGATCCGCTTGTAAGTGCACTCTTATTGAAAGCTTTGTTTATTAGTTTCAGAGAGTCAACAAGACAACCAGTTTTCATATTACTCATGTTTAAATTACTTATCCGAGCTAAATTATAAGGAAGTTCAGTGAGAAGCTGAAATAAATGTGGTATTTCTGCCATCTACTTGGGACAGTGGTGGTGGTGGTGGTAGGGGTGGGGGAGGGATTAAAGAGCCAGAATCACATCTATATAAGTTATAATAAAACCTGACATTGTTATTCCACCTTTCCATTGTTTAATCAACTATTCGTTCCTCTTAAAATGCAGCAAAAATAAAGGCAATCTATACTGCATCCCAGTGGTTCTCAAACTACTTAGGCGGCACCCCCTTCCTCTTGTCTGTGGTACCACACACACACACGTACATTTACTGGTAAAAAAAAAAAAAAAAAGCCAGTTTCTCTAAATATTTAACATTGTAGTGCAGCACAGGCTCAAACAGACATGCATATCAGTGTACAGCAATGTCAGTTTTAACTGAGATACTGCTTACCTATTATTAGTGAGATAGGTGTGCCTGTTTTCTGGAGCAGAGCAGGGCAGTTCCATCCTCGATTGGATGACATGGATGACTTTGACATGCCAGGAGGTGTCAGCAGTAAGATTTCCTTTAAGTTTAAGTAAACATATGCAGTTGAAGATGTGCGTGGTAATTAAAAAAAAAAAAAAAAACATTTTCGTGAACCTTCTCACACACCCCCTGGATATTGTCTTCGCCCCCCCCCCCCCCCAGTTTGAGAATCACTTCTGTATTCACCCAAATTAAGAGAGCCGAGTTCAAATCAGCATGAAGTTTTAACATCTACTCTTGTGTAATGGAAATCATTATTATTATTATTATTATTATTATTATTATTATTATTATTATTAACCAATTTTAAACACATCATAATTAGTTAATGTGTACCTTTACACTTGAACACATTGAATTTCCCTGCCATATGGATGTATAACAAACAAACAAACACACGTCTGCCACAGCACTTGGATTCTTTTCAAGTCTGACTTTTTTCCAGAGATCTACTTCCACTTGCAATGTATCTATTCCTAGTTTTAAATATGGTATAATCCATAATTAGTAAAAATTAAACAGTGCTGCATTTAGATATCCAAAAATAAACTTCAATTCAATTACAACGTTTTTGAGTAGAACTCTTTTACAATGTCTTCTAGATGTCAGAAGACACTAAGAGAGACTTGTAGAGGAAATATTTGTCATTGAATTGAAGACACAGAGAGACTTCTAGTCTAAAAGTTTGTCATTGAATTTAAGTTTCTTTTGGTATTTTTTAATACGGTATTGTATGTCGTCACCACTCAGGCACTCTGAGAGAGGCAAGTTTCCCAGGTATGATAAAAAGAAAAAATTAGAGGAATCAAATTAACATTTCAAAAGTTAGATTGTGATACTGGCGCTTTATGGTTACAATCTGGTATCCTTTCTGAAATTGTTTAAAAACCCACAATGTGAGGACTGAAACATTAAACGATATACAAAGTGTTTCTTAAATAACAGGAAGAATATATTATAATAATTCATACCCATACAATATTGCATAACTTTCATCAACTGGAATGCTGATCCACACTGTTTACTGCAGATGAGTGTGGGGGGAGGGGAGGTCTGCGGGTATAATGTCACTTGAATGGTCTGTATCAAGTTTTATCTCCTGATGATTTTCAATAATATTTTAATTTTTTTTCTCTACAGACTGCAGCTCTTCCATTTGCTGACTCAAAGGGTAAGAAGCTTTTTTATACACATTTTTAAATTGCAGGACTCTAAGCAACTATGCTATATTGAAAAGACCTATTCTTGTATTTGCAATTTCATACTTCGTAACGTCACTCTACTTATCAGCAGATCATTTGTAAAACAAATGGTAGCAATTTAAAACTCTACCATTCTATACACTCACCAGCTACAGAGAAACACTATTGAATCTCCTCTTAGCATCTGATGAGTTAATAATACTGACATGAGCATAAGACACATACTTACTGTATTGTGCAAATGCTTTAGAACACCTCAAGATTTGTCATTTCTATTCTTTATATACCTACGTGCATGAAAACCTCTGGGTGTGAGGATTCCAATTGTCAGTCAGTAATCATTGATATAGAAACAAACACTTGTGTGAAAACATTAGACCACTTTCTGCTTTAATTAGGCATCTTAAACAAAAGTCTCATGCACTTTATCATTTGTCGCTATAGGTTCATTTTATCTTACTATGTTAAATTAATTGTGTGTGTATGGCCTTTAAAGTACTCACTTAAATTACAGAATCACTAATTTGAATATTTTGACAATTTTCCAAGATTTTCAGTTCCAGTGGTTTGATTTCATACACACAACAAAGCAAAACTACAGAAGTAATGGGGGGTTCTAATAAATTGGCAAACCAAGGCTTTAGTAATTTTCTCAGCACTAATGGTCTTTTATTATATAATTGCCATGCTTGTTATCTTTGAAAATCAATTTATATCTATAATTTGTTTTCACCAGCAACAGGAAGTGAATATTCATTCCATGCGGGAGAAAAAGAAACTATATTGATAGTTAAAAATGTTGTCCTGTTCATCTGTTGTGACACCATGGTAAAAGAGGAATGTGATGTCATCATGCATTCGTTATGTAACTCTTCCACAGGTAAGTATTTCTTTCTTTCTCTTTCTTTTTTCTTTCTCTCTTTCTTTCTTTCTTTTACACACTTTGTTCTGCATAATTCTCAAAGTTTGGAAATATGGGGCCCTAAGGCAATCGCAAAACACTTTTGCGTACAGTTAGCGCACCAAATAAGGCACGTGTGGGCAAACAGAATTTGCCCACCTATGTGATTTAGCAACTGTGTTTTAGTGCCCACCCGACAAGTCAGCGTTAGTGCTGGACATGGGCTAAACTTTAGGGGCGTGTCCTCATTTACATACAAATGTAGCGATTTAGCAAACCATCAACAGTGCTAGTGTTTGCGTCTCAATTGACATATGAAAACCAGGTCTAACTGGTGCACAAAATACATGGTCGACTAGAAATACCACTGAAACTACCAGGGAAGCAGGCAAAAAAAATAGAGAGAAAAAAGAGAAATAAAAGAAATATGGAGTGTGTACTGGATTTCTACATGGCCAGACAAAGAGAGAGGAGGAAGAGGAGGAGGAGGAGGAGGAGGAGGAGACGTCCCCAAATAACTAGAAGTCATCTGTCTTCTGAGCCTGTCTGACGCACAATGTATGTAGCAATTTCGCCTCAATAGACAAACAACCACTGACATCTGCCAACTGCTTCAGGCTGACCTGGAAGGAGACATGTGGAGAGCACACTGTTTGCCTGTAGCACTAAGGATATCTGCTCCACTAACATTTTATGCCACTGGCTCGTTCGAATGTACTGTGGGTTATACTGCAGGCATGAAGCAGTTGGCTGCACCATGTGCAATGGAACATGTAACTACAGTTTTAGTAAAGCAGGCAGGAAAATTCATCCATTTCCATGTCTCTCATGAGTTGCAACAAAATACAAAGCAGGGTTTTCTTGGGAAGTATGGGTTTCCTGGATCCTGAGAACCATCGACTGCACACATGCAGCCATGTGCACTAACACAGAATGGGCACCGCTACATAAATCGTAAAGAGACCTATTCTCACATAAGTAGTGTGTGATGCCAACAACTACATCACAAATGTGTATGCAAACTATCCTGGCTCCGGTCATGACTCGTTTATCCTCGCTAATTCTCAGGTGGTAGCTGCTTATCAGTGGGATGACAGTCAGAGGCTGGTTGATAGGGGACAACGGGTATCCACTGAAGCGGTAGCTACCAACACTGCTGCTCAACCCCATGACCCCTACCGAACAGAAATACAACCATGCCTTTAAATGTGCTCATACTGTAATTGAGCAAACATTTGGAATCCTCAAAATGCGATTCTGATGTTTGGATGTCTGTGGGGGAACACTACAGTACACTCCTCAGAAGGTTAGCAATATCATCCTGGCTGGTTGTGTTTTACATAACGTAGCTCTCCATAATGGATGTGATGATGAACTTACAGAAGAAAGATTACTGGGTTTGAGGGAAGCAGATGTTGAACTTGAAGCCCCAGTGGAGGTTGTAGATGCTGCAATTACCAGGCAGTTTAGACAAAGACTTATAATTACTTTTTTTTTTATTTCATAGTTTTATTTTTAATTTCTTTGCGATTCTGTCTACTTCCTTCTTTTTTTGTTTCAAAATGCCCTCCGTTCACTATCACAGATGCACAGGTGATCTTAAAGGGAATGTTGAATCCTTATTGGTGGGAACCTTACTCCCCCCACTGTGCTTTGATTGGCTAGGCGCATGAATCACGTTTTCATGTGCTATCGAGAGGAAGCGGCTGGGCACATATTTGCTTAATGTGGCCCCCTAATGTAAAGTGTTACCTTATTCTGTGAGGATTTATTTAATTGTTTCCATTTGATATATTTTCAGTGGGGGTGATTTTGAATGCTGCAGGAAAAACTGTGAAGGAAGAAATTAACAGTCAAGGTAATAACTTTAATATAATTGGACAATAACACTGGACATATGGTAATCTGCAGCTGGCAGTAGGGGCGATCAGTCGTTTATTTTGATGGGGTTTTCAGTTCAGTTTAATGTATTTCATTCAACTTTCTGTCTCTGTCTTTCATTTCTGAACATCCCTGAGTAAGTCTACTGTCACTGTGTAGGGTTGTGGTTCAATTTTGTATAATTACAACATTAATTATGTTATTGCCATTATCAAGAAAGTATAATTAAAACGATATTTATATTTATACTGAAAACATATAGTTCAAAATAAGATGGGGCCCCTTAACTATTTTCATGTATGTGTTTGTAAGAAACTGGTCATAAACCAATTTCTGTCAAACATGTCATTATGCTTATCTCCCAGCCATCACATTAGATATATAGGTCAGTATATATTCTCTTGCCAAAGCTTGATATGATACATCTGTAGAAACCAAGTCTTTGAACTTATCTTTCGTACACTCAGTCATTTCATATTGACAGTTTTACTTTTTAAAATGTATATTTTAAATACTCTATCCTAATTGGTCAAAACAGGTCACATGATTTTACAGCATATCATCATGGGTTCGTTTAGCACTCTGGACTTGGACAGACACACATCAGAATAATATTCTTAACCATTGATTATTTTTAATACTGCAATGCCCACTGAAATGCCCACAAAACCACCTGATTTCTCATTATCCAATGGCCAAATAAAAATACAAAAACATATCATACAAGTATCGCTGGGCTTCTGGGTAGTGTAGTTTTGAAAGCAATCCATTATTTTTAATAGGAGAATAACAGCGGTAAAGACGGTGTGCGCAGATTGACCCGTACATACTAAAAGCAACACTTGGGCTGATTACATTGGCCCATGCCAGTCATAGAGTTAAGCATATGATGGCAACAGTATTCAAGCGCGTGTGTGGAGGTGTATTTTTCAAAGTGTGTGTTCTGACAGTCGAATTGCCCACCAACCTTCATTTTCAGGGCCAGGAGGTGCGACCCGCATGTGTTGGATGTTTTGTTGCCGCTGCCCCTGGTCTATGTCCATACTCCTCCTTCGGTAGTATTTATAAAAGCATCTTGACAATTCCTGCCATACCTTTTACTCTACATAAATTCGTCCAGGTACGATGGTATTGTCTCTTCTGCTGTGCCCAGTAGTTCTCCACGTTGTCGAGCCAGATAAACCACAGTCATTTTGATAAGTGACTGGGTATTCCATAATGCAAACATGTGGGGTCAATTGCAATTAACTTGCAGAGTTAGTACGGAGCTGCGTACTAAGTTGCGTACTAGGTAGTACGGTACTATCTTGGGATCATCCCCAGCTGCGTACTAAGTTAGTACCAATTGCATCGAAAAAGAACCGGAACAAAGTTGGAGACTAGCTGATCCCCAGTTTTAGTACGGTATTAAGGATCAAGCATTGTTGTTGTTCCCAAACAGGAACTGAAGGGGGCTCTAAATCATTCTTTCATTCATTCATTCATTATCAGAACCGCGTTATCCTTTCACAGGGAGCCAGACACGGCGCAAGGTGGGATGGCTCTGAATCAGAACATTTGAAATATTTGTAACAGTAATGTATGTATTTTACAATATTATGAGCTAATAAACATTTTTACAATGTTACAAATAGGCCGACATTTATACATAAATATGAATTTGTCTCTAACATATATTTATATGTGTGCACGTAATAATTTATTTTTAGATATATGGTAAAATACTCAGTATCAGGGCATATGGACTGCCTATAAAATACTCAACCAAGTGCTATGCCATGAAATAAACTAGCAATTCTGTTTTTGATTACAACATTAGCTTTATACATGATACAGACAGTTGAAGCTCGTGCGGTGGGGCCCAGGCTGTTTTAAAGGGAGTAAAGGATAACCGTGGTCTACACACACGGGCTGTTTCGACACCGTTCTCATTGGACCACAACAAGTACAAAACAGAGAAGGGGTGGTATTCCGAATAAGTATCATAGATAATCACTTCTAAAAACATCCTGAGAAGAGCACTGTTTATTTTATTTTTCAATGTGCCCCCAGGTCCTACTACGTAAAATAACACTTAACTCATATTCTACCCACTGTGTCCCTACTCTTCAATATCCCTGCTCATCCCGAAGAACCACCAGTTTCAAGTCAAATTAAAGGGAATGAAAAGACTTGCTGCCCCCCCCCCCCAAAAAAAATAAAAAATAAATACGTCTCTCAAATGTGAAACCTACTATCGCATACAACAGGCTCTACATGCATGACTGTAATGCTGCCAACACCTTTCTTCATTATTAGTAGTTAACAGTATTGTAGTCGTAATGTAATTTTATTTTACTATTACAATATCCGTACAGGCAGCAGATGCTTCAAATATAGTGACGACATATACATGTGTATATTATAGGCACACATTATTCTTTCAACAAAAATAAACTGCCAGTACATTCTGGGACCTTCACATGTCTTCCACTATTTCACTTAGTACGATACTAAAATTCTTAGTCCATAGCAAGAGTTAGACTAAGTTAGTCCCGTACTTAGTATCCTCTAGAGGGCAGCAGCAGTTATTTTTGGGTTCATTGCAATTGAGACTTTTTTTAGTACGCAGCTGGGGACTAACTTCAGCCGCCAAGTTTGTTGCAATTGGTATTTAACTTGTGTACTAGTTTAGTATGGAGCTGTGTACTAACCACGGAATCAACCTCAGTTAGTACGCTGATTTCAGTTTGTTGCAATTGACCCCTGAAGGTTAGGTCCTCACATTATGGATCTTGCAATGGACTACAAAGATTTTCATTTAATTGTTTATATACTGTATTATCTGTGTCTAATAAGAGAGAAAAAAAATCACTTACCTGTTGTGTTGGGTCCATAGGCCTGCAGTTGTGAGGGTCCTGAAAAACAAAACAAATTTGAAGTAAATGTTCTGTACATGTAGTTGTACTGGAAGGGTGTACACTTCCAAGACAATGCACTGCAGTAACTATTGCTAATATAACCTTTTTAAAATGAAACCAAAATGATTTTAGTATTCATTGTTTGTATGCATGGTCTGGCCTACTTGGAGTGGGGTGTGGTGGTGAGGTCCTCCATTTTGTTACAGGAAGTGGGGAAACCACCATCTTGTGGAGGGAATCTTTTAATAACTTCCCTGGGTACTGACTTCCTGTAGTCAGGGCAGTACCACTGAGAATGTAAAGAGCGGGTAGCTGATTTTAAGTAAGTATCCCTCTGCTTACATTTGATGCTCACATGACTCACCATGACGCACTTAGGTGAACTGGGGACCCACTTGTAATTTTAAATTATTCTTTATTGTCTTATTAGGAAGAAGAAATGACATCAGCATCACTGGCCCAGGGAAGTTACCCACTCGCATCATAATCCACTTCCCTTGTTTCTGTAATGAGAATGTGACAGAAAACCTAGACAAGGCTCTAGCTGAATGTGAATTGAGAAACTTTACTTCCATTACCATCTTCATTAACAAAGATGGTAAGTCGACTCTTGTTTGTATTGTCTGCATTAAATTATATATTGGTAAAATAAAAAACATATATTTAACTTTTATGGCCAAAGTGCTTACCATGTGTACTAGCATATAGTTTATTACAGGGGTTTTCAACCGGGGTACATGTACCCCTGGGGATACTTCTAAGGGTCAAGGGTGGGAAAGCAGGACGACTCAGAAATGCACAAATAAAAATGAAAAGAAAAGAATGATCTTGATTTTATTTGTTTAACAGTATTATGTTGTAGTGAGCATGGGAGTAATGGACACACACCAAGGCTCTTTCAGATACAATGAGGTTTATTAACAGCAGCTAGCACCATCCACACATTCCCAGACAGCCCCTACCCACCCCGGAGCACTACACTGACTCCCAGGGTGACACACACTCAAACCAGGACAAGCACAGGAAGGATTCAGCAATTTCAGGACTGCACAACACAGCAATAAATGCACTTTTCGACAATAACCAAAACAATGAATACAACAATAACAAAATGTTCCCCACAATAATTCCTTGCATCCACTGTTGCTAATTTGCATGCCAGCCTCTCCATGACAATATATGATCTCTAAACCACTGTACATAAATATTTCATTTTTTTTAGCAGCTCAAAGTGAACCGCATATGAAAAAAATAAAACCCACAGAACCTAGCACGTCCGTACTTTTCACCTGTATGGATACGATTTCGATTGAGTGGATTTCCACTCTGATATCTATTATTAGGGTGGGTGAAGCAGGCCTCTGGCAATTCTGCCTGTGGAGAGCGCTCTGTGCTGCTCATGAACTTTGCTATTTTCAATTTATTGTATAATTGAATACTAATTATTATTATGTCATTTAGCAGACACTTTTATCCAAAGCGACACAGACTTGGGGGTGAACCTCCTGGTTATAAGCCCCTTTTAACCACTGGACCACCAAGCCTCCTATCAGTGAAGTGCAATCTTTCTGTATTTTGTTCAAAAGAAAAACAAAGAAAAAAACACTAAAACACAAGAGAAAGTGCAAAGCGACAGAAAGTTATACCGAATCCCTTTGGATCATTTTTACGTTGGCTTTAGTAAAAAGGTTTATCGTTGTTAGTTATTATGTTTCATCTTGAGGTTGTTTTTGATATTGTAAACATTTTAAATGGCAGACATAATTATGAAGAGGTGGGAAGTAAATGGTAATGTGATAAACATTTACAGTGCCCACTATTTTGTATTATTTATTATTTGTTCTAACTGTGCCGTATAGAACTTTCCAAAGAGGTTCCCAAATACTGTCTTTTAATTTTGTGCATCCAGATACCCCAAACTGTTGTGACATACTTTATTTATTAAATAAACGGGGAAAAAAAGAAATGTGTGAGATTATTCCCACTGTTGTAACATCGGGTAGTGTAAAAAATTGTAAGGTGTACTTGAGCTGAAACCTCTAGACATAAGGGGTACAGTTAAAAAAAAAAGGTTGAAAACCCCTGGTTTAGTATAGAGTATGTGTGGTGGACAGTTAAGAGACAGTAAGACATTTTTAAAGAACTTTTATTGTCCGCTGAATAAAAAAACAAAAATAGTTATTACACGGCTTGGCAAGCCTATTTCTGGTTTCCAATAAAAGCACTGCTAAAGATTGCTGTGAAATGCATTATTTGTAATGAACGTGACTTTGTAATTATCTCATCCCATTCAACTGAATAGAAAGGCAAGGGCTGGATGTGAATCACAAACCATGCGGTTCAAAAATGAACGCCTAACCATTCATGAGCGAGCTCTGTCAGTATTATTAACTCATCAGACGCTAGGAGGAGATTCATTACAGCTTTTAAGAACCCTTTATTATGCATGATATAATTTTGGGTGAGCATTTAATTTGTCAGAAGTCAGTCATGTAATCTCAGTAAATGTACCATGTTTATATAACACAGTTTCTCTCAACAGTTACAATGAAATATTCTTATTTATTCAGAGCTGCATTATCATCTTGATGAAAGACTAATTGCAGACAGATTATTTGGTCGTTTGATGAAGGGAGTAGATGAAAAGCAGTCTGAAATTCGAATCATCACTCCGCAGAAAGAGATCTATGAAAGCTTCAAAAACAAAGCTGAACAGATGTGTGGGATGAGAGGTACATTTTATTATCTCATAATGTATTCACTTACATAATAATGGGTAACACTTTACATTAAGTATATCTAATTACTGTTTATTTACATAGTAAATACATTTGTGCTTACACATAAATATAATGTTATTATGCAATAGCTATAAATTAAAAAGAGATTTCTGTATGATGAAAAGGTACAGACTAGTATAGAATAAGAAATGGCAATGAGTAGTTTCATGGAAATTGGTGGAATTGTAGACCAAGAGTTAAGCAAATGAGGTGTTAGTATCATAGTAAAGAATATTAAAGACTGATTTACAGCATGGAATGCATTTTTGTGTTCTCAGAATGTAGGGCCAGATGGAGACCTTATAACACCAGCATGTAATACGCCAGGTGTTCTCAGAATGTAGGGCCAGATAGACACCTCCTTATAACACCAGCATGTAATACTCCAGGTGACTTTTACTAAATAATTGAGTTTCGTCACAATTTAATAAGCAGATTTCCAGATGTATGCAAAAATGTAAAATGTATAAACATAGATACATAGAACCGCTTTCACTATATCCCCATCGCAGGGCATAACAAGAGGTAATAAATTGGGTTTCAAAACCTTGGTTAGCATTTTTTGTAGTATACTTTATTGCTTTATTAAATGTTTATGTTTCTAAATCGTTTTTTCCCCACAAATGACTTGATTCCTCGCATCACCATTGATGACACTCGGACATTCTAAAGAAACTGACCAAGAACCAGAAGCCTTGCACTGCCACTCCCAGCTTTGCGAGCCAGCAGTAATTTACATATTTGGAGAAAGCAAGAATTTATTAGAAAGAGCGAAGGCAACGCTGGAGAAACATTACGCCTCTTTTATCTCAAACTATCAGGTGGTTCACCCGTTCATCAATCAAATGACCCTCACTGAAGCAATTGAAACCCTTCAGAAAAATCTGCATGTTAATTTACAAGTCGGTAATGGTTCTATCAAAATAAATGGACCTGTCACCAAGGTTGAAAAAGCCAAAGAGAAAGTGTGGGATCTAGTTAATGATGCCGTTCAGCAAAAACAAAAAGAGAGGAAAACAAAGTTATCCACAGCTATTCAGTGGCAGTACAAAGATCGGGATAACTACATTGCACTGAGCACAGAAGACAACTACAAACTTGAGTTTCAGTACCTGAATTCACAAGAACCTGTGACAGCGCACCTGGAAAGAGGAGCCTCTCTTAGCATTGACTTCAAAGAAATGAAAGCAGTGCATTCAGAGAGTAAGCGGACACATCAAATACGACGTCACAAAATAATTGGTAATCATCTTTTATCTCTCTTTAGTAAGATATAAAGACTGGCATATACTGTTCAAAGGCTCACCAAACAAAGTCTACCCTGAGATCTTATCTGTGAGGCAAACTGGTTTCTCAGAATATGCTTAACGTGTAATTGACTCATTAACCAGATTAACGTAAGAGACAGACTGGCAATAATAAGGAGAAACTGTATTATGGAGAACCTAGGTCATCGGTATAAAATGCCCTTTTTCAACAATTGTCTGCTTCTAAAATCTGAAATGAGGCGCTTTAAAAAGGTAACCAAGGGCTCTTGACCGGAGGGTCGTGGGTTCAATCCCAGGTGGGGGACACTGCTGCTGTACCCTTGAGCAAGGTACTTTACCTAGATTGCTCCAGTAAAAAAACCCAACTGTATAAATGGGTAATTGTATGTAAAAATAACGTGATATCTTGTAACAATTGTAAGTCGCCCTGGATAAGGGCGTCTGCTAAGAAATAAATAATAATAATTAGTCCTAAACCACCTCGCTTCAGAAATGCAGGCTTTTCATAAGTTCAGCAGAAGTGGCATTTGTTAGTGAGCCTAAAATAATGATCTAAGCAAAAACAGCAATAGAAAATGGTACAAAATACACTTTAAATATAAAAAAATTGAAGATCGTGCAATTCCTTTTAATAAGTCAGGTATATTAAATAATTTACCAGCATATGGATTCTGTCCTGCAGCAAACAGTTTGCCTGGAAAGTGGATTGACATGACAAATAAAAACTACGGGAAAGAGCTTCTTGACAAAGACACGATGGAATACCGCTGGGTTGAAAAACTCTTTAACATGTCATTATCACAAATGAAAATCGTGAAGGTAAGTTTATTCATGGAATCAGAGAGCTCATTACTTTATTCTTTACTTCAGCTAAAGAGGGAGAGCAATATGAGCCACCATGCGGTACCCCACAATAGTGTTGTTCCCCAGTCTCTCTCATACATTTTACATCATGAGACTATTCCTCATAACTAGAGGCAGTCCAAATCAGTTGGAAAATATGCAACAAAAACTGCAGACATTTAAGTAGATAAATGTGTCGTGTTCTGCGGAGCATCTAATTGGGTTTAGTATTGGAATTAATAATGGATTATAAAAGTGTAAATGAAGTAAACATAATCATATCAAACAATGTATGGGTTAAGTGCTTCCAATTTAATATAGCAAGAATTTCTGTCAGTAAAATCTTTAGAAACTGTCAAACATAAAACATCGCATCACATGAGACTTCTTATTGGGTCACATTTTCAAAGCCTTAACTCCAGTCTTTAATTAACTCCTACTTTTTGGAAGGAGACAAAACATCAGTTAATTTAACAAAACTAGAACCAAACAACTCATTTCTATATTTCAGGTCACTTTAGTAGTCTGTTTATGATAATCATGATGACGATGTACCTGCAGAATATGAAGAATTCTGACTCTACTCATGGCTCCTGCGACTAGCTAAAACATAAACGTGACACGATTTTGTCACGGCAATAAATATGTAAAAATGACAGCTAAAAATATACAATTTCACGGAGTGATCACGGCTACAAAGATTTCAAATTTAAAAAAGATATATATATATATATATATATATATTGTAATATTTTAATATTTGCTATAAATAAACATCTATTTTAATGTATTTATCTTGTATTCAATGTGTTTTCTTTTTTAAGTAGCACTTTAATGAAATGATGAACCTCAATTACATTAACAGGTAGAAAGGATTCAGAACACAGATGTGTGGGAGAGGTACCTGTTAAGAAAGAACCAAATAGACCGGAAGTACAGGTTTGCTGCACCTGTTGAAACTGAAAGGTACCTGTTTCATGGCGCAACGTTTGAAGAATGCACCACAATAGAAAGAAACGGATTCACACGACCTCTAGAGGGGTTCTTCTCATTTTCATGTGGTCAGTATTTTAAAATATACAGAAGTGTTTAAAAGTTTGGAAACAACAAATGATTTACAGCAAGACTAGGGGTGAGGATTGTATTGCCCATGTCTCCTCACTCAGACCCCTTGCTTACTAAATATCTTGGTATCCCTGAATAGATAATCATCTCCTTAAAATCCTTAACATATTTTTGAAGAGGAGACAATTATCTATTCAGGGCTGCCAAGATATTTAGTGAGAAAGTTGTCAGAGTGAAGTTATCCGGCACTCCCCATCCCCAGTTGTGCTGATTTCCTAGAGAAAGGAGAACATTGGGGGTACCATTCTATTTGTCAGATATCTTACTCATTATATATATATATATATATATATATATATATAATGTAAAATATGGTGTTCTATAGTCTATAGTATTGATTAAATGACTGGTTTCTCTCTTCCACTTCATTTCCTTCTTTCTTTACTTTCTTCTTAACTGTGTTCCAGTTCTCTGAGCAGTATAGTTTACAGAATGTCATTGAAGCTCAGTTAGTTAGGTTTGGTTTAAAGGATGTTAAAGATCAATACATGGTTTATAGGTATTTTTAAATGTCAATCCCCAATTAAAAGTTTTGCATGATATTTCTGCACAGTATTTTTCCAGTTTTTCCCTGCTTTTCCCATGGTTATACTCAGGGGTTAATTTGTAAACAAAAAGGTTCTGGATCTTATAATTAAGGAAGAGGCATAGCATTTTTGTTTTAGACCTAATGTACTGACCGTGAGTTATAGTAGCTCCCATATTTGCTTCATGTTCTCAACTGCTTGTGGATCGGGGTTACGTGTCTTATTGGTAATATAGGTAGATAAATGCTGAATGTTGCCTAGTCATGTTTTAACACAAAATTCCAGCCGTTTTTCCATACGGTTCTTCATTAAAAAAGATACCTGATCTGGGATCCTGTGCGATCTGGCACAAATTAACCCCTGCTTATACTCTACAGTTACCATGGTTTGCCATATGTATTAATATGCGTTTACCATACTTCTCTGTGCTTTACAATGCTTTCACTGTGCTTGATTGCACTTTGCTATGCTTTTACTATGATAAACTTTTATAAGGATCGAAAAGCGAATTGTTCAATTATATAGAAACCTTCATATAACAAACAGCACAGCTGCAATTGTAAATGAACACAATGTAGCAGCCTGCTTAGAAATGACTGGCAGTAAGACGCATGGTCACATGCATTGTTCTGATGCCAGCATGACCGCCAGCATTATCAGACACACACTACTGATCACAAACGTTTGTTTTTCTTGTTTTAACAGCATATGGCCAAGGTGTATGCTTCCAAATGGAGGCACGTACGGCTTTAGGAAACTGCACTTTCGATGACAACAAGTATAAGTGCATGTTTCTTGCAAGTGTCCTTACAGGGAAATACACCATCGGGAAAAAGAAAATCACCGCCCCTCCGGCAATGGATCCGAAGAAACCAGCGGAACTGTATGACAGTGTCGTGGACAACATACATTCACCCTCTCTATTTGTGGTTTTTAGTGAAGACTGCACTTACCCAGACTACCTGATCACTTTTAAAGAATGAGTCCTGGTGCAGGGTGGGTGTCCTCTGTCACATAATTGGTGTGCCAAATGACTCTTCAGTTATTCAATTTGGTTATACTATCCAGGTGTATATAATAGGCTACAGAAAGCCTAGTCATGAATAGTAGGCTGTAGGTACAGTTTATAGGAGACACTGTTCCAGCACTCATACAAATGTTTTTGTACATGTATATTTTTCTACAAGGAACAGTCAGGCTTTAATGATCAGGCTTAACAGTCAGACTTTCATCTGCCTGACCATCATCCATCCAGTCATACACCCAGATTATGCAACTGGGAGTTTCCAGTTTGATTATTTAGCCAAGAAGAACATGCTCAGGGAATTAAGGCGTATAAATTGGGATAACAAGTTTTGACAAAAAACTGAGGTCCAATTGCAAGTGACTCTGCAGCAGCAGTTCACCTCTTAGTCTCTGTAAGTATTATTATTATTAATAATAATAATAATAATAATAATAATAATAATAATAATAATAATAATAATAATGATAATAATACATTGAAGGTAAGAAATTAAATTATTTGTCTGCGATGTTTTCCCTCTTTCGTTTCAAGGCTGCTCTCTAGGTCTGGCAGGACAATGTGTAAAATATATTAATAAAATACAAAAAAATGAATGGTCTTAATGTAATTATTACATTACAGAAATAAGATTTTGTATTATGTGTGTGTATATATATATATATATATATATATATATATATATATATATATATATATATATATGTGTGTATATATATATATACACATACACATACAGAGAGAGAGAGAGAGAGAGAGAGAGTAATAGATGGGCTTGAGTTACAGGAAAATAAATCCATCTGGGTTTATGTGACGTCATTAACGATGAGACCGTTCGGTCGAGTTATAAACTGTCACAGAAACCCGAGATGGAATTATTTTACTTTAACTCACTTAAGCCCATCTGTTATTTTTATAATACATGGTTATTAGTATTTGTAATAACAAAAAGACAATAAACAGGTGTTAAGGTTCAAATTGCAAGTGAATTTAATGAATTATATTTTGTTTTTCTAACTTGGGTGACAATTTAACAATCAAGCTCTTAATAAACAAAACACAAACAAAAACAGAAGCTAAAATATTAAATAATTCTTTAGGGAACTCAGGGAATAACATTATATGTCATTGATAACGTTTCAAACACATGGAGGGGTCATTTACATTGTAATAGTATTTAATTTCTTCTGTGTTTAATATTCTATTGTGTGTGTTATCGATTGTTCTCTGTTGTTTATTTTGTTTAAATCTTTATTTACTAGGCAATGTTATTATACTAAACCTGAGTTATGAAACCAAAATTTCTAGATGCAGAGGCAACATAAATGACAGTTGCACACCCATAGTGGCCATAACTAGAACATCTATGAATGACAGGACAGTGCTTGTCCAGTTTCTAGTAGCTGGTTGATCTCAAAACATCATAACCCCCTGAATCAGCATGAACAACACGACTAAGTGAACCATTCCATACCCTTACACTCATTTGTGTAAAAACATATCCCCTAAGTCTGTCTCTACTTAATTTTACAAAAGTGGCCTCTGGTCCTGGTTTCTGTGTTTAAGATATTAGCTAAGTCAACTCATTTAAAGATTTTAAGGACATTAATCAAGTCTCCCTTAATTCGTCTTTGTAACAGTCTGAATAAATGGTTCCCTCAACCTTGTTATGAATAGGTCATTCCTTATGTTCTTACTAAAATCACCTAAACTAATAAATTAGAATCAGCAATGGAAAAATAACAACACACATAATAGGATATTAAATAAGTAAGAAACTTTACGACTGTGGTTCAAGTGGAAGTAAGTGATCTTCCACCATCAACCATCCTCCGAATGCAAAGTTGCGAGATCCACCCATTGACCAAGTTTTCCCGGAGCTTTGCCGCAACCATACAATGCTGCCCTTCTGAAGTCTCAGCATAATGAGTGACTGGTTCACACTGGTCACTTCAGGAAGATACACATGGTTCAGCATCATGTAATTCCCATTCACCATCAGCCAAACATTAGTCACGCCTCCCCGGGCATTGTTGGTCGAGAAGGAGAACTGGTACACGCCAGAGACAGGGCAAGTAAACTTTCCAGTGTCACTGTTGTAGCCTCCACCGATGTTCAAGAGCACCTCATCATAGATAACGATGTCTGCATACCCATCTATTCCAGAGGAGCGTGAGGCAAAGAAATAAACCTGACTTGCTGTGAAAAGAAATGTTTTAGTAGCATTATTGGCAGTGAAGAACTCCCTCTGTAAGCTGATTTAGTGGATTAACTTAAAGAGCCTGGCTCATTCTGCACAGCAGACTGACAGAGAGACAGACAGCATGTTGGCCTCCAAGCCTAGACTGGGGTGCAATCCACAGTCACTACCACTGTGATGAAGACATTGATAAACCTCCCCAACCATTTCTTTGAGAGCTTGAACAGTGATTTCTTACTACCTCTCAAGTTTGTATGCTGCAACATTGGACATCAATGATACAGGATCCAGTGAAATGATCCTGAAGCTAATCAAGGGGATTAAAAATGATTAAAAAATATCTAAGGGTACAAAAAGGACTTACACATTCCATTGACCTGCGTTCCTGCGACTGCCAAAAGCAGCAGAATGAATATTTTCATCTTTGAAGTCAGCACGCTGTAATTCTCTTTTACAAAACGCAGTATTGCACTTTGTTTTTCCCTCTACAGTTTTCATCCTCTTATATGGTCGATGAGACACTTTTTTTACACAGTTAATCAATAACTATATGAGGTTATGGGATATTAAACACATGTTTTTTTTAAGAAGATAACGACACCATCATTAATAACATCTGTCATGATAAAAAAATACAAGCTAAATAAAAACATATTTGCCCGCTAATGTTACTGTTAGTTAATGTACAAGTGATAACATTGCAATAGCACATTTTACTCGCCTTGTTTTTTGTCAAAATATTGTGAACTTCAACTAACAATCCAACTAGTGATGTGGAAAAAAACAGGTCTTCTTACTGTCATATCAAGACATATGTGATGAGTACCCACTTCTTATGGAATGCTATCGTTTTGAGCACGTTATTTCTAAATTCACTGCATTAACTGGGAAGATTTTTTTTATCTTAGCTAGAAATTATTCTCACCCCCAACTATTATTATTATTTATTTCTTAGAAGACGCCCTTATCCAGGGCGACTTACAATTGTTACAAGATAACACATTATTTTTACATACAATTACCCATTTATACAGTTGGGTTTTTTACTGGAGCAATCTAGGTAAAGTACCTTGCTCAAGGGTACAACAGCAGTGTCCCCGACCGGGGATTGAACCCATGACCCTCCGGTCAAGAGTCCAGAGCCCTAACCACTACTCCACACTGCTGCAACTAAGAGATATTTTGTTATTAAGTTATGAATGTGGAAGCAAACTCATTGTTGAGGGGAATGCAAGCAAATTGAAAACAAAACTGCACATCTCTGAGGCAGGGGAAGCTGGTATTAATCAAACACATAATCATCAAACATGTGATTATTATTTATTTATTTATTAGCAGACGCCCTTATCCAGGGCGACTTACAATTGTAAGCAAATACATTTCAAGTGTTACAGTACAAGTAATAATACAATTAAGAGCAAGATAAATACAATGACTTTGGTTCAAGCAAGTACAAGTGTGACAAAATACAATTCAATAATACAGCAGATAACAGTGATAGTTACATCAGGATATGATTAAATACAAAATACTACAGATTAAACACTCGGCAGATTACAGTACTCTGAAGTACAGGATTAAATGCAGTAAAATAGGGGGCAGATAAGAGCAAATAAAGCGCATTTAACGAAGGTTGATAAGTGTCCCAGGGGAAAAACAGAGGAGTTCTACAGGTGTTGTCTGAAGAGGTGAGTCTTAAGGAGGCGCCGGAATGTGGTCAGGGACTGGGCAGTCCTGACATCTGTAGGAAGGTCATTCCACCACTGCGGAGCGAGAGTGGAGAAGGAGCAGGCTCTGGAGGCAGGGGAGCATAGAGGAGGTAGAGCCAGTCTTCTAGTGCAGGCGGAGCGGAGAGGTCGAGTGGGGGTGTAGGGAGAGATGAGGGTCTGGAGGTAGCTGGGTGCAGTCTGGTCAAGGCATCTGTAGGCTAGTACAAGAGTCTTGAACTGGATGCGAGCGGTGATCGGGAGCCAGTGGAGTGAGCGGAGTAGTGGAGTTGCATGGGAGAAGCGAGGCAGAGAGAACACCAGGCGGGCAGCGGAGTTCTGGATGAGCTGGAGTGGACGGGTGGCGGACGCAGGGAGGCCAGCCAGGAGGGAGTTGCAGTAGTCTAGGCGGGAGAGTACCAAGGCCTGGACCAGGAGCTGGGTGGCGTAGTTGGTGAGGAAGGGTTGGATTCTTCGGATGTTGCTCAGGAAGAATCGGCAAGTGCGTGCCAGAGTGGAGATGTGCTGGGAATAAGAGAGGCAGGGGTCCAGGGTGACTCCAAGGTTCTTAGCAGAGGAAGAGGAAGAGAGTGTGGTAGATTCCAGAGGAACAGAGATAGAGAGATCAGAGGAGGGGGAGGAGGAGGAGGGAAAGAAAAGGAGGTCAGATTTAGAGAGGTTGAGTTTGAGGTGATGCGAGTGCATCCAGGAGGAAATAGCAGACAGACAGGTAGAGATACGGGAGGAGATGGTGGAGTCAGAGGTGGGGAAGGAGAGGAAAATCTGAGCATCATCAGCATAGAAATGGTATGAGAAACCATGGGATGCGATGAGGGGGCCCAGGGAGCAGGTGTAGAGAGAGAACAGGAGAGGACCCAAGACTGACCCTTGGGGGACTCCTGTTAAGAGAGGGTGAGGTTTGGAGGTTGCTCCACGCCAGGTTACCTGGTAAGTGCGGTTGGAGAGGTAGGAGGAGAACCAGACCAGAGCAGTGCCAGAGATCCCCAGGTTAGCGAGAGATGATAGTAGAATAGAGTGATCAACAGTGTCAAAGGCAGCAGAGAGGTTGAGGAGAATTAGGACAGAGGAGAGAGAGGCAGCTCGGGCAGACAAACTAATGTACACCCACCTTAGTAAGCAAATGTTATTTTATAGTACAGTCCCGACAGACAACCCAAGAGGAACTACGTATAGCACAGCAGTCCTTCACGTCCCTTTTTTTCCAGCAGAGTTCAGTGCCAACACAGCAGGGGATAAAACAAGGGTCTGTTTACCTCGTCGTCAGACTGGATGGTGAAAACTTAAACTCAGAGGAACTTAGAGCTTTGCCGGTCACTCTAAGCGCTATCCGAAAGCTGGCTGAAGATATCTTATTGTAGGGGGTTTAGTTGTTTTGTTTTTTATTCAATTGGAATTTTACTCAGTCCTGTACAATTATATATATAAAAAAAAACGTGCTTACTATCTATGAGAAGATTTAGTTTCGGTTTCTCTTACAGGGAAATTACAAACAAGCAGGTAAATTACAGTGAGAAAAAAAAATAACCAAGTAGGATATATTTTAGTTTTAACAGAAATCAAACCAATATTCAGAGGTAATATTTTTCGTTAAGAAAAACAACTCAACTACTGTTCGCTCCTCTTCTTGTCCTGCCCCATAGCAACCAATACACACTCCTGATTCACTGGTACAGTACTCCTCTGACCTCCCAACTCCCACCTGATAGGCTCTCGTTAACTGTCAGTAAATGTACTGTATTCAAGCCCCTAAAACACACAAGAGTATAGTGCTGTAGATCAGAGCCTCTCATGGCGCCATTTCTAAAATGCCTTAAATCATTTAATAAAATATTTCAGCGTTTGTAAAGCATAGTATTGATGGATTTGACTTTTCCAATCGTAGTCCCAGTTCCAGGACTCGGCAGGAAACGTCCTGACAGGAATCGTCTAAAATGACATTGTGGCAAAGTGGCTTGCAGTGCTCAGGTGTAGAGGTGATTCAGTGAACACACAGTTATTTTGTGACTAGTGCAGTATTTGGAATCCAGGTTTTAATGCTGGCTGGAACAGTGACAGCTCCCTGTTGTTAGCCATCTACTACAGTGCCTTGCATAAGTATTCACCCCCCTTGGACTTTTCAACATTCTGTAGTGTTACAACCTGGAATTAAAAAGGATTTAATTAGGATTTTTTGTCACTGATCTACACAAAATAGTCCATAATGTCGAAGTGGGGAAAAAAAATCTACATATTTTTCAAAATTATTTACAAATAAAAAACTGAAAAGTCTTGATTGCATAAGTATTCACCCCCTTTGTTGTGACACCCCTAAATAAGCTCTGGTGCAACCAATTGTCTTCAGAAGTCACATAATTAGTTGAATGGAGTCCACCTGAGTGCAATTAAAGTGTCACATGATCTCAGATTGAATACACCTGTTTCTGGAAGGCCCCAGAGTTTGTTAGAGAGCATATCTAACAAACAGCATCATGAAGACCAAGGAGCTATCAAAACAAGTCCCGGATAAAGTTCTGGAGAAGCACCAATCAGGGTTGGGTTATAAAAAAATATCACAAACTTTGAACATCCCCCGGAGCACCGTTAAATCCATTATTAAAAAATTGAAAGAATATGGCACAACCGCGACTCTGCCTAGAGAAGGCCGTCTACCAAAACTCAGTGACCAGGTAAGGAGGGCATTAGTCAGAGAAGCAACCAAGAGGCCAATGGTAACTCTGAAGGAGCTGGAGAGATCCACAGCTGAGATGGCAGAAACCGTCCATGGGACAACTATAACCCGGACGCTCCACAAAGCTGGACTTTATGGAAGAGTGGCGAGAAGAAAGCCATTGCTGAAAAAAACCCATATCAAATCCCATTTGGATTTTGCCAAAAGGCATGTGGGAGACACAGCAAACATGTGGAAAAAGGTTCTCTGAGACCAAAATTGAACTTTTTGGCCTTAGCGCAAAACGCTATGTGTGGCGCAAAGCCAACACTGCTCATCACCCTGAGAACACCATCCCCACGGTGAAGCATGGTGGTGGCAGCATCATGTTATGGGGATGCTTTTCATCAGCAGGGACTGGGAAACTGGTCAGGATTGAGGGCAAGATGGATGGAGCCAAATACAGGGACATTCTAGAGGAAAACCTGTTTCAGTCTGTAAGAGACCTGGGACTGGGGTGGAGGTTCACCTTCCAGCAGGGCAATGACCCTAAACACACAGTCAAAGCTACACTGGAGTGGTTTAAAAACAAGAACCTGAATGTCTTAGAATAGCCCAGTCAAAGCCCAGACCTCAATCCGATTAAGAATCTGTGGCAAGACTTGAAAATTGCTGTTCATCAACGGTCCCCATCCAACTTGACAGAGCTTGAGCAATTTTGCCAAGAAGAATGGGCAAAAATTGCAGGATCCAGATGTGCAAAGCTTGTAGAGACTTACCCAAAAAGACTCACAGCTGTAATTGCTGCCAAAGGTGCTTCTACCAAGTATTGACTCAGAGGGGTGAATACTTATGCAACCAACAAATGTCTTTTTTTGTTTAATTAACTTTTGTGTCACAATAAAAAAATATTTTGCACCTTCAAAGTGTTAAGTATGTTGTGTAAATCAAATGGTAAAAATCCCAATTAAATCCATTTTAATTCCACGTTGTAACACTACAAAATGTGGAAAAGTCCAAGGGGGGTGAATACTTATGCAAGGCACTGTAAATACAAACAAACAGTGATTAACAAAACAAATACAAAACACTCACGGTTACTTTCGGTTTCGGTCATCCTTTATAGGTCTTTCCATAACTGTGGAAGGGTGGTGGGCAATTCACTGACACACACGGGAGACAGAAGGTTTATTTGCAACACCACACTGGTGCCCAGTTTTATTATTTTCTTTTGGCTTTATTTTCTCTTTAGCCCGCAGAGGGCGCTGTTGTCTGTGGCCTGAATACTGACAATGGTAGTCAGGTCCACAGTAATACCAATACAGGTATACCAATGTTTCGCACTCACAGGTGCTCAAAAGATTGATGAAAACAAAAGGCGAAAGAAAAAGGGAAAATAAAACACAGTAATAAAACTACAAAATAAAGGCGCTGCACTTGACAGCGTTACCCCGACCGTCGCTATCCACACGGCCCGGGTCTCCATCCAACGCTCACACTTCCCCTCAACCTGCTTGTACTGTTCGGGGTTCTGCCCAAGTTTTTCCCCACTACTAAAAATTCCTTTTCTTTTTCTTTTTAATTAATTTGTTGTTGTGCTCGGTCCGGCAGCAGAGCTTCCGCCAGCTGGCTCGTTTCGTCTTAGAGGGGCAGGCTGAGGGAACACCACAGCATTATCTTATAGGGTAAGCAATCCCCCAAGGCCCGCCTCTCAGCCACTCAGAGAGAGGGAAAGCCAACACACCCTCTTCCCCACCTCTCCGTGTCACTGCAATGACTGACAGGTGGATCTACGAGGCTGCTGCCCCCTTCCTGCAGTACCCCGCATGCACCAGACAGTCAGCACAGACCTCCCCTGTTACAATAACCATAATAAAGGAACAGATTACTTCGTCACATCCCCTGAAATCCCCTTAGTCATGCCCCCTTCAATAGCTAGTGCAATCACGTATCCTTCAATCCATGACTTTAAATCAAGGGAAATAATGTTAAAACTTTACAATGCATTAGTAAGACCTCACCTAGAAACATAACAAAAGTTGTGGTTAATGTATACATACAACTAGACTTCCACGTCTGCACAGTTATCAGCCAGCTTCATTTTCTCCTATTTGATTCAAGATAAGCCACAGGCTTATATGAAATTACGAGTAGGGAATTACAAATATATATTATGACGAGACTGGGTTCAAAATGTTTCTGATCAGGATCTTGTACTCATCAGTTTAAGTTACAAAGTGACATTTTTACATGTTTTTTTTACGTGTTTTTTTTTTTTACAAAAAGCTTCTTGCCGCCCCAGAAACTATTATGCTTGCTTTCTCTAATATATTGCTTCTAACCCTGATAAACTGGATGTTCCATCACTCACTCACTCACTCACTCACTAATCCCCAGATCAAAGAACCACCTCAACGGGTTCAGTAGAAAATCTATTCTAATGTTCCATCACTCACTCACTCACCAATCTCCAGATCAAAGGACCACCTGAATGGGTTCAATAGAAAATCTATTGTAATGTTCCATCACTCACTCACTCACCAATCTCCAGATCAAAGGACCACCTGAATGGGTTCAATAGAAATTCTATTCTAATTTGCAGTATGCTTTACATACTGATGTAGGAGCAGCCCCTTATTTTAATTTCATTAAAGATTGTGCTGGATTCATGATAATCTATCTACAATAGTGAAAATAACTGAAGTTGAGCAGCTCATTGAACTGTCCTGCGATCGGAGTATCCGATTTTCATTTTCTCAACTTGGTATCGTTGACTTCGGGTTCAGTGTGAAAACAGACTATTCTGCTCTGTCAACACATGCACTCAAGGTGCTTGTGCCTTTTGCCACAACTTATTTATGTGAAGCAGGATTCAGCGCCTTAGTTTCCATCAAGACACTCTATCGCTCAACATTGGACATTACATTGTGCCATCTCTAGCAGAAAACCAAACTTCGACAAGTTGTGTCAGGATGCTCAGGGTCATATGTCACACTAGTTCAGTTAGTAAAGCTTTTAAATGTGACTGAGCATGAGAATTTGTCATGTTTATCTGCTAAAATAATTCCTACACTAGGATCAAGGTTAATATGGGCTTATGCATAAAGATAACTAATCTCAGACTTTCCTTTGATCTATGTTAGTCAAAATAAGATTTTGTGAAACTCAACAGATGGAATATAAAAAAAAGATAACATGCCTTAATTTGTGACATGGATATTATAAATGATGACATCTGTTGCTGATTAAATGCTGTCATATGGGTAATATGTATAAAGATTGTTACTAAAATAAGTGTTGCATTTGTTTCAAAATAAATATTCCTCATATTTCGTTAACCTGTTCATTACTCCCAGTATGTGTTTCGTATGACTCTCTTATGTTGCATCTGCTTAGATGTTTCTATGCCATACTTACTACGCAGAAAAAAAATGCTTCTGAAAAGGCTCCTCAAGGCTAACTCTGGAAAAGTGAGGTAGGGAGGATATAATAATAATAATAATAATAATAATAATAATAATAATAATAATAATAATAATAATAATATCTTTATTGTTATATAGTGCCTTTCATAGTGGACCACCATCACAAAGCACTTTACAGAGGTAGGCTGTGAACTGTGCATTATATGCAGAGTCACTTACAATATGACATTGATTTAAAATCTCATCCACAGGATGGAACCCAATGAGGTTAAGTGACTTGCTCAGGGTCAGACAGTGAGTCAGTCAGTGGCAGAGGTGGGATTTAAACCAGTGACCTTCTGGTTACAAGCCCTGGGCTTTAACCATGGACCACGCTGCCTCCTCATTGGTGCTGCACAGTGGCTCTCATGGCTGCATTGTACGTTGAAGCCTGTGCAACGCAATAAGTCCCACCTAATATCCCCACAATCATCTTTGAGGAGTCTTTTCAGAAGCATTTTTTTGCTGGAATATTTAGTAAGTATGATAAATAATGATCAAGCAGAAACAACAACCGAAAATGACACCGTTCAACAGATCAACTATTGTATGACCTAACTTATATTCCAACATACTATGTCAAAAACAATGTTATAAGTACCTCCACATGTGTGTGAATGACTGATTGGACTCACTCAGTTGTCTCTACATATATACAGTAGACACGGTTCCACTGTATGACACAGGCCACCAGGGGCAGTAATGGACTGGGGTGTCTGTACTTTTGATTTGGTGGAAAGGAGCTCCACCACTTATTCATTACATAAGACACTTTTCGTGGATCCTGGGGGAATTCCTGCACTACTTTCACTCACTATCATACAGCTCACTGTGCCTAAATGTAACGCAGTCATCAAAATTGCTCAAAGCTAACATGCAAATAAAGCCACACGCCAAAAATTATGCTGACCACTGGCAGTAACTCAGATGGAAAAACGATGGGGCAAAGGTTTTCCCTTGTGTTAGAGGCCTGCCCCATCATCACAATTGGGTCCTCGGACTAGAGCTTTAAAGGCGGGAGGATGGGACAGTACCCCCCCACCCCCCACCCCCCCAAAGGAGAACATTTCAAGCCTCTTTAATTCCACCAAGATAATAAAACAGAGAACAAAAATAATTGTGAGAACTGTGCGCAGTTATTTAATGATAACTGCATTCAATGCCAATAAACATTCATCTTTATACCGCTCTTTTTAGTTTTTTTTTTGGCAAAGATGTAATTATAGTGGCACCTTAATTAAGACGTTACCTTAAGATTAAATTGTTATTATTTATGGGATTGTGCCCATTGTTTATTTCTCCACTACACTCCAGTTTAAATGAATCCCCCTATTAAAGCTTGCAGGTGGTTGGCAGTGCAGACAGACTCACAGTCAGGGAGCTGGGCAGCACTGTTTGCAAACCTTCGATACACCCCAGTTCTGGCACATACTCCTAGATCCAGTTTGAGCAGTATGTAACCTTGACAAATATCCCAGGCATAATTAAATGGTTTGTAACCAAGCTAATGATTCCAGCCTGCAACTATTTGCCATCAAGGCCAGCAGTGTGGAGTAGTGGTTAGGGCTCTGGACTCTTGACCGGAGGGTTGTGGGTTCAATCCCACGTGGGGGACACTGCTGCTGTACCCTTGAGCAAGGTACTTTACCTAGATTGCTCCAGTAAAAACCCAACTGTATAAATGGGGAATTGTATGTAAAAAATAATGTGATATCTGTATAATGCAAAATAATGTATAATGTGATATCTTGTAACAATTGTAAGTCGCCCTGGATAAGGGTGTCTGCTAAGAAATAAATAATAATAATAATCAAGCTGGCAGGACAGATAACCTCCAGAATTTCCCTGAAATAAAGATTATTATTATTATTATTATTATGAATAATAATCAAACACTTCATCTGTTCCAAAGGTTAGTCAGTGATGACTGAATTGTTAAAGTGAAGTATATCGCAGATGAACTGATGACCTTTACAAGAAAATACATTTGCTACAGTTTTATACGCATCATACACATGGGAGGGGTCATACGCAAAAAACACTCTATCATATAATAATAGACGTACCCCCTCAACTCAACACCACACGACCAGCATGACATTAAACAGACACAATGAAGCGTTCTTACCTTTGTATACCGATAAGTTAGTGATCAGCAGATGTGTCAGCCGTACGAAGAGCACAATGTGTGGTTTTCATGAACTCTACTGTGCAGAATAAATGATTTTTTTTTTTCTATGTGTAAATATCGGGACTTTCTTCCTATGCATCGGGACACGTGACATTTGCTAGGAAATCGGGACTGTCCCGACCATATAGGGACTGTTGGCATGAATGTCTTTATAATGCAATATGTGTTTAATTGTTGGTACATTCTTATGACGTCCACTAGCACTTAGAAGTTTGTTGTAAACCCCTGCCAAAATAAAAACAGACAGGATCAATCATAGCGTGCTACCTTTGTAACAAATGTTGCTGGTGCTTTTACTGAGAACCATGTTCTTCAAAGCCTTTGTTAACTTTTATAAATACTAAAAGAAAGTTCAATTACATATTTTTTCTATACATTATGTTTGACAGTTTGTGATGTATTAACACATGATGTCACTGTTTTCTGCAGCTGTCTATACCACAGTGTACAGTAGGGGAGCCCCTATGATTAAAATTAGCCAGGTCGATCTCTGCTTAGCTGGCCTGCATGCAAATCCGCAAACCACATTTTTACACCGTAATGATCTTGCTCACAAACATCATCAGAAATTTCCAATGTGAATACCGTCTAAAAATGTGTGGGATATCATGTTCTTCCATTACATTCTACAAAAATGCTGAATGCTGGTGGAGCATTATTTGTTGTCAGTTTCACTCCTATCCCCTGCTCATGAAATATCTTGTTATTCTCGACTCTTCAAGTACAACATTTTATGATCAAACCAACCCACAAGTGCAGTGGTCCATTTAGTACTGGTGGTACCTCACAATGTTATCCATTTACTACCAATAAAACAACTGGAGGTGGGATTTTTTTTTTTATTTCATATGTATCAACAATGGGTCGCAGTCCAGAAATAATAAGACAGTTTGTAAATGTTAAACACAGTAGAACACACTCACAGACACACACGTTCACAAGTCCAGAGTGAGTGCTATAGTGCTCGTGGTGCAATACAATTTATCCGAGGTACAATGGTGCAGTATTGTCCGGGTTCAGTGCTGGCTTTAAGTGACAGCTCTGGATCGTGTTAGCCATCTAATAATAACAAACCACTTGATTTTAGACACGACAAAACAAACAAAACACTCACAGTAATTTTACACTCGTCCTTCAGCGGTTCTCTCTTAACCATTACAAAGGAACAGATCACCTAGCCATGTCCCTTTTTTGTATCTTCAGTCACACCCCCTTGGTTAGAGAGTGCAGCCGTTTCTCCTCCAATCCGCGGTTGCCACATCGCTTTCCCTCTGGAGCGATGACTTAATGTACCGCAGCTGTGCCCCCTTTCTAGATGGCTGTCAGGCCATCCAGTCCAGGGCTTCCAAATGTTTCTTAAACCTCATTCCGTTTAAAATAACGCCCTCGATCACACATGTGCCAGCAGAGGAAATTGAAGTGATCACAATGAGCAATCATATATATCAAAGTGGTAAAAAATGATGGACTGAATGGGTTAACACAGTTTCTAAAACACAGAGTAACTATGAGGCACACAGACATAGAGAACATTATTGAATTCCTAAAAACTGATTTCTTGTAGGAAATCGGTGTGCTGACTGATCCTTAGTCACGAGTGTTTTTACTGCATATCATTTGTTATATCTTCATATTTTTCCAGAAAACATGCTATTGTTTTTGTTTTGTTTCAAAGAACAGATGCATAGAAATGTTTTAAAGTTAGAAAACTAAAAGGTCACCATATTCGTTTTTTGCAATTATTTGTGTTTTTCTTGGATGTGTATGCAAAAACAAATGAGGTCCATCCACAAAACGAAATTCAATGTGCAGTAAGATTTTTAAGACTACAAATAATAATAATAATAGAGTACAGTTATTAAAAACAGAAGTAACAATAAAACTCAGAATAAAACATAAGAAATGTTATGGAAAAGCTATATTAAAAAGGTATGTTTTTAATCGAGATTTGAAGATTGCAGTTGAAGGTGAATCTCTGATAAAAGGGGGTAAGGAGTTCCAGAGTGTGGGGGCATTAAAACAGAAAGCAGCCTCTCCTATCCTTTTACCATTCACCCTCAGAATACATAAAAGGCCAGCATGTATTGGTCTTCTTAACTTGTATTACCCTGAATTTTGACCTTTGACCCCTGTGTCAAGAGACTGCTGCATGAACATGGTTAGCGGTTTGTAAATAACTTCTTTCATTTCTTTGAGTACTATTGGGAGGATCTCATCCGGCCCAGGGGATTTGTTTATTTTAAGAGCTCCTAGTCCCTTTTACACTTCTGCCTCGGTTATGCTAAAGTTATTTAAAACAGGATAAGAACAGGTTGAGGTTGACATGTGGGGCATGTTGTCCGTATCATCCTTTGTAAGTAATCACTTAATATTATTTGCTATTTTTTTTCTCTTCACCTATGATGTTGGCATTTGTATCGCTTAGATATTTTACTTCGTCCTTGAATGTTCTTTTGCTGTTGTAATATTGGAAAAACTTTTTGGAATTGGTTTTAGACCCCTTGGCAATGTTCATTTCTATCTTTTTTTGGCCTTTCTAACTTCCTTTTTGACTTGCGTTGTAGTTCCATGTACTCTTTCTTTGTACTTTGTTTTTGGTCCCTTTTAAACGTTATGAATATTTTTTTAAATTGATCTATTAAACCATTTTGGCCATTTTGTTTTAGATTTAGATTTGTCTACTTTTGGGATGTAATTGTTTTGTGCCTCTAATACTACATTTTTAAAAACAGCCATCCTTTTTCTGTGGATGTTTTCTCTATTTTACTCCAATCTACATCTGTTAGTCTCTGTTTCATAACTTCATAGTTTGCTTTTCTAAAATTGTAAACCTTAGCTTTAGTCATTACTTTTTGGGTTTTAAAAAGCACTTGAAATGAGACCATGTTGTGGTCAGAGTTTGCCAATGGTTCTCTGACCTCTGTTTTAGTTATTCTGTCTTCATTATTTGAAAAGACTAAATCAAGGCATGCCTCCCCTCTAGTCAGTGCCTTGACAAATTGCGTTAGGAAGCAGTCATTTGTCATTTACACAATTTCAATTCCGTCTGTCGTGCTCCCCACCGGGTTTTCCCATTTTATATGGGAGAAGTTGAAATCCCACATCAGTATGGCTTCTCCTTTGCTACATTCATTTCTAAAGTCGTTATATAACAGATTATTTTGAGCAGCGGCTGAATTTGGCGGTCTATAGCATGCTCCTATTATTATGCTCTTTGATTTTTTCCTGTAGGTTCCCTCTGCTGGGTAGTGCATTTCAAAGCAAAGACTCATCCATGAGCACCAAGGCACTTACAAAAGAACTCCGGGACAAAGTTTTTGAAAGGCACAGATCAGGGGATGGGTATAAAAAAATATCAAAGGCCTTGAATATCCCTTGGGGCACGGTCAAGACGATTATTAACCCTTTGTGGTCCATTTATTCAGCGCGTCTCAGGTGCGTCAGGTCCAATTTATTTTCACACAAGCAGTTTATTTTAGATACTGCATATCAACAGAACACTCAGTACTGCATCTCCACGCATGGCCCACCCCTTGTTCGCTGTATTTTTCACATACCTCTTCATAGTAATGCATACCAATAAATCATCTCCTGATCACTCGTTTTATCACCAAACTCCTCAATAATGCGAACCAAGTTCTTATTTTATTAATATAACATCTCAAAAAAGCTCTGCAAATGTCTGTGATATTCTTTGAGCACTGGATGCAGAAGCAGCTGTCTTGTTTGTTTATGTCCTGTTATCTCTGCGGTGCCGGGGCTATCTGTATTTCTCAGAAACGTCCCTTTTTTTCAGCTTCTCTCAGCTCCTATTGGTCTCACTCAGCCATTAAATGGTTATCTCGGCTTTTTCCGGAGAAAAAACGACTAGAGACCTGTTTTTTACGTCTTTTTGATGATGTCGGACAGGGTCCAACATTGGACCGGAAAGGGAAAATAATAACGTCGGACCAGGTCCGACATAGTACCGCAAAGGGTTAAGAAGTGGAAGGTGTATGGCACCACCAAGACCCTGCCTAGATCAGGCCTTCCCTCCAAACTGGATGACTGAGCAAGAAGGAGACTGATCAGAGAGGCTACCCCGACCTAAATCCAATCGAAAATTTGTGGCATGACTTGAAGATTGCTGTCCATCAACGCTCCCCAAGGAAAATGACAGAGCTTGAACAGTTTTGTAAAGAAGAATGGTCAAATATTGCCAAATCTAGGTGTGCAAAGTTGGTAGAGACCTATCCCAACAGACTCACAGCTGTAATTGCTGCCAAAAGTGCTTCCACCAAGTATTAACTCATAATTAATACTCAGTATTAATTATGATCTTTCAGTTTTGTATTTTTAATATATAATTTTTTCTCAATAAAAACTTTGTTCCCCTTAACAGTGTGGAGTATGGTGTGTAGATAAGTGGGAAAAAAGTCCTCATTTAAATGCATGAAACTCTGAGGCACTGACACAACAAAATGTGAAAAAAGTTCAAGGGGATGTAGACTTTTTATAGACACTGTATTTCTTATGTATAGCGCTATCCCTCTGCCTCTTCTGTCCTGATTATATATATATATATATATATATATATATATATATATATATATATAGTGAAATACTATTTCACCAGTCTGTGGGTATCCAGGTGTATTTGTAACGTGGTGTGAAGGATTGGTCGAGAGAACAGAGATCAGTTACAACAGTTTTATTCGTTTACACAGAGTACGATTCAAAGTAATAGTCCATGCACCAGTCTCTCTCAGTCCATACCCAGAACACAGTCTCTTCTATTAATTACTCTCTTGTATATTTCTATTTCACAGGTCAAGCAGAGGGCACTGTTCTCTAGAACACTGAACGAGATCAGGTAAGTATCCAAAGTCAGTATGCATATATCCAAAAAGATTAAATTGGAGATGGCTGTAGTACAAGACCATCTTATAATTCCTTTGTTCTCATCTTCAAGTGGTTTACTGTCTCTGGTTGAGGTATCACTTAGTCCCTAGAATGCTGGTGCACTGTTCATAAATAATGTCTCTTTTAATAAAATAAAATAAAGTTCCCAATGCATTCTCTGTGTAATTTATTTGTTTACTTTTTTTTTTTTTTACATTTCTCTGCATTCACAGACAGACCCAATCTGCATTCACTTGTGGGGTTACAGTTTCTCCAGACGTGCATCATTATTATCTAAAATAAAAACCAAACCCGACTCTCAAACAAAATGACTTCAGTCTCTTACAATGAGCGCGGACACTCTTGGCATTCCCGTATTATTTACGGCAAAAATAAAACAAAACAAACAAACATCTAACTCCCCAGGAGCGCTGACTACAAACATACCGGAACACCCTCTCTCACCTATGGAACGGGCCGTTTCTCCGTATATAAACAAAACTATCAGATGTGTTTATGCATCGCAACGGCGACACGGGTTAAATGTCTTTTTGGCATAAACAAAACAATCCAGCGTGGTTGGACAGAGCAACAGCATTACATGTTCCTTATACTTGTATAGACTTTTCCATAATGTTATTATTCCATTGTACAACAAACTTTATACAAGCAATACTTTTCACACGGCGGTGAATATTTTTCTTCTTTTGACCCAACAACAAAAAGTAATTCAACTTTTGGGTTAACTTCATAGGATCTTTGAATCACACAGTCTCGTTTCCACTGGCTTTTTTATTTCTTTTCAGTTACAGGTAAATGCTGCTCTCTTCCTCTCATTCATTCCCCTGATGTCAGCCTTTATCTGTTTCTCATTCCCAGGAAAACCCTGTGAATGATGTCGGCAGTAGTTCTGGGTATTGGAGTTCACTTTGCCTTCTTGGCTCTATCGACGATTTTGGGAGATTGGAAACTACTGTCTGAAAACAGATGTGTGTTTGTGGTATTACAGTTGTTATCAAAGCTATCTGCAGTGTTTTTCCTACCCCTCATCTCCTTTTGTGCCCTGACAAGCCTACTCTTGCCACATACCCTTTCCCTCAACTCCAACCTACTGGTTGAGCGATTTTGTTCTCCTCTAGTATGTACCCTCGAGGGTCCGTCAGTATTGGCATTTTGTGCCCCACTATGGTGTTCAATTTTAAATTTGTATGGTTGTAATGTTAAAAACCACCTAGTCACCCTAGCATTCTGTTCTTTATTTTCTTACATCCACTTCAATGGTGAATGATCAGTGACAAGTAGAAACTTTGTTCCCAACAGGTAGTACTTTAATGCCTCTATGGCCCACTTTACTGCCAAACTCTTTTTCGATCACCGCAGTTTCTCTAGGCAACAGTTTCCGGCTCAGGTACATTACTGGATGTTCTATCCCGTTTTTTATCGGAGATAATACCGCCCCCGGTCTATCTCAGATGCATCTGTCTGCACCACAAACTTATTATCAAAGTCCGGTACCATCAATACTGGCTCATTACACAAAATATCAATTATTTGATGAAATGCCCGTTCTGTTTCTGCTATCCACTTTACTGTTAGGGGCCAATTTTTTTGTTAGATCTGTAAGAGGGGCTGCAATGGTAGAGAACTCAGGTACAAAGCACCTATGGTATCCAGCCAGACCCAAAAAGGTTTGAACTTGTTTCTTCGTAAGAGGAGTGGGCCAGTTCTTAATGGCCTCTATTTTGGTCACCTGGGGTTTGATGATTCCGCCCGCTACAGTGTATCCTAAATACTTTGCTTTGGTGAGACCTATAAAACATTTTTCTGGGTTTGCAGTGAGCCCTGCTCCTTAAAGACTTCCTAACACTGGCTCTACCTTCTGTAAATGATCTTTCCACGTTTCTGAGAAAACTACAATGTCGTCTATATAAGCCAACGCATACTCCATGTGGGGTCTTAACACTCTGTCCATAAGGCGTTGAAAAGAAGCCGGAGCCCCGTGCAGGCCAAAAGGCATTACCTTATATTAGAAGAGTCCACACAGAGTACAAAAAGCTTTCTCTCTGGCAGTATGAGATAATGGTATTTGTCAGTAGCCTTTAGTGAGGTCCAGTGTTTTTTAAATATTAAGCTTTGCCTAGGCTTTCAATCAGTTCATCTACCCGTGGCATTGGATATGCGTCAAACTTCGAGATGTTATTCAATTGTCTAAAATCATTGCAAAATCGTCACGAGCCATTGGGCTTGGCAACCATCACGATTGGACTATTTCATGGGCTATTGGATTCTTCAATAATACCGAGTCTTAACATGTTTTCTACCTCTTAATCACATCTTTTCTCTTGGCTTTCGGAAGGCGATAGGGTCGTACCCTGACCTTAACTCCTGGGGGCGTCACAATGTCATGCTCTATTACTGTCGTCCGAGAACATATCTTGGTTCCAGTTTACCAAGTTGTCCGCTTCCTGTACCTGTGCTTTGGACAAGTCAGGTCCGAGGTTAAAAACATAAGAACATAAGAAAGTTTAAAACCAGAGGAGGCCATTCAGCTCATCTTGCTCGTTTGGTTGTTAGTAGCTTATTGATCCCAGAATCTCATCAAGAACATAAGAACATAAGAAAGTTTACAAATGAGAGGAGGCCATTCAGCCCATCTTGCTCGTTTGGTTGTTAGTAGCTTATTGATCCCAGAATCTCATCGAGCAGCTTCTTCAAGGATCCCAGGGTGTCAGCTTCAACAACATTACTGGGGAGTTGGTTCCAGACCCTCACATTTCTCTGTGTAAAAAGTGCCTCCTATTTTCTGTTCTGAATGTCCCTTTATCTAATCTCCATTTGTGACCCCTGGTCCTTGTTTCTTTTTTCAGGTAAAAAAAGTCTCCTTGGTTGACATCGTCTATACCTTTTAGGATTTTGAATGTTTGATTCAGATCGCCACGTAGCTTTCTTTGTTCAAGACTGAATGGATTCAATTCTTTTAGCCTGTCTGCATACGACATGCCTTTTAAACCCGGGATAATTCTGGTTGCTCTTCTTTGCACTCTTTCTAGAGCAGCAATATCCTTTTTGTAATGAGGTGACCAGAACTGAACACTATATTCTAGGTGAGGTCTTACTAATGCATTGTAAAATTTTGTGTATGTGTGTTCATAGTAAATCCTCAATCTTTGTAACATGTCAATTAAATATTATTAATAAGAGAACAACTACACATTAAATTATCAATTATTGAATTGTTCCTACAATTATAATAACCTATATGTAAATATATATAGATAAATAAAAATAATTGAAAAGATTGTTAAACACGGTTTTAACTTAATTTCAATGTTAAGAATAATAAATACTCACCTGCCTGTCTTTCCTGCACACATCTGGACTTGCAAGCAGTCGTCGCTTCTTTAGAGCGATGTTTCTGCGCATGCGCCACCGAACGGGACAATGCTCAGAAATCAGCATTTTTCATAATAATTACGTATTGTCATAATTTGCTAATGTTGCCGTTTTCTTCAAAAAGGCCTTGGGCAAATGTGATATCTGCTTCAAAAGTTTGATGCATTTTTTTAACATGGTGAAAACCAGCACCAACCCGGCAAATATCTTACGCCACCATTGACTCTCCATATAAAAAATTCTGCCAAGCTCTCTCTGTATATGCTTTGCACGCAGTGAGACGGAAGTCTCCATTGAAAATCAGCGGAGTCGAGTATCTTGTTAAATAGAATATCTTTGTTTGGGCTTCCCAAAGACACCACACATGCCCGGATGTGATGTTTCTACAGAAACTAACCATCCAATAAATTCGCTAGTGCAGTGCTGTATTGTACTGAAGCGTCCTAGTGCCATTAAAAAAAAAAACTCCTACGTAGGACTTTTTATCCTACGTAGGACTTTTAAACTCCTACGTCGGACTTTCTACCTTCATCGTATGATCACGGATGGAGCATTCGAAATAACAATGGAGAAAGCCAGTGCGTCTATCCTGAGTTTATCTAGATTGCTTTCACAAGTTGAGGCAACCGGCGCTGCACTTCTCAGTAAGTACTTTTAATGTTTCACATTGAAAACCTTAATGTCAGACAATTACAAATGTTGTGGCAGTTGGTGCTAAGTGATTGATAATATATAGCCTATGTAAACATGAATGTGGAGGCCTAGACTATAAATCAATCCTCGGTTGTTGTAAAAAAATGCGAAAACTGTTTCCTTAAGATACGCTTTTATTACATTGTGAACTGTTTTATTGTGGACTGCTGTAAAGATTAATTTCAATTCAAGTTTTAAATCGGTTCATATATTTCCAACAAAACTATAATAACAGGTAATCTGAATCTCACAATCAAATTTATTACATTCTTTAACTCCCATTTAATTTATATGCCCATGGTGACACGCATGACACTCAGAGCTTTTGGTTGAATTTCCAGGTACAAGATTTATTTTTCTTATATTTTTAGTAATAAGGCACTAGTAACATTTAATTACAAAACGCAGACATACAGACTAACAATGACATACGTTTACAAATAACACAACACCAAGCTCACATTCTCCCAGCCTTAACAAAATAGTTTTTAATTTTATATCAAAAACATATTCTTTCAAATATTTACATTTGAAACACATAATATAAAAACAATTACTTGTTTATTTTTATTTTCTTTATACTGTGTGCACAGTAGCCTACATGCAATGCGCTTATCACAGTACCAAACTTCCAGGTGTAGTATTTGTTTTCAAGACGTTAGATATATTTAGGATTATTATTATTATTATTATTATTATTATTATTATTATACAATATACCGTCATAAATATAAAACACTGTAGCTTCAAGCTGCACACTGAAATAACGGTTTCTTATTGCATCCTTCACAAAAACAATGATGTAGTCAGGGTATATAAAAAAAAAAAATTGTACAAATACATTCAACATTTTTAAAGTTATTCCAATGTGAGGCTGCTTCCTCACAATGACATTATGTTTCTATTCAGAGGACAACATATAAATGTTGTTTTGAAAAAAGCACCTCTGTGTAATTCACTGTAAACTATATATATATATTTACATTTGCCATATATTTAAATTAATTGTAGACTATATATTTTTTTCTAACTAGGGCAGCCGTGTATATATACAGCACAAGCTTTTCTAAGGCTTCTCATACAGAGGTGTCTGAGCTTCCATTTAACTACCAAAGATTCAAGCCGCGCAGACGTGCCTGCTACCTGTAGTGGGTGCTGTTCTACTTTCCATTTATTATCGCTAATAATTTTACTGGTAAACTTTTGAAATATTTTGTTATTATTACTGTTGCTGTTGTTGCTGTTATGATAATTATTCATAATTACGTATAGAATTATTTGGGGTGGTATTGTCGGACGTGATAATTATAATCTGCAACAGAAACTTGCTTGTATACTCTGCTAGAACATTGCCTGGAATGATATGCAGGACACTCGTGGCAGTGTTCTAGCACAGTACAAGCCACTTACTACAAAAGCCCTGAACAGCAGAAATAAAATTAAAAAAAAGACTTATTACGTACGTACGTGATAGTCAAATTGTTTCAACCCCTTCTCCCCTCAGTACTGGACTAGTGCTGGCATGCCAGCAATAAACTGCTTATGTTCTTGCAGTATTTGCACCTCTTGTAGTTGCTGTAGTAGATGTTTCATGTCAGTGCAATGTTGTACTAGTATGGTGGAAACAATGTTGCAAGATTGAAGAATCAATTACAGTCCAAACATATTTAATCAGTAATATTAAGGACCACTGTATGTGCTGCTTCTACTGAATTGAATACTCAATTGATGTAATAATTATGTAGACCTTTTATGATTTAGTTATGCATTTTGCAGTTATCAATATTTAAAATTTGCTTTTCATCTTGTCTTAATTAATAATAGCGCTAATTTGCAATGACTCTCCTGATCAGCTGATTCAGCATTGATCAACTTTTCACTGTCTGACGGTTCAGTTGAGAGCATGAAAGCAGCATATTGTGGTGATCTTGTCGGTGGTTGCTGCTCCCTGCCTCAGACTGTTTCTCCTGCTTTCCCTGTTCCTGATTCCCATAGACTGTATTGGGCAACCACCCTTCCCATCATCCCCTGTGGCAGTTCAGACATGTTTACTGGTTTGGGACAAAAGCGTACATTATCTTCCATTTCATTTTCTAATTGAATCCGTGCATTTTCTATTTGACTGGATACGCATGATACGGTAAATACTGTACTTGCAACATGTAACATTATTAAAAAATCTGCCTACTCACATCCGGTTTAAGAAGCCATAAAACAAAGAGAGAGCACAAAGGAGAGTATTGCAGAAAGGTTAGTTAATTTAGGTTAGTGATATTGTACTAAAGTTTAAAAGTATCAAAGTTTGACTGCCAAAAAAATCAATTTTTCCTTTTTTTTGCATTCAATTAATTTTATTTAGTTATTTGCATATGCATTATGTTTTATCCTTAGGTTAATATGAAAAACATAAATTAAAAGTTAGTTAATTTTTTATAGGCTGTATTACTACCCAACAAAATGCCACTTGCCTACTATCCCAAATATATATATATATATATATATATATATATATATATATATATATATATATATATATATATATATATAGCTCAAAAAGCCATATATATATATATATATATATATATATATATATATATATATTTATTACTGTTTTTAAACTTGAATTGAAATTAATCTTTACAGAAGCCTACAATAAAACAGTTCAGAATGTTTGGTACAATGAGAACAGCCTGTTTAACACAGTACAGGACACTGTACTTTACTATTAAACACCCTTATGTCAGCAAACCTTAATGTGTACAAAATTCATGGCCGGGGTGTGATTCCTGCAATCCCCGTCTGTACATAGCACGGTTTAGGACCCAGGGGAGTCCTGTGGCAGTCATGCATTCAGTGCGTGAGGCAAGTTCACATACTTAGCCACGCACCAAAAGTTGACAGGTATGAGATTTCAGTTTACAAAAGCTCCCGTATTTTGAAAACTCTATGTTGACAGGTATGCTTAGTGTACTTATAATGTAGGGAGTACCTGCTTCTCTGCCAGTGATCTGAGACTGACACTCTACCTCATTTTGAATTCCTGGAGCCCCTCTATCAGGCTGACTCGAGTAAAATTGTATTCATCTCGAGGGCAAAAAATCTTTAAGTCTCTTTTCTTGTTTGGGCCCTGGACTGTTACGGTGGTGCTGCAGGCCACCACTGATCTGTAGGCCACTCACAGCAATACAGCTTCCAATACAGGCCACTCAGGCACTTCCGGAACACCTAGCAGCGCTATGTGTCCTGGCACTCGGCTATCAAACTGTTTCAACGCCTTCTCATGTTGCTGATCGCTTTGCACGTGTACTTACCTCAGCCACTAAGTATGTTTAAAGGTAAATACTGTGAGTGGTTATATTGTTAGTTTACTGGGTGATCTCCACAAGAAAAAGCCTGTTTTCAAAAAGTCTTTCTTTTCAAAATAAAAATAAGCAACATAAAATTGTTAAAATTGGTAGCAAAATTGCTGGCGTGGCTTTCGATAGTATTTCCACACTTTTTTTTAAATCCATCACAAGCCCTAAATTTATCATTTAGAATTGTAAGTGACACTTCACATATCTTACATAGGGAGTATGCTTTATTACCCTCTGGCCGGCAGTATTTAGTGCCACGATTGACCAAAGAGAACTTTAACCTAATTTATTTCAATAAGTATTCAACTTTTAAACAAATCTTGAATCATGAATACTTTAATGGCTGGTTTCACAGACCCAGATTAGTGCTAATCTTGGACTACTCAATGTTCATTTAGGCAAGGAAGTCCAAGACTAGTGCTAATCGGGATCTGTCAAACCAGCTAATAGAGTGTTTGCACGTTTATGATGGTGGTATATTTTAGTAGTTTTAAGTACTGCATTTAATTACTGTGTCTGAATTTATAATGATGGAATGACCAGGTCCGACATAGGACCGCAAAGGGTTAAAAGTCCTACATAGATTAACCCTCTGTGGTCCTATGTTGAACCTGGTCTGACATTGCAATTGGTGTGATTTTTTAATGTATTGTGACAGATTAGAAATTGTGTGTTTTATATGTGTTTTTTTGTGTTTGTGTTGTCTGCTTGTCAGAGACTCTGTAATGTAAAACAAATTCCTGTGAAGGGTAATGAAGTATTGTGTAGGTACTGTGTTTGTCGCAGTGTTTTGTTTAAATTTATATTGATACCAAAAACAACCCAACCCCATTCCAGCTTTATGTGAACAGTAAAGGCTTAATTAATTAATAAACTATTGATGAATAATAAATAAATAATGCATTAAAGTAAAAAAACGGACTAAATTCTTGAAATCCATTATTTGAAAGTTAAATATTATTTTTTCAATTTATTTCACAGTGTAATGAAATACAGATATCATGAGTGACGAACTTATATCATTCCTGCGTTCTCGCAAAGTGCCGGAGTTTGTCCTGGAGCGATTGAGAAAAGACAAGGTATTGTCTATAGTTTAATCTCATTTGATTTTCATGATTATTGAGAGACCTTTGGTATCTTTATAATAGATGGAAATGTAGACCTAAATGGCCTAACTAATGATAAATACTGCATCACCCAGTTTCAAGGAAGCTGATGCGTTTCATTAAAAAAAAAATAATAGAGTAATAATTGACCTTGTAACTTTAATTTTAAACCTTCATTGTCACATTATTTTATTGTCCATGTGTATTTGTATTCCTTATTTTACAAAAACAATCCTATATTTGATGTAGTTATGTGCACATTCTGTGTAGAATACTGTGTCTCTCCGAAATATTCTAACGCAGTGCCTGTGTTAAAATTAACACAAAAGGTGTGTCCTTAATCATACTCAGTAATGTGTAAAAGAACAACACATTATGGGTGTGGTAATGACTTATTGCAGTTTTTAATATTGTAATAATATTTTTGTACTTTTATGAAGGATTATTCTGTCATACATTGTTTTAATATTTTTGTCTTTGTTGCTGAAGGTTGATGCTGAAACTATCCTGGGAATTGACGACCCAACACTGGCTAAATACATTGAAAAGTCAGGTGACAGAGTTGCACTGAGGAATTTCTGTGCTTCATCTCAGCAGTCTTTAAAGAAGAAAAACACCAGGCCTACACAGCTTTTTGAAGTCTTAAAGAGGAGGAGGCTATGTGGGTCCAGTGGTTAAAGAAAAGGGCTTGTAACCAGGAGGTCCCCAGTTCAAACCCCACCTCAACCACTGACTCATTGTGTGACCCTGAGCAAGTCACTTAACCTCCTTGTGCTCCGTCTTTCGGGTGAGACGTAGTTGTAAGTGACTCTGCAGCTGATGCGTAGTTCACACACCCTAGTCTCTGTAAGTTGCCTTAGATAAAGGTGTCTGCTAAATAAACAAATAATAATAATAAAGAGTAAACTAGCCAGAACTGACAATGCTTCAGAAAACTAACCATCTACCAGTACGGATGAACAATTTGAATACAAAGGTATGGGTAAAGCAGAGTGAAAACCTACTCGACGAGTTGAATTCAGATGGATCCACAACAAAAAAACAAGTCAGAAAACGTCAGGGAGGTAGGACCTGTAAGATTGATGTATTACGGTATGCTAAAAAAATGAATTACTTGCAGTCGGAAAAGACATATTTTTTCCAAATGGACAGTCTACAAAGGGTCATATGACAACCAGGGGACAGAATTTCAAAACACTGGGGCATCCACTGGTAGGGGAAACCCAGTGGCTTCAACATCAGCACACAGCGATGACAGTGTTGTTTGTACCACTGAAAGTACGCTCACCTCAACACCTTCACGGAGTGATGAGGGCGCTGCATGCAGAGTTTCAACTGAGCATCATCAACCCTCAGTGTCAACACAGAGTGATGTCCTTAGCAGTGCTATTAAAGCAGTCGGTAATTTCAGCGATGACGTTTTTTTACTGGATGACCTAAGTGATTCTGAAATCAGTTAAATCTGGGGATGACTTCTAACAGCACAGTGACTTGGATGATACCATTCCTGTCACACCATTTGAAATGACCATTCATTGTGGCCCAATGGCTTTCACTGAGATTTGTAGTAACTTCAAGGATCCCACCATCTTAAACAAACATAAACATTGTGCACATTTTGCCAAATGGTTACATTGAAAAAGCACATGATTTGGGGGGTGTATTAAAAGATACACTGACTGAATTCTCGGAGGATTTCTATAGCAAATTGGGAGAGACATAAAGGTTCCATGTCTCCGTCATAACATAGGCCGAGAAGAATGGAAAGCCATAGGTAGAGTGCTTGTTTTTAGCTGGAAAGCCATGGGGTACTGGCCAATAAAGTTATCAAAAACATTTATTCATCACTGCCTCTTCCCAGAACTTGCGATTTCCAATGAGCAGCTACTTCATGACTTCTATGCTTTCATTGCCGTTCAGGATAAAGACATCTTTCAAAGCGCACTTGTAGACTTTTCCAGTGTCGACTATGAAGATATGATTGAAGCGCTGGGCACACACGACTGCCGGACTAAGGTCAAGGAGAGTAATATTCTAGCAGTACTGCTAGAAATCGCAGACAAGGAAATGGTCCAAACATCAACGTTTGTTTCCGATTTGCTGGAAGATCATTCTGTAAGAACTCTGTATTGCAAATGAGAGGCTGGATGGCATTTACAGTAAGCTAATTCCATCTAACAAAGGAGTTCTCCGTAGGTTACTGTTGCCTGACTCTGTCATGAGCATGGGAACGAGGTGTGCGAAAAGTTATGTGAAAGAGTAACCGAAAGTTATGCCTCTTCCTTCGCAACTGCTGCACTGGCTCCAATTTACTGAACGTTGACAAAATCGCAGTAGAGTTGGTACCAATGACGGACTTTGAACAAAGTGCACACACCTGTGGAATTCAGAAGTGAATTTGACAAAGTATTAGAGAGCAATATTGGACCTGATAGGAATTGGACCTGATAGGAATAATTGCAATGTCGGACCAGGTCCGACATAGGACCGCAAAGGGTTAAAAGTCCTACATAGATTAACCCTCTGTGGTCCTATGTTGAACCTGGTCTGACATTGCAATTTTCCCTTTCCGGTCCAATGTCAGACCCTGTCCGACATCATTAAAAAGACGTAAAAAAACAGGTATCTCGTCGTTTTTTCTTTTACTTTAATTTTTTTTTACTTTATTTTTTGGGGGGGGGTCTCTTCTGCTCTAATATCTCAGGGGCAAATATACTTAAATCATTTATAAATAAATAACACATTAACCCTTTACCTGGTCCGACATTGCAATTTTCTTTTTCCGGTCCAATGTCGGACATCATCAAAAAGACATAAAAAACAGGTCTCTAGTCGTTTTTTCTCTGGAAAAAGCCGAGAAAACCATTCAATGACCGAGTGAGACTGATAGGAGCCGAGAGAAGCTGAAAAAAAAGGGTCATATCTCATGAATACAGATAGCCCTGGCGCCACATAGATAACACAGAAATAAACAAACAAGATAGCTGCTTCTGCATCCAGCGCTCAAAGAATATCACAGACATTTGCAGAGCTTATAGATGTTATATTAATAAAATAATAACTTAGATCACATTATTGAGGAGTTTGGTGATAAAACGAGTGATCAGGAGATGATTTATCGGTATGTACTATTATTAAGACGTATGTGAAAAATACAGCGAACAAGGGGTGGGGTGGGGCTGGAGATGCAGTACTGAGTGTCCTGTTGATATGCAGTGCCTTTTAAACCTGTTTTACTGTGAAAAAAAATAAGAACATAAGAACATAAGAAAGTTTACAAACGAGAGGTGGCCATTCAGCCCATCTTGCTCGTTTGGTTGTTAGTAGCTTATTGATCCCAGTATCTCATCAAGCAGCTTCTTGAAGGATCCCAGGGTGTCAGCTTCAACAACATTACTGGGGAGCTTCAACAACATTAAACAGCGCATGGGAAAATAGATTGGACCTGAAGCACCTAAAATGGACCGCAAAGGGTTAAAAGTCTAAAAGTTTTTTATTTTTTATTTTTTATTGGCACTAGAACGCTTCCGTAGTATTGCACATCAAATCGGTTGGTGTGTTACAATGCCTCTAACTAAACAACTGTTATAGGTAGAAACACATCCAATATGCCATAAGAAAGCAGAAGCTTTGGGCTTTCCAATGATATCACATGTGCATGGATCAGTTGTTCCTAGTTTTGTTAATTTTTTCATAAATTGTTGTATTTGTTTTGAAACAATAAAAAAAAATGAAAATATGTGTCAAGGTTTCTAATGCCATAACTTTGTTATTGTTTTTCTGTTTCTTACCAAATATGGCACTTATGCTCAGAAGCAAGACTTTGAGGTCTTTTGTTCTCAGTGAGTAACAAAATAAATGATAATTTTTTGCTATACTTTTTTTTTCGGGGGGGAGGGGGGGAGTTTTTACAATATATATATCAATAACTGTGTGTTTGTGTCACAAGGCTGGCTGGTAGTGACACGTCAGACCCGGAAGAAACACACAGACAGACGGTGGTGATGAGTGAAACTGAGACGCAATGGTAGCGTTCAGAAGGTTTATTGCAAAATAAAAAGGTTTTAAACACAAAACAGGACACGGCACCTGAGCCAAAATAAATATATAAACAAAACGAACAGACACTGACACACAGGGACGAACACTAAACAAACACGTACCACGTAGCAATTGTTCACTATTCATTTATCTCCTCACTCTCTCCCGTTCATCAAATGGCCTTTCATTTGATGTGTTACATGCGTGTAAACAGGAGTTAGACGGGATAACATACAAATAGGCAAAACAAGGCAAAATTAGGCTAGAGTTTAAAAGGTTAATAAAAATAATGTTTTCTTGCAGTCCCACATCTTGTCCCACTCGTTTTGCTTTTACATCATAGATAGCTCATATCTGGCTCTATTCAACACGATAATCACTTCAAATAAAACTCAATACTAAGCGCTACAACATGAAGATTTTAACATTTTACTGACAGCATGACATTTATTTTTTTAAATACCTGATTTTTAAATACCTGAATACTTTTAACCCTTTGCGGCCCATTTATTAGGTGCTTCAGGTGCTTAATCAAGCAGCCTATTTCGGCACCAGCAAGAAGCGCCAGCAAACCGAAGAGCCTCAATAAAAGAGCCGGGAGTCTAGCTGTGGGAGTCCAGCAAGGGGAGGCCTGCGCTGAGACGCTGTTCGATTAGATCCGAACCTAACAGCGCTCTGGAAGAAGCCATCTGCTAGTCAGGTCTGTACCCTCCACCCCACTGCTCCTACTGTGCCTTTTGTCTTGCCAGTCCTGCTATGACTGTCTCTCACATCCCTGTTCTGTCCTCTCGTCCTCGTCCTCTGCCCTCTCTCCGCTGCTGCTCCTCCAACCTCATCCCTCCGCCTCTCCCCCCCTCCCACACACTCTCTGGTACACTCTGGAACTGTTACTCTTCTGCTAACAAAGTTGATTTCATTTCTGCCTTTGCCTCCCACCTCTCTCTCGATTTCCTTGCTCTCACTGAAACCTGGCTGTCCCCTGATAACACTGTAACTCCTGCTGCCCTGTCCTCTCTCTACATCCTGTCCCATACCCCGCGTCTCACTGGACGGGGAGGTGGGACTGGTCTTCTCCTCTCTCCCTCCTTACTCTTTTCTGTCTCCTTCGATCTCTCCTCACTCTGTCAATACCTTTGAATTTCATGCAGTCCCTGTCAACTCCTGCTCATTGTACTGTACCGCCCCCCTGGGCCTCTCGCTCACTTTCTGGATGAACTCGACTATCTACTCTCCTCCCTCCCCTCTCTGTCTACCCCAACTGTCCTGTTAGGTGACTTCAACATCCATCTCTCCAACCGCAGCCACTCTGCTGGATTCCTCCCTCTACTTCACTCTTTCGACTTCTGTCTCTCTCCATCCCCCTACCCACAAAGCTGGCCGTCAACTGTTCCTCACCTTCTCCAGGGCCTGCTGCCCCTCCACCCTCTCTGTCACCCCCCTGGACCTCTCTGATCACTATTTCATCTCTTTTCTCTGTCTCTCCCCCCTCTCTCTGCTCCTCCTACCCCCACTGTCACCTCTCGCCGTAACCTCCGCTCTCTCTTCCCCTCTGTCCTTGCCTCCACTGCTCTCTCTCACCTCCCTCCTATCGACTCCTTTTCACAACTCTCCGTAGACTCTGCTACCTCCACCCTCTTCTCCTCCCTCGGCTCCCTCTGTCCCCTCACCTCCCGACCTGCTCACCCCTCCCCTCCCCATCCCTGGCTCTCTTCTGTGCTCCGCTCGGCAAGAATCACACTGCGATCTGCTAAAAAGAAATGGAAGAGAACCAAACTCACTGCTGCCCTAGACTTTACCGCACTCTCCTCTCCTCCTTCTCCTCTACTCTCTCCTCTGCTAAGTGTACTTATTTCCAATCTGTAATCCAAGCCTCCACTAACAACCCACGTAAACTATTCTCTACCTTCTCCTCCCTCCTAAACCCTCCCCCCCTCCTCCCTCCTCTATCTCCCCTGATGACTTTGCCTCCTTCTTCTCTTCTAAAATCTCAGATATCCGCAAACTCTTTAACACCTCTCCCTCCCCCGCACCCCCTCCTGCTCCAACCCCTACACCCACTGCATCCCCTACTAACTCACCCTCCTTCTCTACCTTCTTGCCCCTCTCAGACTCTGACCTCTCCTCCCTGCTCCAGGGTCACAAACCCACCACGTGTGCCCTGGACCCCCTCCCCACTCACCTCTTTCAAGTTGCTGCTCCTGCTCTGCTTCCCTTCATCTCATCCCTTCTCAACACCTCTCTATTCCTCTCTACTTTCTGGTCTCTTTCCCTCTGCCTTCAAAAAAGCCTCTATCACTCCCCTCCTCAAAAACCCTACCCTCGACCCCACCTCCCTCCAGAGCTACCGTCCTGTCTCCCTCCTACCCTTCCTCTCCAAAACCCTCGAGCGGACTGTACATCGCCAGCTCTCTGCTTTCCTGTCCAACCACTCTCTGCTCGACCCTCTCCAATCTGGCTTCCGCTCTGCTCACTCCACTGAAACCGCCCTCCTGTCTGTCACCAACTCACTTAAGTGTGCCTGAGCTGCCTCTCTCTCCTCTGTGCTAATTCTCCTCGACCTCTCTGCTGCCTTTGACACTGTTGATCACTATTCTACTATCATCTCTCGCTGACCTGGGGATCTCTGGCACTGCTCTGGCCTGGTTCTCCTCCTACCTCTCCAACCGCACTTACCAGGTAACCTGGCGTGGAGCAACCTCCACACCTCACACTCTCTTAACAGGAGTCCCCCAAGGGTCAGTCTTGGGTCCTCTCCTGTTCTCTCTCTACACCCGCTCCCTGGGCCCCCTCATCGCATCCTATGGTTTCTCATACCATTTCTACCATTTCTCCTCTCCTTCCCCACCTCTGACTCCTCTATCTCCTCCCGTATCTCTACCTGTTTGTCTGCTATTTCCTCCTGGATGCACTCGCATCACCTCAAACTCAACCTCTCTAAATCTGACCTCCTTTTCTTTCCCTCCTCCTCCCCCTCCTCTGATCTCTCTATCTCTGTTCCTCTGGAATCTACCACACTCTCTCCCTCTTCCTCCGCTAAGAACCTCGGAGTCACCCTGGACCCCTGCCTCTCTTATTCCCAGCACATCTCCACTCTGGCACGCACTTGCCGATTCTTCCTGAGCAACATCCGAAGAATCCGACCCTTCCTCACCAACTACGCCACCCAGCTCCTGGTCCAGGCCCTGGTACTCTCCCGCCTAGACTACTGCAACTCCCTCCTGGCTGGCCTCCCTGCGTCCGCCACCCGTCCACTCCAGCTCATCCAGAACTCTGCTGCCCGCCTGGTGTTCTCTCTGCCTCGCTTCGCCCACGCTACTCCACTACTCCGCTCGCTCCACTGGCTCCCGATCACCGCTCGCATCCAGTTCAAGACTCTTGTACTAGCCTACAGATGCCTTGACCAGACTGCACCCAGCTACCTCCAGACCCTCATCTCTCCCTACACCCCCACTCGACCTCTCCACTCCGCCTGCACTAGAATACTGGCTCTACCTCCTCTATGCTCTCCTGCCTCCAGAGACCGCTCCTTCTCCACCCTCGCTCCACAGTGGTGGAATGACCTACCTACAGATGTCAGGACCGCCCAGTCCCTGACCACATTCCGGCGCCTCCTTAAGACTCACCTCTTCAGACAGCACCTGTAGAACTCCTGTTTTTCCCCTGGGACACTATCACCCTTCCTTAAATGCACTTTATTTGCTCTTATCTGCCCCCTATTTTACTGCATTTAATCCTGTACTTCAGAGTACTGTAATCTGTCAAGTGTTTAATCTGTAGTATTTTGTATTTAATCATATCTTGATGTAACTATCACTGTCACTGTTATCTGCTGTATTATTGAATTGTATTTTGTCACACTTGTACTTGCTTTAACCAAAGTCATTGTATTTATCTTGCTCTTATTGTATTACTTGTACTGTAACACTTGAAATGTATTTGCTTACGATTGTAAGTCACCCTGGATAAGGGCGTCTGCTAAGAAATAAATAAATATGGTGTAAAACAAAGCATATTACATTGTGAATAAGATGCTGTGACGGATGTGAGTGGTGTGTGAATAAATAACAGTCCTGAACCAGTATTTCTCCCCAAAAAACATCTGTGTTTATTAAAATAAACTCCCCTTTACCAGCGAGGGTATTGGGGGGAACACAGCTGGCTGACAAACAAAAATACAAAAACAAACAGAAAGTGTCCACAATGAAATCCCTAGTGTCCTGTGCATGAAAGTGCTCTGTAATCCACACTGAGTGTGCTGATGTTGGTGAAGGGAAGGTAGTGCTCTGTGGTCTGGGACTGTCTCCGTGGCTCCAGTCCCGCGCTCCTACTCCGCCTCTGAAAACACACAACAAACAAGACGTAATCCAAAAAACACAACGCTCCGGCTGGTGGCTCAGTTTCTCAGTGCAAGAGGAGGAATTGATGTAGCTGCTTCCCCTTTGTACCCAGCAAACTCCTCCCTGCTGTCAACATGTCGCCATGGTTTCTCCAAGAGGGCTGCCCCGCAGCTGACTGCAATGGAATCGTCCTGAGTACTTGCAGCTACGCGCCCCTCCTAATATGGTAAACTTCTGGTTTCTACCTACCATCGAGGTGGCAGATCTAGGAGGCAGCTTACCTTCCCCCTTACACAGCGCCCTTTCTAATCGGGAGGGAGATTTACAGCATCGATCCTTTCTCTATCAAAGATGTTTAAAGTCAGGAAGCTTGATATCATCTGAAAGTTACATGTCTTGCACTGCTAGAACGGGAAGCTGTCTTCAGCACCACAAGTGGTAATTATTATTGTTTTTGTCTGGAAACATAAACATTCATTAAGGAAAACAGCCATAATGATAATTCCTGTTCGTATGTAATGTACAGAGAGGGAGTAATACATTGATGTATGATTTATGACTTTGTTTTACAACATATGTGGTAATAAAAAATAAAAAAAACTACAAATCCAAGAATGGTAATTCCTTTTGTTATGTACTGCATGGGGAGGGGGTAATCATTTGATGTATGATTTATGATGATCTGAGTAGTTTTACTGCCTCGTCCGGGCAGTTTTGCCTCCGTCTGGCTTTTACTCCAACGCAATTCTTCATCATTCAGTTTTCTGTCACTGGCAACAACTTTTTTGTCTCGAGATTCACCTTCAGATACATTCTGTAGTAATTCTAAGAATTGATTAGCAGTTTGGCGACTCATTTTTACAGCTCAGACAAGAAGTCAAGTAAGCTAAAGGCTGCAGACTGTCACAATCTATTTATTAAACTGTGATTAGTGCTGACAGGTTTAGTAATCTGAGTGAATCTGAATATCTTAAAAGAGGAGATACCGTACCTGCTAACTGACATGCCTGACTGAAGTATAAGGCAGATTGAAGTACAATAGACTCAGATTAAAAGATGCCATGCAAGGGCTACAGACTGCGGTGATCTATTGAAACGTGATCAGATAAGAGTCCCGGCTGATAAATACAAATAATAAAATAAAATACGGTACTGTATAAGCAAAATACGTTTGTTTTCATGTTTTGGTTCATTTGACCGAGTCTGTTAGTTCTAGGTATGAGGGTATTATATCGCGCTTATTTTTGCAACCCAGCGTCTCAGACTTTGTCAGGATAAATAAGACATATATTTAGGAAAAGTCATAAATGCACAGCCCAATATCTGTCAGACAGGCAGAGTAAATTACATTTAAAAAACGTGTTAAAAACATAAGAAAGTTTACAAACGAGAGGAGGCCATTCAGCCCATCTTGCTTGTTTGGTTGTTCGTAGCTTATTGATCTCAGAATCTCATCAAGCAGCTTCTTGAAGGATCCCAGGGTGTCAGCTTCAACAACATTACTCTCAAGGGTACAGAAGCAGTGCCCCCCCAGCTGGGATTGAACCCATGTCCCTCCAGTCAAGTCCAGAGCCCTAACCTCTACTCCACATATATATATGTTGTACAGCGGTATCAGCACTATGCTTTAGTGGGAGAGGTCCCAGGTTCACGCCTGCCCTCCGCCCTGTGTGCTGAGCCTGCCTGCGGGAACCAAGATTGCTACTGGTGTCAGAAGTGGACGCAGGTACCCCGGTACGCACTCGTCGGACTGTAGCCTGGTTAGCAAGTTCGGGGCGGACTTGAGGCTGGCAGGGGAGAGTCTAGCGTGCACGGGGGAAGGCAGCAGTAGGGCTGGTAGGTGACTTAATCACACACAGAGACATGAGCCCGATATGCGCTCTTTGCAAAGGAGCCGGCTCCTTTGTACAGTGGTATCGGCGCTATGCTTTAGTGCGAGAGGTCCTGGGTTCGCGCCCGCCCTCCGCCTGTGTGTGGATTGCCTCGCCCTGTGTGATGCACCTGCCTGTGGGAACCAAGATTGCTACAACATATATTTTCATTGGTGACAAGTTTTTGTGGATTTCTAGTCATGTGACCATAAAAATACAGCTATTATTGTATGCAAAATGCAACTTTTTCATAAAATGTATCATACATACAGTACATCATCCTTAGTCCCTAAAATCCTCATGTTTCATGTAAGATTTTACAGACATCTAAGCTGCTAATGCTAATGTTTGTTGTGTAAATTGTTTTTATTTGTTTTGGGGGTATCACGTGCTCTAGGCTGACACCAGGCCACTTTGAGTTTTCCACTTTGAGTTATGCAACCCATAGTGTATATTACCCACCCCAATTTCATGTGCCCGGTATGCCACCAAAGAATGCCTTTTGTTTTGTGTGTTGTTGTACAAGTTGTTTGTTTGTTTGGTTTATTTCATTTAAATAAAAGAAAGAGAGCAGTGGCGACTCACCCCGGGGTTTTTGTGTGTGTGCCTGCATTTCCTGTTCTGTGACGTCACCCACCCAGCCATCCTGCCACAGATACCCAGGCAAAAGTATATATTTTCTGAATCTGCACAAAATATGGATTTTAGAAATGGGTAACATGATATCTCTAGTCAATGGTTTGTTACTCATAATCCTTCTGAAATCTGAAGTAATGTCATTGTATGTCACAATATTTGGACTTCTGAATCTGACAGCTTTAGTTTCATTGTTGAACAGTGTTTATGAATTCCTTGGAGTGTCTTGAGTTCAAAGATATCAAATATGTGCACCTTTACACATATTTCCAGGCGTTTACATGCCCTAGACTGACACCAGACCACTTTTTTACTTTGTACTATGCAACCTATAGCACCCACGCCAATTTCATGTACGCCACCAAAGAATGAGATCCCCTGACAGTAGTTTACATTTTCTGAATCTGCACAAAATATAATTTTAGAAATAGGCCAAATAACATTTCCCTTCAATGGTTTGTTACCCATAATCCATCTGGAGCCCGAGGTAATGTTGCCGCATGAAATAAAAACAAGTGATTTTTACTACCTTTGGTTCCGTTGGTTTGTTTTGAAGTTTATTTAGTTCTTCCAGTACTCATGAACTCCAAACAGAGGCCTGGCTGAGAGGGACAGCACGGACAACAGTACTGTGTATCCCTCCATAGTATTATTATTTGTTTATTTAGCAGACGCCTTTATCCAAGGCGACTTATAGAGACTAGGGTGTGTGAACTATGTATCAGCTGCACAGTCACTTACAAGAACTTCTCACCCGAAAGACTGAGCACAAGGAGGTTAAGTGACTTGCTCAAAGTCACACAGTGACTGACTGGTTACAAGTCCTTTTCTTTAATCACCAGACCACACAACCTCTTTGTGGCGAACAAAGCATGAGAGTGACCCAGCTGCGATGTGGGAAAAGGTTTTGTGGTCAGATGAGACCAAGATAGAGCTTTTTGGCCAAAATTCAAAGCGCTATGTGTGGCGCAAACCTAACACTGCCCATGCCTCAAGACACACCATCCCTACAGTGAAATATGGTGGTGGCAGCATCATGCTGTGGGGATACTTCTCATCAGCAGGGACTGGGCATCTTGTTAAAACTGAAGGAAGAATGGATGGAGGAAAATACAGGGAAATACTGCAAGAGAACCTGCTTCAGTCCGCTAAAAAACTGAAACTTGGAAAGAAATTCACCTTTCAGCAGGACAATGATCCCAAGCACCCAAAGCAACATTGGAGTGGCTCAAGAACAAAAAAGTGAATGTCCTACAGTGGCCCAGTCAAAGTCCTGATCTCAATCCCATTAAGAATCTGTGGCACTATTTGAAAATTGCGGTCCACAAGCGTCGTCCAACCAACCTGAACAACCTGGAGCAAATCTGCCAAGAAGAATGGGACAAAATAACTCCGACACTGTGTGCAAAGCTGGTACATACTTACCCCAAAAGACTTAAAGCTGTTATTGCAGCGAAAGGTGGCTCTACCAAATATTAATGTGTGGGGGTTGAATACTTATGCAAGCAAGATATTTCAGTTTTTTATTTTTCTTAAAAATATTTCCCAACATAAAACCAATATCACCTTACAATAATTGATTTTGAGTTTCAGTGTTTTAAAATAAAATATCAAACAGAACGAAATTTCAATGTACCATTTGTAATTCAGTAATATGAGAGAATTGGTCAGGGGTCTGAATACTTTTGCAAGGCACTGTATGTATATATATATATATATATATATATATATATATATATATATATATATATATATATATATATCACTCTTCACAACTAAAACATAAATCCTATACCTTATAAGCAATGCATCAATATAAGAGAGATACAGATTCTAAATAGTTCTTACCTTCCAAAATATATATGGAAGTGTAGAATATAATGTAAGGACAGAAACTGTCTTCACAGGCAAAGACTTCTGAATACGACAACAACAGCAATCAGCTCGATCAGAGATCTTCAGAGCATGGATCACATCAGCTTGTAGTTAGCAAGTTAAGTGACACTTGACTAGGATTTTACCTCAGATTTTATAGAATTTTTGCTTTGCTTTTTATGTCAGACGGCATAATTAATTCTTAAACATTAATATGCCTTGACAGCTCATGTCCTTCAAGTGAATAACATTTTCAAATACACCCAGTAACTCTTTCTAATTGGCCATCATCCTATAATCCACCTCCCCTACATTTCCAAAATATGTGAGGTGAACTTTTAAACTCATGTTATTCTTTTTTGGTACAAGGGAAAATAGCATGCACGTGAATACAGTGCAAGTATCAATCAATCAATCAATCAATCAATCAATCAATCAATCAATCTTCATTTTATATAGCACCTTTCACAGTGGACCACCATCACGAAGCTCTTTACAAGATGAAGTAACCATAAGAAAATCCATATTACTTTAAATACAATGAAATGCATAATACATGATATACAGTAAAAAAATGCATAAAACAATACAGTGAAAAATTATAGAAGAATACATATAGAAAGATGTGTTCAATATATATCACTTACTTTGGTTCAATTATTCCAATCCTGGATTAAAAATATATTTCCCTTTTAACATCAAAAGACATCCTCCTTAGTAAGTTGGTTATTACATGTATAGATGTGGTTTAAAAATTAACTAAAACGTATTGGATAGAGGCTGTTAGAAGTTTCATAGCAAACTTCTAAGTCTACAATTATAGATCCAATTATTTTCACTTAAATCCAGTCTATCAAGAACATAGTCAATATAACAGCCCCATTTTACCTATTCAATGCTTTAAACTAAACGTGACCTCCCTCTTTTTACAAAAATCCTGTTTTTAGATCACCTGCTTTCTGGCCAAGGTCATTCATTGTTAGCTGTAAACATTTTCCCAGACGTATGGCATTCTTACTAAATCTAAATATGGTCCTATGTTATTATTGCTCCCCCTCACTTGTTTTACCAGGCCTTCATTAATTTCTATGATTTAATGGAGCCATAGACAGTTCACCATATATTCCTTTTCATGTACAAGAAGGTATTTTTTTAAAAAAAGATCAATCATCATAGAAACCTTTGATTTTAAACTGTTGACCAGTAAGTCTAGCTTCAATTGCCAAGAGATATTTTTCAAGTTACCCACACGCCTGGTACAGTATGCTTCATAACGCTGGCCAGCGCTAGCATTCAAGCAGGGTGTAAATTAGGTCTAACAGCTGTGTCACATGAAGGTATTTTATCACTAACATAATGAAATTAGAACCACCGACCACATGTTGTCTGTGAAAGCTTCTAGATGATTGATCCTGAGTGAAAAAACAGCAATCTAATGGCACACAAATTAAAGGATCCCAGGAATTCAGCATTAACAACATGGCTAGATAACCCACTGAGTTTCTATCAGTAGAGCTTCCAATTTGTCTTCTCCACAGGTATTAGTTGAAATTCTGTGAAATTCTAGACTGCAATTAGGCTCTACTCTACCGGTAGACATCGGGTTGCTTCAAGTTGACAGGGAAAGTGTTTTATTCTCTGGTGAATCTCTTCTTGGCTGGGAAAAACCCCTTGATCCCGGCATTTCGGAATTGGTTTTCTCCAACATGACAGCCATGAAATTGAGGCCGTCGCTCTGGATGTTAGAGCTCCCGGCAAAGACGTAGAGAATTGGGTTGATGCTGCTGCTAAAGAACACGAAAGCCGTCACGTTGGGTTTGGTGGTGTCCACAACATCCAGGAGGGCTTTCTTGACTGATTCTTCCCCAGCTAAAGCACCCGAAACCTGGATCAGGTTCACAATGTGGTAGGGCATCCAGAAGAGAAAGAAAGCGACCACAATAGAAAGGATAATTTGTCTGCTTTTGCTTTTGTTCTCAAACGCGGTGCTTCTCAATTTCCAGCAAATGTATAAAGAGCAGAATAGGATAATGGTGAAGGGAATCAGAAACCCAGCGATGGTCTCCATCAGGTATTGGAAAATCATGTGCTTTGGATCGCTGTGGAATGGTATGCAGTAAAACAATCCTCCAATTGGAAAAACGCTATTCAAAAAGGAGAAAAAGAAAATAATAGTTTGTTAGTAACGTAGGGCTGTGTTTTACACTTGCTTTTAATAAGTTGTGTTGAGAACATTCTTTTTTCAGTTCAATATTCCAGTCCATGGTGCTAACAAAAAAAAACTTCCAGTAAATCTTACCTAATATATATTTGCCATCATGTTGTAGGTCTTTCACATATGAAAAACACACACATATGGTAGAGGGGAATTTTTTATGGTATTTTATTTGAAGCATTTAGTGAAGAATATTTACCAACTGCTTGTTAACATCTGGTACTTTTAACATTTTTAGTATTTTAATATATGGTACTTTTAATAATAATTTAATTGACAAACTACTTATTGCTGATAACTGAACTAGTTCAATACATGTAATGGTTGCTATGGGGGCAATGGGTGAAAGTGCTATGTAATAGGAGTCTTATTTCCATCCTTTTGTGTGTGGGCATTTCTGTTTGTGTGTATTTGTCTGTGTGTCTGTTTGTATGTGCCCCCCCCCCCCCCCCCCCCCCCCATGGTACTCAAATGTGTATAGCTTCTGGGAGTTATTTGGAATAAATAAATGGCAAACATTTACAACATTTTGTTTTTTACTTTAACTTCTGTTTTTTCTGGAGATGGACTCAAATTCAGCAGCACGGAAAAGAGTGCAAGAGACTCACTAGTTGTATTGTTTAAAAGGCTATGCAAAAAAATAACATGATAGCTATGCATACTGGATACGATTTACTGGAATTGTTCTTGAAGGACATGTGGTTCCTCTCTCTTCCATTACCAAGATACATAGACTCTATAGGTCTTTAGCAAGAAGATGATGGACATTTTCTCTTATAAATGTGGATATTAAAATGTTCTCGTCTGAACATGCGGTCACTATCTCCTTTAAAGGCATTAGGACTCCTTATAAACACTCACCCATAGTAGAAGACTATTGGTCCCCTATCTCTTCTCTTCTAAAAGCATGTGCCCCAGTCTCCACACTTATAAATGCACCCGATATCTCCTCTTATAAAAGCTCACCTGCGGTAGACGGGCATGGGAATTGCGAAGAGGAAAGCCAAGCTCCAGATGACCAGCAGAGTCTTAAGCAGGGCCCTCTTGGTACGCAGCTGCTGGGACAGGAAGGGACGGGACACGGCCAGGAAGCGGTCAAGGCTCATGGCAGTGATGAGGAAGATGGAGGTGAACATGTTGACACTGCAGAAGTAATGAACCAGCTTGCAGAAGGCTATCCCAAACTCCCATCCCTGCCCCCCTGCGACGTAACGCATGAAGAAGGGAGTGGTGAGCAGAACCAGGGTGTCTGCTGCGGCCAGATTCAAGACCAGCAGGCAGGTGACAGAGCGACGGGCCACACGACACAACACTGTCCACAACACAAACAAGTTCCCGGGGAAACCCAGAACAAATGCCAAGGTCAGGATGACAGTGCCCAGGACTGGAGATAAGCCAGGGGATGAGGATGGGGAGGGAGAAGAGGAGAAGGATGGGGAGGGAGAAGAGGAGAAATTCATTGTTTGATGCTGGTCTGGAATACGGTTGGGAATCAAGATCCTGTGAAAAGAAAGGGGAAAAACAAAGGCACATGTTTTCTTCAGGTTTAAAGAAGTAGAGATCTCACATTTTCTCGCAAGAACATAACAAGGTCAAGTGCCCAGGATTTGAGAGGTTGAGGCCAAGGGAAGAAGAAGGTGGCAAAGGGAGGGGGAGAAGGTTCATAGTCTGGAGGAATTGGTCTGGTTTGGAATAGGAGGCTTCTGCAGAAGCTAAAGAAAAAAGATGCTGGACTGCTCCTGTATAAATATAGCGATCTCAGTTCAATGGGGGAAAATTAATGTTCAATTATTGGTACAGACCTTCCTCATTTTTCCATTAATTATAATTCACATGAGAGCAATCATCGAATCACCATTATATTTCCAGAGCATCTTATCTTGTGCATAAGAAACTACAGTACAGATCTAAAGTTTAAATACCATAACTCTTTTTATGTTTTATAGTAGCTCCCAATTACAATAATTTATGATTATAATAAGGTAAGATATTGTGTGTAGGGTGTCTCTTATCATAAGATTCATAAGTTTCAGTAGCTACAGCCACAAGAGATGTCATCTCTTATTAAAGTTAATATGTTGCAATTTTGGTGAAGCTGTGTGAAACTGAAATTGTAAAGAAAAATGTGATTCATTTGATGTCTGCAAATGAGTGCACACAAAAGCAATGGCTGTTAGTGTTTCCATTTATTGATTCCAATAGTCAAAAGTTACACATCTATAGCATAAACGTTTATTGTTAGGCAGCAGTGTGGAGTAGTGGTTAGGGCTCTGGACTCTTGACCGGCGGGTTGTGGGTTCAATCCCCAGTGGGGGACACTGCTGTTGTACCCTTGAGCAAGGTACTTTACCTAGATTGCTCCAGTAAAAACCCAACTGTATAAATGTGTAATTGTATGTAAAATAATGTGATATCTGTATAATGTGAAATAATGTATAATGTGATATCTTGTAACAATTGTAAGTCACCCTGGATAAGGGCATCTGCTAAGAAATTAATAATAATAATAGACACAACTAATATGTCACCTAGTTACAAAAAGAAATCAGATCATGATCAGTTACTTTTTAGGGAATGCTTTGCGGCAGCAGTTTTTCTTTGTGGTTCAGCCTTAGATGAATATGTAATTATGGGTGTTCCTGAATAAATTTGCAAAAATGGTTTGGAGTGCAAATGAGGGTTCTCATATTATTATTATTATTATTATTATTATTATTATTATTATCATTATGAGATGTACTAAAACTGCAGACAATTGCAACACTTACAATTGCATCAATTTGTTAAGAACTTTTGAAAGCATGTTTTAAACAGTCGGAATTGTTGCTGGCATTTCCCAGTCTGCCTTTTCTGTGCGTTGCCAGTTGTGCTCAATGCATTTTTGAGGCGAACACCCAAATACCAATTTTTCCCTAAAAGCAAGGTGTACTTACAAGCCTTGAAAATGTTTACAATTATAATTGTCTATCAAGGGACAATAAAATACAATTAATTTGATACCTAACCTGTGACACTAAATTATTATTATTATTATTATTATTATTATTATTATTATTATTATTGGTAGTAGTCGTAGCAGCTGTAGCATTGTTGTGTTATTACCATTATTAATAATAATTAACAATTTTGAGAAATTATAAATAGAATAATGGCTGGTTCAGTATGAGCGGTTCTGGGGACAGTGGAACCTAGACAGCAAAGCTCGAGAGGTTCCTGTACCCAGAACCTAGAGATAGTATTACCTCTGGTTATACACACTGAAGCATCTTACTTTTCGTGGGAGAGTTACATTTATCATTTGGGAGCAGGGAGATGTAGACAACAGCGCTTGGTGTACTCGTTGCGCCCACAGTGTGCAGTGTTAGTGCCTCGGTGCGCATAGCGCCCTCGATGCGGGTTACACTTGCCGCTCGATGTAGGAGCACGCTACACACTTAGTGCATGTGGTGCTTATTCCACTAAACCTGCATGGTGTTCGGTGGTAACGCGGCAATAGAGGCACACGATACCCCAGCGTAATGTTGAGTAAGGCCGGTATCCATGCTTGCACGTCCTGCAGGGCTAATATCCCTCAGGAAGACAGGCCTACCTTGTGTGCGTGATGCTTGGGCATCCAACACACCACCTTGGCCCTTGGAAGTGAGGTGGCCTGCGACATCGGTGCGGCTTTTCAGCCCTGGGTACGCCAGAAACGGCTGGAAAGGGCCACATGGATGGGTTTCACGTACCCTGTCGCTGGACCGTCGGCGGCACTTGGAGCCCCAGAACCCCTCCTCCTCAGACCATGCTTCGGTGGCGACCCCTCGTAGCCACTCCCGTTCTCCGTAAGCAAGACGGGTGAAGTGCTCTAGACAAGCCAGGGACATAATGGATCTCAAGGCGCAGATGGCTCAGGTCCTGGAGCTCCTGTCCAGACAGCAGGTACCTGCGGCTCTGGCCGCAGCCCTGGCTCAACCGCCACCAGAGATACCGTATCTTCCCTCCCTCAGGGGAGATCAGGGTGCACGGGATGAGTCGTCCCAGCTGGCAGAGGAGGACACTTTCTCATTAGCAGCCTCCTGGGGTGAGATGAGATGGGGGTAGGAGTGGAGCCAGAGCTCTTATGGGATGCACTGAGGGGATGCGGTGCAATGTTCCTGCAGGTCCCCTGAACAACAGCGGCTGAACCATGCTGGTCCGTTTTGCGCTTTTCGCCCGCAACCTTTCCCAGCCTTCCCTGACTTCATGGAGGAGTTATGCTCCTCCTGGGATCGTCTAGCCTCAGCACCAAGTGTGCTGAAGCAAGCCTCGCAGCTTGCCTCACTGGAAGTCGTGGAGAAACTGGGCCTGGCAGGATTTAACCACTGATTATAACTGTTCGACTAATGCATATTGTGGGGAATGTGTTTTAAAAAAAACCTCATCAATGAAACTAAAAGAACATAATAGAACTTGGTGTATAGACTTCACTGTGTGTTCACCTCACGGTATATACTTCACTATGTGTTCACCTCATGTATAGACTTCACTGTGTGTTCACCTTGTGTATAGACTTCACTGTGTGTTCACCTTGTGTATAGACTTCACTGTGTGTTCACCTTGTGTATAGACTTCACTGTGTGTTCACCTCATTTATATACTTCACTGTGTGTTCAGCTCACTGTAAAGACTTCACTTTGTGTTCAACTCATGTATAGACTTCACTGTGTGTTCACCTCACTGTATATTTATATCCTGTGTAAACTGGAGTGCCATCATCCCTATCTCCAGGAAGGCTTCATGATCTATTTGAATGACAACAATCCCTAATGTCAGTCTGTCACAAGGCTGGCTGAGTGGTGACACGTCAGACCCGGAAGAAACAGACAGACAGAGACAGCAAGGTTGGTGAAGCTGAGCACTTGGTTGTGCTCAGCATTTAATAAACAAAACAAGAGAACACAAAAACAGGACACGGCACTTGAGGCCAAAATAAATAGACGAACAAAAACGTACTAACACACAAAACAAGTGCCAATAATGCCTCAGCAAACTTTAATCAACAATGCCTCAACAAAATCTGTACCTCTTATTAGCACAAGCTTGTTTAAACCATTCCCATAGAAAGACATTCAGTTGTTCATACTGTAGCTGCATGTGGGATTCAGACTCTGTCTGCTGGCATGCAGGTTTTCTCTGTGTTGCTTTAAGTAGGCATCTTTCCTTTTCAGAATGCTAAAACGGTTTGCCTTGCGATTTAGATTAGATTTCACTTAGCTGTTTTTGTGTTGGTTTCAGGGAACATTCAGCTTTTTTGATAAGAGCACATTTTCTTTCAAGAGATAGCTTGTTGTTTGAGCATTTGGAATGCTGCTGATGAAACATGTGAGTGTAAACTGTTTTTGCTTGTTTTTTATGCTAGTTTTAAACTTAGAAAAAGAAAAAACACAGATTTACATTGAATTTAGGCAGAAGAGACTTACAAATGGATTCCACAATAGACAGGTTCCGGATTGTAGAGGGTATGTAACCATTCATTTCAATAGGGATTTGGTCAGGACTCAAACATCATGCAGAATTACATTATAGGTTGTACTGTTCACAGCTGTTCCAGATTCTGTCCACTTTCAGTGAGATGAGAAGAAGTTATAAGTTCTAAAACCATGAATGCCGATGAGCCCGGCTCTTCTGCATTGTGGTTAAGATGTTCACTTGCAGTGTGTGGGGTCACTGGCTAGGGCCCAGCCTCTGCACTGCTATGAAGACAGCACACAGATTTATATTTGTGTTTCAAAGTAGCATGCTCCAAGAAGGGCATATCAAACTGCAGATTGAACACAACATACAATAGGAGCTTGGGTTAGGTTACCCTCTTTATTAACCTTTAAAAGGACTGTGATGGTGTATATATGATCATGTCTTTCTGGGCCCATGATCGGGTAAACACGATACAAAATGCGCTTCATTTTATTGACTTACAAAATGCAACATCGATAGCACTCAGTGGTTTTCATTTGTTGATCGATATGCGAATGCTACACCACAAAACTTCAACAAAATGATGATTGGCAAAACAGCCTGGTTGGAACAGTGAACAAAGCAAGAAGAGAGCTTCCACCATCTGCGCAAAACTTGCAACCACAGCTGTACTCCAGTACAATTTTGAAACTCAATGACTGTGCTACTGTTTACAAGTGCAATCCGAGAAAGAATGTAATTATTCTCAGCTCCCTTCATATGTCAGTTGCCTGTTGACAAGAAGAAATCAGAGACTATGGATTTATACAGTGATACAAAGTATGGAGTGGACATTTTAGACCAGATGGCACGCCAGTACTCAGTGAAAGCCAGTCCTCGTCGGTGGCCAGTTGCTGTATTTTACAATGTACTGGACCTGGCAGCCATGAATTCCTTTGTTTTGTACAAGGAATGAACCAGGGAAAATATCAGTAGGAGAGATTTTATCTTGAAGCTAGCCACAGAGCTTTGGCAGAAACATTTTGATCAGAAAACTGCAAAGCAGCAGGCAAATGTAGCTCAACCTGGATTCAGTGCTCAACCCAGTGACACACGCAAGAGAAAACAATGCAGGGTTAGCTAAATGCAATAAAAATAAAACTTCTGGTATCTGTGCACATTGTGAAAGAGCAGTATGTGGTAAATGCACAGGGAAAGAAGCGATACATCTGTGTGGATTGTGTTACTTATATGCTACTTTGAATTATGTTACTTAAAAAAAAAACTACTTTCATTTTTATAGTTTTTGAAGTAGTGCTATTTGTGGTATATTAGAAAATGAACCCTTTTATGTTTAATTGTTCATTTAAATACAAAAGGCATTGAGCCACGCTTGGAGTGGTTACATGTGGAGTAACCCCAGTTGGATAGCTGATGAAGCCGCGGCCTTCAGACTCAACAGTTTCTGGCACAACACCAATTGTACTGTGAACCCTTGTTGAAACAGAACCAGACAGTTGCGAATGGCAGCTACTCTATCGTCCGACAGGTAGTCTCGCATCGTAAAGGAATCCAGCTAGAGACTCAAGTAGGCCGTACTTTGCACCGGTATTAATTGGCTTTTGGCAATTAATTGCCACAATCGCTGTGTGGGCCACTGCTCCTTCCTGGGACTGGGAACAGATCAACCAGTCATCCAGGTAGTCCATCACCCTGATCCCTTGCAGCCACAAGGGAGTGAGGATGGCATCCATGCACTTTGAAAATGTGCGGGGGGCTAAGGAGATACAGAATGGCAGCATGGAAAACTCAAAGACGTTCCCCTGAAAGGCGAAGCAGAGATATTTCCTGTGAGCTGGACGAATAGGAACGTGAAAGTACACATCCTTTAGGTCCACTGCCGGACAGACTGGGGGATGTGGCGATGTGTGACCAGCTGGAACCTCCTCTCCCTCAAGAACCCATTGAGGTGCCTCAGGTCGTGCTTTTTTGGCACCAAGAAGTATCTTGAGTAGAACCCCTCTTTTTGAGAGGTGTGTTCTATGAGATGGATAGCTTGTTTGAGAAGTAGTGTTTCTACTTCTTGCCTGAGAGCCAAGACCTGGAGAGGATCGTTCACGGATGTGACCATGATCCCTCAAAAGGGAGGAGGTCCCGCACGTAACTGGTGTGTACGGTGGCGAGCACCCAGGAGTCTGAGGTGCACTTGCACCAGTATTGCAGCTGGTGTTGTGCGAATGGGTGGGTCTGAGGCCACAAGCCTTCAGGGCCCCTTCTGGGGCTGCTGAGGCTGGGGCGGAGCCTGCTTTGGAAGGTGCTGGTGCCCCACCTCCGGCGTTTTCCCATCCTTGCTGACGGCCCCAGGTATTAGCTGCTGCAGAAGCTTGGAGGCGGTGCCTCAGGTCACTCCGCGGTGCAGTGGGGATTGGAACTGTCCGGTTTACCATAGTAGCTGCCAGACGCCAGCGCCTTCCCCCTCTCTTTCATGTAAGTTTGATGCTGGGAGAGCGTTTTTTATTATTCACCTGTGGGTAAAAAAAACTACTGGACAGTTACTACTCCCGTTTAGCACGTTACTGCATTTAAGTAGTCTTTAGTGCCTTTTGTGGGTGGGGAGGTTTAAAAATGTGTATTTTAATATAGAAAAGTACTTTTAAAAACGAATGCTACGCATGCGCAGTTGTACAATTTGGTAACCGTTTTTAAGTAGTTCTGACTGAACCTGTAACAATACAATCATTTAGGAACACTCTCCAGTTTGAACTACAGCTCCCACTGAGAATGCACACTGAACGGCTGATCGTAGCTAACATTTCAAGCTTTTCACAATCGTAACAAAGCATCATATTGTACTGTACAGAGTAAGTAAATAAATAATAAAAACCATGTCAGTCAGTGATAGAAGGTGAATGAGTATTTAAAACCTACATGTACACTTCCCTTTCAATCTCGAAATGTCAACCATTATGAGTTTGGAAGTGACCCTCGTGTCACATGACCTGAGTACATATTTAAAAAGCTGCCTGATAGGCCCGGTGTGACCACGTGTCTGTTGCATTCTGGAACAAGACGCTACATCACACAGCAACCTTTGCCATTTGATTCCTCACTCCAACCTGAGCAGATGTGTCTGGCTCCGTTTTTGAGAATCTCTTGCTCTTCATATAAAAGTACCTCACTATTCCTCCTTGGAAGCTGGCTTGCCCCTTCCTTTGGATGCGACGGTAGTTTCTCTTATAGTCTAAATCACACGGCTGTGTGGTTTTGGCGGCTGAGAAGCGGTGGCTGCTGTTTCCAGCCTCGTCTATTTTGGATTTTCTCCTCCACAAATTGTTTAGTGTCTCGGTTTCTGGTCCGCGTCGTGCCTTGTGCCAAACCGAGTTTTGTTTTGGGGTTTTTCCCCCCCAAAAAATAAAAAAATACTGTCTTAAACCGGCTACAGTTGTTTTAGTGTGCTGCGCCTCATAGCTCCGGCTCGGCAGCTTATAGCACATTAACCCAGTGCATAGCACTTCATGCATAGCATTTTGGGCCTTTTGTGGTGGTACATAGCACGCCTGTGCATAGTACCCCGTACATCCATCGGTACTCCATGCCCTGTACATTACCCAGTGCATAGCACTCCCGTGCGTAGCCCCGGTACACTCAGCACCCCGTGCACTGTACTGCTGTGCATAGCACCCTCGGTGCCCTGTGCTCGGTGCCCTGTGCATTCATCTTGATTAACCCGGTGCATAGCCCCGGTACACTCCCATGCATCCCGGTGCACTTCCTCAGTGTCCCCGTGCCCAGTACACCTCAGTACTTAGCACTCCCGTGCATAGCACCAGTGTCTTACCTTCTGCTCGGTACAGGTGCATAGCACTCCCGTGCAGAGCACCCTGCACATTTATCCATCCGTGCAATGTCGTTCCACGATTGTGTGAAATGTGGGGCCAGCCTCCCCCCAGAGGATGGCCACAATTTGTGCGTCCAATGCCTGGGCACTGATCATGCCTGGCTAGCGCTGGCAGATCACACCTTTTGTGCTATGTGCGCTAGCTTTCAAAAAACTAAGAGGGCAGACCATGCTGAAGGTCGTTCCACCTCCTCTGGCTCTCCGCAGCCTTTGCTGACACTCTCGAGGAGCCCCTCGCATGAGCCGTCTGCGAGCTGCAGTGTTCGGGCAGTGTCTCGCTCTCCGGAGAACAAGACCAAGAAAGCAAAGAAGTGCAGGCACTCGCACAATGCAGATGTGTCAGCCTTACGGGCACAAATGACGCAGCTAGCAAGCACGGTTGCAAATCAGCAGTTGTTGTTGGAGCGTCTTGTCAATTTGACAGCTCCCCCTGCACTCACTCTGGCTTTTGGGGTACTGGAGACCCCCTCAGCTCCAGCACTGGTCCCTGCTCTCCTACAGTCTCAGCTGATTGAGGAGGAGCAGGACAATGTGGTGTCCCTGGCTGCCTCCGTGGAGGAAGGCAAATTCGAAGGGGGAATGGAGGACCCCTCCTGTTAAGAGGGCTACCTGTCTGAGACCTTGTAGAAAGGTGGTAGAAAGCCCTGCTCTTTAAATATATTTGTTTATTTATTTTTATAACTGGGTCTACCCCTCCACCCCTCTGCAGTTTATTATTTTGTATTTCTTTTGTTGTATTGTTGTATTATTGTTATGAATTATTAGGGGTAAATATGACGGCGAATGTCGTGTTATTGTTTATTTGTATTTATTTAAAAATGTATTTTGTTATTGTTTTGACGGCGTAGCCAAATGTTACTGTTTTGTTTAGCAGCATGGGTGGGAAGCACCATCCACAGTAATTTAAAAACCTCGTGCAGAAGGTGACCATCTCCCGAATTTAATTAGTTGTGTAATTGTTGCTAATCGGGAGATGGTCACCTGTATAAAAACCTGCAGCTCTCTGCACTCCAGGTGGGTGTTTAGAGGAGGAACGAGAGCGAGCACGAGCGGATTGAGAGAGAGAAACGGTAATAGTAATACAGGAACAGTGACAGCAATTGCCCAGCCTGACCTGTATTGTTTTGTTTTGTGTTCGAGACTTGTTTTGTTTTAACTGTTATTTTGCTCTGTGAGCACTGTGTTTTCTGTTTAAATATTTTATTTATTTTTGTATTATTTAAATAAAACAGCGCACGCTGCCTTTGCACCGTAACTGCAGTACTGGTGTCAGTGTTTTCGGTTCCTGCTTCTGGCCTGACGTCACCACTCGTCCACCTTGGCACAGACCTCTATGGCTCCTAGCGGTCCGCTGGCGGACGAGCTAGCAGCCCTTGTGAGCAGAGCTGCTGCCCGGGTCCAGATCCCTTGGACTGAGGAGTCCCAGGTCCGGCCGATCAGTTTTTGAAACCTTGGTGTCGACTACACAGCGCTGTAAGCCCCTCCCAGTCCTCCCGGATTTTGTGGAGGAGTTGCAGTCTTCGTGGGGCAGCCCAGCATCAGCGCTCACTTGCTCCAGACGGGTGCAAGCATTGTATGCCCACAAGGGCGCGGAGAAGCTGGGGCTCCAGCATTTCCCACCCGTTGATACTGCTGTGGCTGCTTTACTGCAGACACCGAGTATTTCAACGCTGTCCTGTGACTTCTCCTGCCCAAATAAACAGTTTAGAGTCACTGAGACGCACTTAAAAAGGGCATACAGTGCGGGGGCACTGGCAGCGAGACTAGCAAACACAGCTGGTCTGCTGACTGTGTACCAATCGCAGCTGCTGCAGAACGTTTGCCCAGCCTTCTCCTCATATTATTAATGAGCTGAGGCTGGTGAATGACCAGCTGCTCTGCATAGCTCGGTACAGTGGCCAAGCTATCGGACGTAACCTGGGAGCACTTGTGGTTGCACAACGCCAGCTTTGGTTCTCCCAGGCCAGGGTTCTGGACGTGGACAAAGCGTCCCTGCTCAACGCGCCCATCTCCCCCGGCTACACCTTCAGCAGTGGCGGGCAGTGCCAGACAGAGACCCCAGCAGCGCCCTCAACAGAGGCTGCGCCAGCCGAACACATCCCAGCCCGCTCAGGCCCTGCACCCATTCAGCCAGCACCACCTTCTAGCATGGAGGCGTGGGTGCTTGCAACCGTCCACTCCGGCTACTCACTCCAGTTTCGAGCTGGACCTCCAAGTGCATGGACGCAGTTCTGGCACCCCTGCGGCTGCAGGGGGTCAGAGTCCTCACTTACTTGGACAACTGGCTCATCTGTGGCCAGTCACGGGAGCAAACCGTGTCTCACACGGCTCTAGTGACGGAGCATCTTACAAGTGACGGTTTTCCTGGGGATCCGGCTGGATTCCCACTCCATGCTCGCTTCCCTGTCAGCCGACAGGGTAAGCGCATTGCAAGCCCGTCTGTCCGTTAGTGCAGGTGGTGCAGGGGGACCCGTGGGGTCTTGACTGGCAGGTGGCAGTCCGCCCACATCAATGCGCTGGAACTGAGGGCAGTCCACCTGGCCCTGCACCATTTTCAATCAGTGCTGTCGTGGCATATGTCAATCGCCAGGGCGGGCTACGGTCCCTGGGGTTGCACCAAGTGGCATTCCAGTTGCTCACCTGGGCACAACCGCTTTTTCTGTCCCTCAGGGCAGTCCACCTGCCGGGGGTTTCAAACCAGGCAGCAGACCTGCTATCGAGGGGGGCTCTTCGGCACGCCAAGTGGTGCAGTATTCCCAGGTGGTAGCCATGATTTGGCACAGGTTTGGCAGTACGACAGTCAACCTGTTTGCCTTAGAGGAGTCCACGCATTGCTCTCTTTGGTTCTCGATTCAGAGAGGCGGGGGCCCTCTGGGAATCGATGCCCTAGCCCACAGCTGGCCTCAGGGCTTGCTGTATGCCTCCCCCCCCCCCCCCAGCTTTGATCCCGTCCTCCTTGGAGAAGGTACGAAACGAGGGCGCGAGGGTCTTCCTTGTTGCGCCGCACTGGCCCAGGAGGATATGGTTTGTCGCTCTGAGCCAGCTCATTCAGGGGCACCTATGGTGGATCCCGCTACGTAGAGACCTTCTCAGTCAGGCTCAGGGCCATCTGTGGCACTTGGACCCCCAGGTCAGTCCAGCTGTGGGTCTGGCCCCTGAACGGGAGCGTCTGAGTGCCCTCGGACTCTCAGACTTCATTATAGCCACACTACAGAATGCTAGGTCTCAGTATTCTTATAAATGGAGGATTTTCCAGGAGTGGTGCTTGGCGAGAGACCATGACCCCACCTCCTGCCCCATGTCGGGTGTTGTCTACAGGACCTCCTAGAGGAGGGAAAATCCCCCTCTACGTTGAAGATGTACCTGGTTGCTATATCTGTGTGCCATGTCAAAATTGACTCTGTCTCCCGGAGCTCATTTATTGGCAGTGCAGTTTTTAAAAGGGGCTAGGCGGCTTCGTCCTCTCCTTAAACCGATGGTTTCTTCCTGGCATTGGTACTTGGTTCTAGAGGCTCTTACGAAGGCCCCCTTCGAGCCTCTGCATTGAGTGGACCCTAAACACTTGTCTTTTAAGACAGCCTTTCTCCAAACATGTCAGTTAGTTATTGGCCTTTTCCATAGAGGGTTCCTGTTTGTGCTTTGCCAGCAGCGGTGATAACGTTACTTTACGCACTAACCCGGCCTTTCTGCGTAAGGTTGTTTCACAGTTTCACTTGAACCAGACAGTGGAATTGGATGCGTTCTACCTACCCCCCTTCTCCTCTGAAGCAGATCACAGATTTACTACACTCTGTCCTAAGGTGTTACATTGATAGGTCTCAATCATGACGACAGACAACCCAGATATTGGTGTGTTATGGGTCACGCACTCAAGGTCAAACACTTTCCAAGCAGTGTTTGTCGCACTGAATAGTGGATACGATCCGGCTAGCTTATGAGCTGGCTAACCTACCCTCTCCAAGTCATGTTACAGCTCACTCCACTAGAGGGACTATGACGTCTTGGGCAGTGTTTCATGGGGCACCCTACCTGACATATGTAACGCTGCAGCATGGACCACACTGCACATGTTTATAAGGTTTTACCGACTGAATGTGGCTACTTCAGCTGCGCCTTCTGTGGGGTCCAGAGTCCTTGATGCAGCTTGCCCTCTTGCGCAGCAGCTTTCCAGTTAGGCTCGCACCAGGGCAAGGTTTTTGGCTCACTGCGACAGCTTGGGTTTACATTTCCCAACTCGTAATGGTTGACATTTCGAGATTGAAAGGGAACGTTAGGTTACTTACCGTAACCCTGGTTCCCTGAAAAAGAAATGACAACCATTAAATTTGCGAGGTCGCTAGCTCGCCTTCATTGCCATTTGGAATCAAATGGCGAAGGTTGCTGTGTGACGTAGCATCTTGTTCCAGAATGCAACAGACACGTGGTCAAACCGGGCCTATCAGGTAGCTTTTTAAATATGTGCTCAGGTCATGTGACACGAGGGTCATTTCCCAACTCGTAATGGTTGATATTTCTTTTTCAGGGACCCAGGGTTACGGTAAGTAGCCTAACGATTTCAAATTTTTCATTACATTAGGCTTACAAAAATCGCATACACTATAGGCTTACACTCACCCATATACCCACAAAAGCCAGAAGAACTTCCAAAGAAATATTGTTTATTTCTGAAGTAAAACAAATAGATATGCACTTTGATGCTCTAGTGTAAATAACATGGAATGTATAGAATTAAAAAAATATTTTGATTAGCCGTCATAAAACAAACACAGAAATGCCAAACATACAAAACCATTTGAAACACTGTACTGTACAGTCATGCTTGTTTAACACAACAAACAGCATGATTACCAAAAACATTAAAAAAAAAAGTAGCCTAACCTACTGAAATTTAGCTGGCTATACAAATATGCACTCAAACCCTATTTAAAAAAAATACCGATAACAAACCCTTCACAAAACACGGTACGAACAGCTGCATTTCAGTAGAATATTTAAATTAAATCTGGTACTGTATTAAGTTGCAATTTATGCCGCAACTGGAAGTAGACTACAGGGTCCTCTTGGATTAAACCGAAAGAACCTGAACAGACCACGGATGTTTTCTGAGAAAACCGCATTACTCATGGAATACTAAGGTAAACGCTAAGCAACACAAACTAGTTCTTCATAAAATCAGGATAAAAACTATTTATTTTTTAACAGATCCATATTCTAATAGCGCTCCTTCGGGTTCAAATGCTTAAATAAGTTTAACATTTGCACTCAATTGTAATGTTTATACTATAGGCTTCATTTATGTCTCATGTTCATGATACTGTATACACGGTATGCTGGATGCAGTATTATATATGTTTCACTAATAGATGATAACTAGCATGTTTTTGCAGTTCGAAAATTTTGCATGCAGAAACAAAGCTGGTCTCATTATTGGATTGCTGTAGTGTATGATAACGTCACGTGTGCAGAGGAAAATTATTGAATTCTGACAATTATATATATATTTAACTGAATATGAAATGCCTTTCAGTCTACAAAAGACAGTGATTACAGTAGCAGTTAACCCTCGAGCTTCTGGACAACATTACATCTCACCCCTAGGCCCTTTGATAACACTGGCTCCTGTTTTGATTTTATCTTGTGCTACACCCTATCTTATTGTCCTACTGAAACTTTCTGGTAACACAGACACCAGACACACCCTATTTTCAAGCTTGTACAAACTGTATAAATATCAACTGCAACCCCACTTGGGTTAACAGTCTCTTTTAGACTCTTCCCTTGTATACATTGATTAAAATATCTAGAGCTGACAATAAACCTGAATCCTGAGTCTCTTTGGATAGTGGAGAATAAATCCACTACATGTGCATGGGACAGATTTTTTCATAAAGACTGTAATAAGCCAGTTGACACATTTCAGTAGCTGATCTCACATTTTTATGTCCCTGCCCCTGGGTGAAAAAAAAAATGTGTTGGGATGCAGTGTTTTACTTAGACCTCTAGAACAGTCCTGTTTCACCTGCATTATACCAGGCTGGTTGCCTTTTTTGTGTGGTCTCCACTTCATGGGTTGCTGTACAACATATTTCCTTCCACGTGTGTAGGACTTTAGAAATGAATACTGTAGTTGAGTCAGGTCAAATAAATAAATAAATAAAAACTATGGAAATTCAGCAATGGTGGTCATCTTCGAATTGAAAGGGAACCAGCGATTTGATTAATAATATCTTTCGTTGCCAAAGGAAAAACGACGTCTAAAAGTCACACAAATAGTGAAAAGTGTTTTATATTACAATTTCAGCATCAACATTGCTTTAGAAAATCAGATTGATTGATAACATGTGTTTATATATAGCAGTAGTGTATTAATTTAAAATAGAAGATAGCTGACAATTAAATGTTACTGACAGTGGTATTATTGATCCGCCACGTATGTGCAGTGTAATGAATAACGTTGCAATACCACGTTGTTGTGTGGCTTTTTTAATATAATATTAATATATATATATATATATATATATATATATATATATATATATTATACAGTGCCTATAGTAAGTATTCACCCCCCTTGGACGTTTTCACAGTTTGTTGTGTTACAACCTGAAATCTTGATGCATTTAAATGGGATTTTTTTTTTCTTTTTCTTTGGCTTAAAAACAAGAATGTGAATGTGCTAGAGAGGCACAGTCAAAGCCCGGACTTGAATCCGATTGTAAATCTGTGGCAAGACTTGAAGATTGCTGTCCATCCAAGTTGACAGAGCTTAAACAATTTTGCCAGGAAGAATGGGTGAATATTGCACGATCCAGATATGCAAACCTGGTAGAGACTTATCCCAAAAGACTCATAGCTGTAATTGCTGCCAAAGGTGATTCTACCAAGTATTGACTCAGGAGGGTGAATACTTATCTAACCAAGACATTTCAGTTTTTTTTATTTCTCATTAACTGTTGTTTCACAATAAAAAATTCTCTTGCCTCTTCAAAGTATTGAGTAGGTTGCGTAAATCAAAGGGAAAAAAATCCCATTTAAATGCATCAAGACTTCAGGTTGTAACACAACAGTGAAATCATCCAAGGGGGGTGAATACTTACTATAGGCACTGTATATATATATATATATATATATATATATATATATATATATATATATTATGATTGACTTATTGAATATTGAATTGAGCTTTCTTTCCTTGTTTTAAAGTAGGTGTCATTGCTTGTCGTTTGATGACGAGGGCAATGACAGCACCAAACTCAGCCTTTAGGTTTGTTTGTAAGCGGAATGTATTTATTTATTTTATTTTTCAGTTGTAATATGTAGGCTTTTTAAAAAAATGTTACAGTGAAGCACAAAGCTGACTCTTCAAACATAAATCGGCGTGACATTTTTGTTGTTGTTCTGTTCGTAGGGATTTTTTTTATTTTTGCTTGCCATATGGCATACTTGGAACCACCTTTGGAAGTTGGTTACTTATTCCTGGTTCCTTATTCGTGGTGTAGTTGACAAAGCAGCGTGTCCTTTTTCTGTGTGTTTCAACTCACTTACACATCTTGCTCAATTAATATATTGCTACTATTTAAAAAAAAAACTCTCCTTTAAAAAAAAAAAAGAAAATATTAATAACATATCTGTATCAGCAGCGTAGCGGTTCCCTATATTACCCGCTTGTTTCGCCCCATTTACCCACCTTGGACGCCTTGCTCAAATATCGAAGTATCCAGAGATTATCCCTAGGTTATCGTCTCCTCTCTGCAAAAACACTAACGATTTTAGTGAGCAAGCCGTACCCCACAGGCAGCAGCACCCCAAAGTGTAACCAATAAAAATGCATAGGAATCCCTTTGCTCTTACTTGTTGACAAATGGGGTCCAAAGTATAATGCTGAAGTTGGCTTCTTATTTGCCAGCTTCTTATTCTGCCAGCTTCTTATTCGCATTCCAGCTTCTTATTCGCTTACCGCAAATGTAACACAAATTGAATAAGTAACTGGGGTATTTCGGGGGTTAAATCTTTCTGGGCCACATATTTCAAACTTGATTCTCACAGAGGGCAAACCCCTCTATGTCCCCCATGTGTATTTAGATGGATTTTGATACAAAAACAGCAGAAATCAAACTGAATCAGCAGAAACTATAGAACTTAAGATCCAGAATTAGATTGAATTATAACACATTAGTAATTGTCATCAACTGAGAAGACATGTGTGTTTATTATTATTATTTATTTATTTAGCTATTTAGCTGACACATTTATCCAAGGTGACTTACAAGTATTACAATAGAAAATACAATATTCCAAAAAATTCAAGTTATTATTATTAGAATAGTATTGCTATTGTTATTAGTAGTCGCAGTAGTAGTACTGGTAGTAGTAATGCTACTGTACCAACCATCCCGATTTTCCCTGAACAGCCATCTTTCTAGATAGCATGTCCCGGTGTCCCCACAAGTTTAGTCAAATCGTATTTTTGTCCCGCTCATGGCTAGTTGTCCCATTTTTCATGAACGTCTGTGTTTGTCCATAGGCTCAACTGTAATTAAGTAGCACCCTGATGGATGAAGGTACATCTAAAGCTAACTAGCCCCATTATCCACTAACACTTTGACCCGAAAATGAAAGAAATGAATCTGTAAAGTGTTAAACCTTTGCTAATTTGATATTGTTGCTTAATTACCGCTAGGCAGCATGACAATACAATAGTAAATGGGGCGAAACAAGCGGGTAATATAGGGTACCGCTATGCTTCTGATACAGATTTGCTATTAATATTTACGTTTTTGTTTTTTTTTTAAAAAGGAGCGATTGTTTTTTAAATAGTAGCAATATATTAATTGAGCAAGATGTGTAAGTAAGTTAAAACACACAGAAAAAGGACGTGCTGCTTTGTCAACTACACCACGAATAAGGAACGGGGAATAAGTAACCAACTTCCAGGTCGTATACTTAGCTTTGTTTTAATCTATTTTATAATAAATTGATCTCATCTTAGTTGTCTGTTTCACGTTTTCTTTGATTTCAGATGAGGCGCAGTGATACAAAGTTAGCCCAGGTCTACAAATTTGCCTTTTTACCCAAGTACAGTAGTTCGCAATTTCTACTATATCGTGGATATTGTCACGACTTGGAATCAGCATGCAGTATTCTAACAATCCATTTTATAATAAACTGCAATGAATAGTGAAACGAAGTGGATTATTGGAACCCAACCACTTCAACCACATTTATAATTAAACTGATATTCATAGAACAGGGGTTTTCAACCTGGGCTACATACATAATAATCACAATACGGGTTATGTTTTATTTATTTGTTAGGCGCGGCTGCATTTTATTAAAAGCAATAACAGGTAGTTGAATTGTTTTCGGTGTTCTGTATAGATTCTCTTGCAAAAGAAAAACAAAGAAAGAAAACACAGAAGAGTTGGCAGAATGTGTAAAGTGACAAAAAGTTATACCAAATGCATTTTGATTTTTTTTTTTTATCTTGGTTTTAATAAAAAGTTTATCATTTAGATGGTTTGTTAGTTAATATAGTTTTATATTGAGGATAGTGTTTTTGATGTTGTAAATATTTTAAATGCCGAGATTATAAGTAAATGGTAACGTGATAGCCATTTCCAGTTTGAGATTATGTATAATATCTGCCGAATAGAAAACAAATAAGTGTGTTTCGAAGCAATTCACAAATACTGTTTGGAATTATGTTCTAACACTAGAACTACCGGGGGTGCATACATACCTAGAACTACCGCAGCGGTATATTAAATGCGTATAAAACTACTGCAGCGTCCCACGCTACGAAACTGTTCTATGTTAAATGTCGTCAAAACAGCGTGTTTATTTTAACATACCAAACATGGTGCTAACCTTTAATTCCGATTTCCTCACTTTTCCCATCATTTCTTTGTAAATCACACGTTCCCCCATCTTGCCTGTGATATTTAGAGCGTAAAAACTTTGGTTTGCGAAAAAAAAAAAAAAAAAGCGTTTTGATGTTATTGTTGTTTTCCTTCATGGTATAGTCTGTGACCCAGTTTTTGCAGCCTGTTTGTGACACGTGAGGGAAACCTTTGACAACACGACCACTGACACGAGACTTGGGGGTGGTGTGGGAAGGGGATGTGTGCATTTGGTTGCAAATGCTGGGCTATAAAACAGAGTGGGTTTAGCAGCTCAGAGACGACTTTTGACATGCAGCGGGAGCTTAAGACACTCTGTGGAGCTGAAGAGGATAGTGACTGAGATTGGTTTGTTTGTCTGTTTTATACAAGTGTTTTCTGTTTACCCTTTTATTTTGTGCATGCGTTTGACTTTGTTGGCTATTCAACGGTAATTTCCGTCTCCAATCTTGCAATAGCTGGTTTGGTACACTTTTATTCAGTAACGTTTTGTTGTTGTTTTTCAATTTAAATCACGCTCGAGGCTTGCTGTGCAGGCATGCTTTGTATTGGCGTATTCATTTTAGCTAAGTATTTTTAAATAGAAAAAAAGTATTTTTTTACAGCTGTTGATTGATGAATCACGTCTGAAAATAAAACAAGCGCGAATCTCTCAAATTCAGCAGCAATCCAATCCCACTTTTAACTATCAAAATGATAGCTGCGGTATTTCTAGGTATAACGTATATCTCTGTAAGTTTCTTGCCAGTCCCAAACCGTTGTGACAAATTATATATTAAATAAATGGGTTTAAAAAAAAAAAAAAACCTGTTAATCAGATTATTCTGCCTTTGTGATAGGTTTACCATTGAAACTGTGCTACCATTCAGGGGAAATTGCAGTGGCACTTAAACTGAAACCTTCAGACAGAAGGGGTATTTTTTTTTTTAAAAAAGGTTGAAAACTACTGGAATATGCCATTGCTAAATGTTATTTATTTCATTTCTCAGAACCATTTATAATAATTTAAACCGATTTTATCAACTGTAAAATACATTCCTTACCTTTAATTTGAAAGGAAGGTCTGGAAACAACAGGCTAGCGTGCAGGTATGAACTGTGAATCTCTGTGTGGTAACCTGAAGTACAGGTACCAAGGGGCGTGGCAATTTTTTTTTTTTTTTTATCAACAATGAGGTAGATTTGTGTTTTTTTTGTTTTTGTTTTTTTTTTTAAATAAATTTAGTCGTCGCCAATTATTTATTTATCACCCCAATTTAGCATGCCCAATTATTATCTGTATCCCCGGCTCACCGCTCGCATTTTTCCTAGCATTTGTAAGAACTCTTTTCCATGCTGCACTTCCTGTTGAAGGACACAGAAGAGCTGCTTCTGGGAGTTTGAGTCCTTGAAGGAAAAAGTTCCACTTTGTCTTATCACGAACAGCTATCTCTTATAATTGATACATCACCCAGACTTGAGAAATAGACTTACAAAAACCCATGGTATCTAACCAACTGTAAAGACTCACTAAAACCAAGACCGGCTCAGCTGTCCTTAAAGTTATTTTTTCTTCAAACATCACTTCTATTATTGCATACCCAATTAGTTGCTTGCACTGTACCTGGGCCTAAGGAGTTAAAGTTGTCTTACAGCTGGCTTGCATATTACTGTAGCTATGGTTTCCAAGCATGTCTCTCCCTTTTAAAGTCCTGGTTATAAACTTGCAAGTCAGTATGTTATTATTTGTTTATTTAGCAGACGCCTTTACCCAAGGCGACTTACAGAGACTAGGGTGTGTGAACTATGCATCAGCTGCAGTCACTTACAACTACGTCTCACCTGAAAGACAGAGCACAAGGAGGTTAAGTGACTTGCTCAGGGTCACACAATGAGTCAGTGGTTGAGGTGGGATTTGAACCGGGGACCTCCTGGTTACAAGCCCTTTTCTTTAACCACTGGACCACACTTCCTCCTACATACACATTTAAATCACATAGACTAAATTCCTTATCCCTACATTTGGCAAAATGCCCAGAACACATCAAAATTGAATTTAAGCCTTTTATTCTCCTTTAAAAAAAAAAAAAAAAGCTCTATTTTAAGAGGAAGGTGTGTATATTAACACACTTTCTCAATAAACAGTCACAAGCATTTTGTACCTTCTGCACTTAAATCTTAAATCCCTGTTCATACTTTACACTGTTTTGCATTATTCATTAATTCAAGACAATTTTTTTGGTACATTCTTTTTATGAAAGCAAAAATAAAAATGTTTCTTCAAATGTATTTTAATAGCCAAATATAACCATTAAAATAACCACAATTATAAAAAGTGTTTGCTTTCATTACTATTCCAATGTATTATTAATAATTTGTATTTTAGTTTGTATTTTATTTTTTTATCAATTTGTGTAACAAAATCTCTTCACTTATAATCATTACTTTTTTCCTAAATCGTTATGAACAAAATTACGTTTATTTAATGTATACTTTCTCTCCCTGAATGAAAACCACATGAATTCCATGCAGCAAGAGGAGAAAGAACATTCCTGATAATCTTCTCCTTTTATAGTTTTTATAGTTTTATAGTTTTTATAAGCACTGGCTCTTATTATGTATTTTTTTAAATATATTTAATAAGTGTAATGTCAAAGGAGCAGTTAATTAAATTCCTCTCAGTATTCTGGAGGGCACTAAACTTATTATTATTATTATTATTATTATTATTATTATTATTATTATTATTATTATTATTATTATAGGGCTATTTATTTCAGTATTGACCAAGGTTTAAAAGTTGTTTCTACATGATTTAAAATGAATCCTCCTGTATGTACTGGGTTCAAGAAAGTGCTGGCAGGATGTCTGCTCAGGTGTTTAACAGCTGTATTCTGTGTTGCTGGAAAACTTGTAGTAGTAACTTGTTCTGTGTGCCCTCTGGCATTATGTGAGTTTTCACACTCCTCCCCCTCAGCTGGTTTCCATCAGTAATAATTCATTGGACAAAATGGACACGTGCTGAGGGTGCTGCCATTAGTGTAAGCTTTACAGTGTTTCAATACAGCAGTTTCTTGTTTCAGCACAGACAGGGTATTTCCCTAGATGAGCTCTGCTTATTTTCACTCCCTTCAAAAATACACACAGCATCCCTTTTAGCTAAATGAATAGTATGTCCTTGATTTTTCATGTAATCTTAAAAACATACAACTCACACACAAACTAACATAACATTCAATAACGAAAATATTTTTAATAAAATATTTCCAGGTACATATCTTAGTTTGTTCCATTAGTGTAGTAATGCCTTTCTGCATGAGGTATTAATTATGTTATTAATTATAAGTTTTGCATTAGGTGTATGTGTGTGTCTTTTATAGTTAAGTTGTTTTTAATCATTATGTTTAAATTGTGTGTGAATGTGTTGTTTATACTCGTTTTAATGTACTTACTAATTCAGTTGCTTTAATATGCTTTTATATTAAGTTTATATACAGTATTGTGTTCAAGTTTCAAGTTTTTTTTATTTCCCATCAGCAAAACCAGTTACATGCAGTTTTGTACAGTCTAACACGACTCAAAGTCACAGATGGGGGGGAAGGTGAATAAAAAGACTGCCCACTTTCCCACAGAGGAAGCATGTGGTAGGCTCGCTGTGTGTGATGAGAGAGAGACTACATCAATTATTGGACAGAAACCAATCGGGTTCAAGTGGAGTCAGCAATTGTTTACAAAGGTATAAATATCAAACATTGTAAAGTTTTGTCAGTCTTTTCATCTCTTTTGAATTGACTCCATGGATATCCGTGCTTTCTAATACAAACATATGCACTGAGCTGTACTGAGGCCTTGTCCAAAGTCAGTTTGAATCTCGTGCTTATATGATTGTAGTGGAGAGGTATACCTTTCTTGTATATAAAGTGTTTTTGAATCAAAAACCATTTGTCAGATTAATTTTTTCACTACATTAGCACAGTCACTTTATCAAACAGCAGTCTCTCTCACTCACCTCTGCCTGCCTGCATGTAGTAGTTCAGTAAAGTGCTGGCAGAGTAAACATTTCCTGCAGGGCTCCCCTGTTTCAGCATACACGTCAACATTCAATAACGAAAATATTTTTAATAAAATATTTCCAGGTACAGGGCTCCCCTGTTTCAGCATACAGTTCAGCAGGGCTCCCCTGTTTCAGCATACAGTTCAGCAGGGCTCCCCTGTTTCAGCATACAGTTCAGCAGGGCTCCCCTGTTCCAGCATACAGTTCAGACCACCAGTAATCTCTTAGCCAATCTCAATTGATACCTGTAATAGTAACAAATAGTTAGCTGTATGCTGAACAACGAATCAGCTACTTTTTAACCCCTCTATGTCTCACCATATACTGGCATGTGCAATTGGTTTGTGTTTGTGGTCCATCTAACCATTTTCAGACCAGGCTAGAGAGTGGATATTGTATGCTTGAGTGCTATAATTGGAGTCTGTTACTTATTAATAGGACCCTACCAAATTGACGGTACATTTCCATAAATTTTATGGCCATAACATTTTTAAAATCTTAAAGTTGAAGGTTTTTAACTATTTAAATCTTAAATTTCACGGTGGTGTAACAAAGTATGAACATGCAGTTAAAAACGGCAAAATATAAAAATGTAAAGCCTTGAAGTTAACAAAAGCAGGTGACTAACACATTAGAAACACTAGAAGAAAATGAAACTGTTCTGGTTTTAAAACGTCATTGTATGCAACATTAACTAAAAACTATTCTGAAATGCTGTTTTTCTTCATTCCCTCTGTCTGCGGTGTGAATACCTGTCTGTATTTAGACACAGCGGTCTCTGCATTCACAGAGTTTGTTGGAACTGACAGACAGCACATTGCTAGGGATGGGTCTGTAGCTGGACAATCTATCCAGAGGCTAAGAAATATAAATGTGAAGTGTCTGAAATTACTGACATTTATTTTATTGATTTTTTTGTCCTGCAGTGCTTGTAATGTATTTTTCTGTTCATACCACTACTTGGTATATATTTGGCTTCCAAATTCTTTTACATGATCCGCTACTGATTGTAGCTCTTTCTAATTTATTTTGGACACTCATTTTAAAATGTAGGTCTAATTTGACTCGCCTGACGGTACTACCATGTCACACGGCTGGCTGAGTGGTGATGTCAGAACCAGGAAATGAATACACAGACACAGGACAGATGAGGTGAAATGATGAAAGCGCTGTTGCGCGGTTTATTATAAATAAAGGGTTTAAACAAACAGAAGACAGGACACGGCACTTTACGCCAAAATAAATAGATGAACAAAACAGACTAACACTTAAACAAATGGTGGACGGACAGACAAACAAACACGGTGAGTCAAACAGTTATTATTATTATTCTTTTTGTTATCGTTTATTTTACCTCCTTCTCCACACCCGTTCTCCACTCACTGAACACACAACCCCGAGTGAGTAAAACGTGCATCTATATATACTGTTGTGCTGGGATTCAATTACTAATTAATTATTCACTTGAATCCCAGCACGTGAATTAATTATGTGCAACCTCGTGCTCACATATTATATACTTTAAATGCACGTGAAGTGATGTGCAATCCCGTGCCTAAATACAATTATACATTTTAAATAACTCGTGCTGCACACACCCATTTATATCCCGTGCAGCCATCTCTATACACCAACATTAACAAACGCACGCAACATACAACACAGAAATGCACACAGGGGTGGAGCACATTGCCACATACCAGTTGAGACCTGTAGGTCATACTAAACCCGCCCCAGATGCCCTTGTCTACCAATCAGTAAGTTGAGCCCAAGTGTCAATCAATAAATCCTCTCCAGTTCATGATGAGCTTTCTTTTTTAAATTAAAACAAGCTAACAATCACATCAGGAACCTGTAATGGTGGCAGCGTGGTGAGCGCCAGCACCATGCAAAGGAGCATATGGACAGCTGTAAATAAATCTAAATGCATGGATGAAATCGTGGTGCTCACAGTTAGGCTTTACCTTCCTTGAACATTGGCACTTTACAGAGTGTTTAAAAGGGACCAAGAACAGAGTACACAGAGAGAATACTTGGAAATGCAAACTCAAATAAAAAAGGAAGTTAGAAAGGCCAAGAGAGAGATAGAAATGAACATGGCTAAGGGGGCTAAAACCAATTCCAAAAAGATTTTCCAATATTGTAACAGCAAGAGAACATTCAAAGAGGAGGTCAAATGTCTAAGAGATGCAAATGGAAAAATCATAGACAAAGAGAAAATAGCAAATGTACTCAATTATTACTTTTCACAAGTTTTTATAAAGGAGGATACGGATAACATGCCCCACATGTCTAGCTGTTCCTATCCAGTCTTAAATAACTAGAGGCAGAAGTGTTAAATGGACTAGGAGCTCTAAAAATAAACAAATCCCCTGGGCCGGATGAGATCCTCCCAATAGTACTCAAAGAAATGAAAGAAGTTTTTTACAAACCTGTAACCAAGATCATGCAACAGTCTCTTGAGACAGGGGTTGTACCGACAGACTGGAGAATTGCAAACATAATACCAATCCACAAAAAGGGAGACAAACCCGAACCAAGTAACTACAGACCAATAAGCCTGACTTCTATTATATGTAAACTTATGGAAACTATAATAAGATCCAAATGGAAAATTAACCATATGGTAACAGTATCTTGGGAGACAGTCATCATGGTTTTAGGAAAGGGAGATCGTGTCTAACTAACCTTCTTGATTTTTTTGAGGATCGACAATGGATAATTGCAAAGCATATGACGTGATTTATTTAGATTACCACAAAGCCCTGTATAAAAGATTAATTCTCAAACTGAACTCAGTAGGGATTCAAGGAAATGCATGCACATGGATTAGGGAGTGGTTAACATGTAGAAAACAGAAACTACTGATTAGAGGAGAAACCTCAGAATAGAGCGATATAACCAGTGGTGTACCACAGAGATCAGTATTAGGTCCTCTGCTATTCCTAATCTACATTAATGACTTAGATTCTGGTATAGTAAGCAAATTTTTAAATTTGCAGATGACACAAAAATAGGAGGAGTGGAAAACACAGTTGCAGCAGCAAAGGTCATTCAAAATGATCTAGACAGCATGCAGAACTGGGCAGACACATGGCAAATTTACATCCTGTCAAAATGTGCCTTAATGTTGCAGGTGATAACACAAAGGACATGAGGGATCCTCACCCACCCAGAGGTCTAGGTTCTGTGGTGATGGGAGAACATCATATGTTGATCTAATGAGGAAACTGATCCTTCTCTGTTCCATTGTCCATAGGTCTTGCCAGCTGATCTTGCGTTGTTCCACACTCTCCCATCTCAGTCATTTTGACAGTTTTCATGTTTACAATTTAAATTACTGTGCATGTGTGAAAGATACACGGTTGTCTGTTCTTGACTTCCTAAATACATGTATTAAATACCCTGATGATGTTTGAAAGGCAGGATCACAAAAATAAAGAAGTTATAATCCTCTCTACCTAGAACCGCCAGAGCAGTCATTTTGACTGCTGTTACAATACATGTTTTTTATTTTGAATATAACCTACAGTATTCTATTTTATTTTTATATACAAGCCTGTTGTTATCTGTATTGGACCTGGCAGCCATTAATTATTTAGTTTTGTACAAGGAATGCACTGGTGTAATTATCAGTAGGACAGATTTCATCTTGAAGCTAGCCACAGCGCTTCAGCAGAAATATTTTGATCGGAAAACTGCAAAGCAGAAGGCTGCAACAGCTCAACCTGGATTCTGTTTTGCACCGAGTGACACACACGCAAGAGAAAACATATGTTACTTTCATTTTAAATTAAAAAAGAATTTCTTTTTCACAGTTTTGTATGTACATATACCTGTTTACACACTAGTTTCTTTTGAAATGTTTATTTTATTATAGTTTTTCATTTTTTGAAGTAGTGCTTTATATGTGGTAAAGTATAACAGCAGTGGTTCTAATGTTAATGAGAACTACAGAATCGGCAAAAAGCAAAGCAGCAGTCGACCTCAGAATCTGGTAGTCAACGCACGTTGCGGGGTTGTGAAGGTTTCTGACAAAAGTTCAGTTTCAATCCATTGCCATATAAATTACATTTTAGAATATGAATAAATCAATCCAAGCAGTTATAAAAGTACTATGTTCACTAACAGAGCACCAGATATTATCAAATACATTTTATTTATTTTTTAAAGTGATGGCAACTCAACTATGTTTTACTTCCACTTTCAAATGAGTACCTCTAAGTTTTAATTATTTATTTATTAGCAGACGCCCCTAATCCAGGGCGAATTACAATTGTTACAAGATATCACATTATTTTTACATACAATTACATTATTTTTTACACATTATTTTTACATACAATTACCCATTCATACAGTTGGGTTTTTACTGGAGCAATCTAGGTAAAGTACCTTGCTTAAGGGTGCAGCAGCAGTGTCTCCCACCTGGGATCGAACCCACAACCCCCCGGTCAAGAGTCCAGAGCCCTAACCACTACTCCACACTGCTGCCAGCACATTGTGGAGCCTGTGTTTCATGTCAGGCTGCGATCAGGGCAAACAGTGGTATTAGGTACAGGTATAATAAAGTGGCCAGGTGCTACTCACAGCATGATAGAGTTGGCTGGGTTCGGTGCCATCTTCCCCAGTCCTTTGGTGCTGTGTTTGCCTTCGAGGAGTTTAATAGAAAATTAGTCTGCAGTCAGCAACTCATTGCAATGGCCTAGAGCTACCTGCAAAAACACAATGCAGAAAGCCTGTTGTGACATTCATCCCCTTTGGGGATTCTTGCAGTTCCCTGAACAAAATGGAAAATCTAATTGTGTGTGCCGCCAAGCAAAAATTACTTTATGATAAATCCAACAAAGGCTACAAAGATTTTGAAAAAAAAGAAAAGAATGCCACGGACTTGTACTGTATTATAAAACATGAAATTATGAACTGATACCATACATAAACACATAAGAACATAAGTACATAAGAAAGTTTACAAACGAGAGGAGGCCATTCAGCCCATCTTGCTCGTTTGGTTGTTAGCTTATTGATCCCAGAATCTCATCAAGCAGCTTCTTGAAGGATCCCAGGGTGTCAGCTTCAACAACATTACTGGGGAGTTGGTTCCATACCCTCACAATTCTCTGTGTAAAAAAGTGCCTCCTATTTTCTGTTCTGAATGCCCCTTTATCTAATCTCCATTTGTGACCCCTGGTCCTTGTTTCTTTTTTCAGGTCAAAAAAGTCCCCTGGGTCGACATTGTCTATACCTTTTAGGATTTTGAATGCTTGAATCAGATCACCGCGTAGTCTTCTTTGTTCAAGACTGAATAGATTCAATTCTTTTAGCCTGTCTGCATACGACATGCCTTTTAAACCCAGGATAATTCTGGTTGCTCTTCTTTGCACTCTTTCTAGAGCAGCAATGTCCTTTTTGTAACGAGGTGACCAGAACTGAACACAATATTCTAGGTGAGGTCTTACTAATGCACTGTATAGATTTTGTGCAGTATAGGTTATTACAAGCATATACTTTTTATTTCAGTTGTAGTCGAGGAAGTAAAGAAACAATAGCCTAACCTGGAGACACATATCAGAGAAAGAAGTGTGACAGGGCAACCAAGAGCGGTCAGGGCTTAACAGTCAGAAAAGAGGGGCAGTACATGAAAGTGATGGAATTTCTGGCTCCATACACGTAGTAGAAGGTCATTGTTGTAAAGTATTTTCAGTAGCTCATTGCTAGCTTCCCAACTTTTATATATATATTTATTACAAGAGCGAGTGTTTGAAAATGTTTTAATGTTTTTATTATGTATTGCGTAAGAACATTATTATAGATCTAATAGAAACGTAATAATTAGCAAACATTCCATCAGCATTTGTTGATCATTAAGTTTATACTACATTTAACATTTTTTTTGTGTTCAAAGTTATGTACAACAGAATTGTATTTATTTTTTATTAAAATACTGAAACTAGGTATATTTACTACAAATCCTCCACTGCACACCAGCGCTCTGACCAGGGCGACCTTAACGCATCTAGTGTGCAATGGACTGACGCATGACTTTTTTGGATGACGGATGATGAATGACGGAACAGATCCAGTTTGCAATGGCCATTAGAATGTCAATGACAAATCATTCGAAATATTTAAACCAGTGGAGGCTTCCTAGAGGAGACAAGGGAGGCAGTGCCTCCTCAAAATTTCAAAGTAATTTTATATACACATCCTCCCACCCTTAAAGGACCACCCGCCCTCAAGTCCCATCTTTTTTTTCTTCGCCCTCTTCCACGACTGGGCTTGAGGGTGGATAGGTCCTTCCGGCTCTTCCATGGCGGGACTGAGAACCGGCGAGGAGGGACCCGGACAGCTGACCAGGGCGACCGCAGCACAGGCCGGTGACTGGGAGCAAGAAATGGTAGGTAGAGGTGTGCGGCTGTGGACCGGCGCAGTGACGTATGCGGTTTCAGGGGGAGTAGGGTACCAGGCAAGCAATTGTGCCTGGCAGTGTTGCAACCTGGGAGAAAGGTCAAGTGGAGGGAGGTCCGGGTATTCCAGCAAGGTGTCCATGATGCCGGGACAAGGGATTAATACACTAATACTAATACTAACTAATACACTGGACAGCTAAGCTGTTTACCAGTAGACCTAAACACATAGTTTGATACTTTATACACAGAACCATACATACAGTACTTACATTTGTGACTGCTCGGAAAGAGGGCACACCCTTCTGCTTCCTTCTACTCAGCAGCTGTCTCTGCACCTGGCTTTAATGTACAATGATTGCCAAGAGCAGGTGATGAGTAACAATAATTACATTTACACATGTTTTTGGCAAGGATGATTTTAACCCCCTCCCTGCTCTTCTACAATACATACATGCATACATACAGTACATAATACATAGTTTTAGTTTTTAAAATAACCATTATTATCAAATTTGGTAAACAATCATATAAAACATTACATTTCACAATCATAATCAACCATCGTCTTAAAACATTACTATTCTTTAATTACATTAATAAATAAATAAATAAATACATACATACATATACATAATGTGTGTATATACTGTGTGTGTGTGTATATATATATATATATATATATATATATATATATATACACATACATACACATATACATTTTAATAAATAGATATAGACAATACAAGCCTTTCAAAAAGCAAGACTGAAAAATGTATATCTAGCATTTCATCCTCAGCTCCCCCTCCACCACAGAGCACACCACCCCCTCTGTTCCCCACACCTCCTAGAACACTGCAATAAGCAAGCTTCATCTTGAGTCTGGATGCCACGATCACTTTAAATACAGCAATCACATCCCCTGTCAGAACATCAGATACTTTATTTTTTATTTGCCTATATTTGCTTTTAATGATTGCTAGTTTGGCTTGCCCCACTAAAAAGTTTGCCAATTGGCACTTATTCTTTGCCCTTTTGAAGTACCTCACCCCAAAAATAAACACATTTTCACAAAACTGTACCTCGAGACACCTAAACATATCTACCAAAAGCCCAAACACTGCCTGCAGTCTGGGGCAGTACATAAAACAATGAAACACACTCTCTCTCTCTCTGCAAACAGTAGGGGCACTTGTCTTCAACTCCTGGCTTAATAATCACCATAAAGGAGTTTGTGGCTATGATAGTGTGTAGCACTCTCCATTGTAAATCCTCGCCTTTTTTTCTGAAGTGGTGGCTATACAGTGCCCTCCAAACCGTAACTATAGCTTCCTCTACACCCATCCTCTCCCTCCAGTGCATGTCTGGCATTTCTCTAAGGGCTTTGTAGTGGGTGACTTTCACACAAAGCCTATATAAATCCCTTTTCTCTGAAGAACAGAAACAAAATCACCAGAGTCCCAAAGCACAGGAGATGCCCTGGTTCATCACAGCTTTGATCTACAGCTGGCCCAGCCTGCAACTCGAACACTGGAGGCTCTATTTCTGGAGTAGCACTCCCAGAAAGAAACTCACTCAGGATCCCCAAACCTGCCCCTGCTAATACCGCTCGCAGCTGCATTAAAAACAAGCTGATAAACCGCACTGATCTGACCCCAACTCAGAGGCCAGAGAATCTGCACTCTTCCACTCTCTATTTTCTAAATCTATTAAATGTCTAATCTTAGTAACCCTCATGTTAACCAACACAGATAAAAAAAAAAACTATTGGACATATCAGAGTAGGATTGTGAATTAAAGGCCCCTCTAGGAGCCAATACAGCCCTCCCAACTCAAAGTTCTTCCTCACTGCCATCGTGTGCCAGGTAAGCAGCATCCCACGATAAAACGCAGGTAAACAGGACAAGGCCAGCTTGCTGGTGTTCATTAACAACAGCTATCTGTCAAAATTCAGCGCTCCCACCCTGTGAAGGAAAGCAAAAGCAATATCCCTCCATGGAGCGTATAGTAACTGCTGTAGAGTCTGCAGTCTAAAAGCAGCCATCCTACTAGTAAGATCAATCAGGCCCTGTCCCCCTTCCTCTAATGGTAAGTAGAGCATACTTTGCTTCACCCAGTGCAACCCATCCCAAAAAAAATCTTGCAGCATTCTCTGGATTTCCTTTAAAAAAAGATGGTCGGGGGTCCACACACCTTAACCTATGCCAAAACCTCTACCTTTATAGGAGAGCTTTAACAAAAGCCACCTCCAACTCTGCAATCTCCCCTTCACCTGATCTAACACTCCCTCCCAGTTCTCAAGTGCTGTACCCTCTCCTCCCAGGAACACTCTGAGATGCCGAAACACCCTCTTGTTCCACTGCGGTCTGGTACCCTCCCAATCACCCATCGAAAAAGCGTCACTTTTAGCCCAATTAACACGAGCAGATGACACTGTCTCAAAGATATCCTGGCAGTAACTCAAAGCCTTAATATCCTGACTATTTGTCACAATCGTTGCTTTGTCATCTGCATAGGCCACTACTTTAAATGACTGATTTGGGATGTTTGGAATAGAAAGGCCATGTAAGAGCTGCCTGAATTTCTCAATAGGGGGTTCAATGGAGAAGGAATATAATATCCCAGACAGAGAGCACCCTTGACGGATGCCTCTCTACACTGGGAAAGGAGAGCTCAACGTACATAGACAGATAGATAGATAGATAGATAGGATAGATAGATAGATAGATAGATCATTGGTGGGCTTGCTGGCCCTATAAATAAGGTTCTGTTGTTCCCTCAGCTCAGCCCCTATAAGACGACATAATGAACTAGCGAGAGCTCTGCTCCAGGACCGAGCACGGCTGGTAAAAGAAAAAGGAAACGAAAAGAAACCCCAAAGAGAAGAAACAAAAAAAATATTGGTAGCAGGGAAACTTTGGGCAGACCCCATAAAGTGCATAAAAAGCAGGCTGAGGGAGCTGAGAAAGTCTAGGATGGGGACCCGGGCCGTGTGGGTAGCAACGATCGGGGTAGGGCTGCCTAGTGCAGCACCGTTTCTTTGTAGTTTTGATTACTGTGTTTTATTTTCTCTTTTTGATTTCGCCTTTTGTTATTATTATTATTTTGAGAGCACCTGCGAGTGCGTCAGCGAGACTGTTTACCTGTGGGTATTTCCGTGGTCCTGTTTACCATCACTGGTACTCAGGCCATGGACAAGTAATAAATAAAACTGGGCACCTGTGCGGTGTTTCAAGTACACCCTTCTGTCTCCCATGTCAGTGAATACCCACACCCTTCCACATATGTGTATGTACTTGTCAACCCTTAACGGTCCATTTATTCAGCGCGTCAGGTCCAATTTATTTTCACACGCGCAGTTTATTTTAGACGTGCTTTAAAAGTATTTTTTTTCACAGTAAAACAGGTTTAAAAGGCACTGCATATCAACAGGACACTCAGTACTGCATCTCCAGCCCCGCCTCACCCCTTGTTCGCTGTATTTTTCACATACCTCTACATAGTAGTGCATAACGATAAATCATCTCCTGATCACTCGTTTTATCACCAAACTCCTCAATAATGCGATCCAAGTCATTATTTTATTACTAGAACATCTAAAAAAAGCTCTGCAAATGTCTGTGATATTCTTTGAGCGCTGGATGCAGAAGCAGCTATCTTGTTTGTTTATGTCCATGTTATCTAGACTAGAGACCTGTTTTTTATGTCTTTTTGATGATGTCGGATAGGGTCCGACATTGGACCGGAAAAAGAAAATTGCAATGTCGGACCAGGTAAAGGGTTAATGTGTTATTTATTTATAAATGATTTAAGTATATTTGCCCCGAGTTATTAGAGCAGAAGAGACCCACCCCCCCCAAAATAAAGTAAAAATAAAATTAAAGTAAAAAAAAAAATGATTTAAAACCCTGTGACCAAAATATAATTGCCCAAAACCAATTTAAATAACAGTATACAATGTTACTATGCGTTCTTACTACATTGCAATACAGTGCACTCTGAAAGCAATCTGAAAAATGACTCGCCACTTTAAAATGTTCTCCTTCTTGATTTCGCCCATGCAAAGTCTTTGATGACATCAGTGAAATCCAACCTTCTCAAAATGTCACATTCCATGGACATGATTGCAAGGCAGTTGAGACGATCCTGGCCCATGGTGGCTCTCAGTTCATTCTTTATAAGTCCCATACAAGAGAATGACCGCTCACCGGAGCAGTTAGTGCACATCAAGGAAAGGTAAATATGCCAAGCCGTGGCAACATTTGAAAATGTGGAAATCATGGGGGAATTTAAAGTGAGGCGAAGGAGGTCAGAAGCTGCCTCCTTCTCTTTACCCACAACAAATTCAGCAAAGTGAAGCATTTCTGCTGGGAAAGATCCATCCAAATCTGAAGGATAAGCGGACACGAGGGCTGCAGCTTTTTTCTGAATATCATATGCTGACATGTCTTGAAACTCAGTCAGAAAGCCAAACACGTTGTGTACATTGACATAGGCTTTTGTTCGGAGCTGGCAATGTGTTGAAAGGGTATCCAGGATTTTTACGAATTTTGTCTCTGCCATGGAGACGCACTTCAGAGCACTGGGCAGTCGTCTCTACCGTCGCGTTACATTCCGGTATGTCTTCACAACTGCTAATTGAATGGCACATTACACATGTTTTCAAGATATGATTTTAGAGATTCCAGTAATTTAATCACCTGTGACAGTTCGATGTCTTTTGCATGGACCGACCTAATTGTTGCATTAAATCTCTCTAGGATTGTATCCCACAAGTCAGCTAGAATAAGAACGTAAGAAAGTTTACAAATGAGAGGAGGCCATTCAGCCCATCTTGCTCGTTTGGTTGTTAGTAGCTTATTGATCCCAGAATCTCATCAAGCAGCTTCTTGAAGGATCCCAGGGTGTCAGCTTCAACAACATTACTGGGGAGTTGGTTCCAGACCCTCACAATTCTCTGTGTAAAAAAAGTGCCTCCTATTTTCTGTTCTGAATGCCCCTTTATCTAATCTCCATTGTTGACTGTTTCTATATGGTCCATCTGGCTGCTGAAGTATTTAGTCATGTGTCTACTTTCTGGTGGTTGATGGTCACTGTCTTGAGTGACTGTATCTAGAGCGTTCTTTATCTGCACATATCCTTTCTAAAATGCCCTAGCATTGTGTCTTGCTGACCACATTGTGTCTGACAATCTCTTGACAACAATCCCATTTTTCCCCAGGTTTTGACGAAGTATTTCCCAGCGATAAGTGGAAGAGGAGAGCAAATTGTATATTCCTGTTAGAATACCAAAGACAGACATGGCATCCACACAGCACTCAGCTGCCTTGTTTCAAACCAAATTTAAAGAATGTCCAGCACACAGAATGTAAACGGCATTTGGGTTTATTTCTTTTAGCCAGGCTTGGACACCTTTGTATTTTCCAGACATATTTGCTACGTTATCATATTTTTGGCTTCTGCAGTTTGAAAAGTTCTTGACAGTAGTTCGAGATGACATCAGCGAGATTCTCACCTGAATGATCAGTGATAGAAGGAAACTCAGAATTGTTCAATCAGTCACATCTACGTAGCGCATAATGAAGACAAGCTGATTGATCAGGTGTGCTGTCAACACTGATAGAGAAATACTTTGCATCATTAATCTCTTGAATAACTGCACATTTTACTTTATTCCCCATCAGTCCAATTAGCTCTTCACATATACTGGACGAAAGATATGATGAAGTTCCACTTCCTGAACTTCCAAACGTCGGCAAGATGGTCTGACAGGGACGGATCAAACTGTGAAATTAGCTCCAAAATTCCAAGAAAGTTTCCGTTATGTGGTGAGCCAAGAGTTTCATTATCCCAACGAAATACCAGGCCACGTTCAGCAAGGAATTTGATTACATGAACAACACATTTTAGCACATTTTGCCAGTATTGTTGCTCCTGCTTGAGCTGAATTTCCAGCGAGGTGTCAATTCTCCCAGCCTCCTGTCGCCTCATACACCACATAAGCATAGATCACGTATGTTCTGGTGAGTGTTCATGTTCCCCAACTCTTATAGCAGCGTGTTTCCAATCATCAAATCCTGAATCAGTCAATGTACTTTTCTGTCATGAAAAGAATTTGCACAGAAAGCAAAATATACACCTTTTTTTTATTTTGTAGTCACCAATTAGTTTTTTTGTAGTTTTCTCCCCAATTTAATAGTGTCCAATTATTTTTGTTTGCTCAGCTCACCGCTACCACCCCACGCTGACTTGGGAGTGGCGAAGACAAGCACACGCTGTCCTCCGAAGCGTATGCCATCAGCCTACCGCTTTTTTTCACACTGTAGACTTATCATGCAGCCACCCAGAGCTACAGTCAGAGGACAACGCAGCTCTGGGCAGCTTATAGGCAAGCCCGCAGGTGCCCGGCCAGACTACAGGGGTCAATGGTGTGCGGTGAGCCGAGAACACCCTGGCCGACCTAACCCTCCCTCCCCCCGGGCGGCGCTTGGCCAATTGTGCGCCACCCCCTGGGAGCTCCAGTCCTCGGTCGGCAAAGGAATAGCCTAGTCTCAAACCGATGACGAAATATACACCCTTTTGACGGCGAGTACAGCAACCACTCACGATCAACAATTTTCCCATTCTGCAGCGTTCGTTCGTGGGCCCCCCTGGAGTTTGGGCCCTGGACAAATCTCACCTTCGCCCCCCTTAAATCCGGCCCTGCTTGAGAATTGTATTTTTTTTCTTCTTCTTTTTATATTCAATGTGATTGAAATATATATTCTCCCTACTGTGCAATATAAAAATGTGAGAAATGTTATCAGTGTGTGTCCATCTGTGTGGAGTTATTGTATAGCCTATATTGTTCTTATACAGTTCTACGGTTATGCACCACAACAGCGCTGTGAACACGGTTTATTTTTTCTGCACTCTTAAGGATAGTTCATTCACTACAGGGTGGTCCGTCAGCCCAGTCAAGACTCACTCATATGTGTCTGTGGGTTGCTTTGAGCTCCCGATGAGATAGTCATGTCACAGGGTGACGATCACTGTAATAGTTTTGCATTTTGATTTATCTACTTGTATTGTAATTTGTTTTATTTATAGAATATAACCTTGCACTATTGATTTGATTTCACTTTTGAGTATTTTGTTTTTTGCTTTATCATTTTTTCACTGTAGTTTAAATAGCTATTTTCTTTTGCTTGTTTAAATTTTGTACTTTGCTTTTGACTTGTATTTATCTCTGTTGATTTGAAGGTTGCACGTCTTTTTTTTTATATTGCCATCCTGAAGTGACTCGCTACACTGAATGACTGGAAATTGAATACAGGGGGGGCAGAACAGACAGGTGGTGCGTGGAAGGACAGTTGTTAGAACAAGGAGAGAAAAAAAAGCTGATATATGAACGAGGACGGATCGACAGACAGCTTCTGAGGCTTTTAACCAGAATCAGCAACATTATCATCATTGACAACAGCAGCAGCAGCAGCAGTTTGAGAGAAGTGAAGCTGCATTTTGGGGAGAGCGTTGTGCATGTTGACTTTACTGACTGTGGGCGACTGCTTGTGGTGTTTATAGCAGGAGCCAAATTCCACTAGTTATTACTTCCTCTCATTTTAAGCTCCTATGCTACTTTAGTTTTACTTTTGTTTTTAGAGATTTTAATTAGTATATTTTAAGTAAGATTGAACTCACTTTTAGAATTTTATAGTCATTTTAACTGTTTTTAGCCCCCCATTATAACTAGACTGTCCTTAGCAACATTGCACTTTGCTCCACCTTTATTATTTTAGAATAGTTAACCTGTCCTTAGTCACATTGCACTCTGTCTGATTTTTTGGTATTTTATAACATTTAACCTGTCCTTAGCAACATTGTACTCTGCCCCACCTTCAGTATTTTACCTGTTGTTTTTTTCAGTCCCCTCTTTATAATTCCTGATTCTAGTAGCCCTTGACTTTACAGTGTTGCTCTTGCCTACAGAGTCAAGCAACTAGATGTACCCGGTGGAACCAGTGGATACTCCCTTCCCTTCTCTCTCTCTCTCTCTCTCTCTCTCTCTCTCTCTCTCTCTCTCTCTCTCTCTCTCTCTCTCTCTCTCTCTCTCTCTCTCTGAGGATTGTGGGTTGTGGGAGGGGCGTGTAAGTTTGGGAGCGTGTGTGAGTTGTTGCTAGTCGGCTCTAACTGCATTCTTTTTTTCTATATTATATTTATTTATTTATTTATTTATTTATTTATTTGTTTGTTTGTTTGTTTATTTATTTATATAACAAGTTGATAGACTTGCGGAACCCGATGGGTTCTCGCTCGGGTGGGTTGGGTGGTTTAACCCGGAGACATGGCTTCAGGTGTGTTCCTGAGAGCTCCATTTCTTTGGAAGAGGTGCTGTTAGCGGTGGGAGAAGTGGTTGGGTTTGATAATGTTAAATCTGCTTCGAGGATGAATAAGGCCCTTGTTGTTTTCCTGAGTCAGGAGCGATTGGTAAATCGTATAGTAGAGGAGGGTTTTTCAGTTAGAAATTCCCTAGTTACAGCGATGCATTTGTCGACCCCCCTCACTAAAGTTGTTATTTCTAATGTTCCTCCTTTTATAGATAATGCACTGTTAGATAGAGAACTGTCTCGATATGGGAAGATAATGTCCCCTTTTAAGATGATTCCGCTGGGCTGTAAAACAGAAGAAATTAAACATGCAATGTCTTTCAGGCGGCAAGTGTTTGTGTTGTTACATGTTGTTACGTTTCCCAAGCCAGCAGTGGATGGTCTCAGCCCCTGTGTGCGGCAGGGCCGAGCTCCGTCTCCGTGGACAGTGGCAGTCAGGGTCAGGCACACCCGCCCCATACTGCCGCTCCGGGTGACTCGGAGCTAGAAGGGAGCGCCAAGGCTGATTCTCATCTTGGCCGGGGCGAACCCTCCTGTTCGGGGAAGGCTGAGGACGTGAGCACCAGTTCTCATGCTGGTGCTGTCGCTGTCTTAACCCCGGATGCTCCTTCTGAGCCGACTGGAGCTGCAGAGACGGCATTGGTTGCGGACCAGGAGATTGAGGAGGCGAGCCCAATCATTTGATTTTATTAGCCAAAAACGGGCAGATTTAGCTTTTTTTACAAGAGATGCACTCAGACAGCGCTAACCAGGCTCACTGGCTGTCTGAGTGGAAAGGCGATTGTATTTTAAGCCACGGCTCGAATCTCATTGGGGGGGGGGTTGCTGTTTTATTTTCTCCTGGATTGGGCACAGAGATTTTATCAATTGATGAATTTATACCAGGGAAACTTTTAAGAGTGCACGTTAAGCTTGGGGGGACTTCTATTGATCTTATTAATATTTATGCTCCTAACCTAGTGGGAGAACGGATTTTATTTTTTAATAAATTATCAGAGTTATTGGGAAAGTGTGACCCGGTACATTTACTCGTGGTAGGGGGGGGGGATTTTAATTGTACTTTGAATTTTAATCTTGATCGCAACCACGGGGAACCCCATCCCCAGTCTGTCTGTAAACTGACTGCTGTTGTAAATACACACAGCCTAGTGGATGTTTGGAGAACTGCTCACCCCAATGTTAAACAATATACTTGGATTAAATTACAACATAGTCAGCTCTCTGGTGCGAGGTTAGATAGATTTTATACCACTAGAACTCATAGCAATAAGTTTATTGGTTGCCATATTTCCCCTTCGCCATTATCTGATCACCACTTTGTGTCCACCACTGTTTCTTTACCTTCTGAAATTCCTGTTAAATCTTATTGGCATTTTAACATCAAACTCCTTCAAGACTTAAAGTTTTGTGAAAATTTTAAAAAATTTTGGGCCAATTGGCAGACACAGATGCATCACTTTGACAGCCTGAGACAGTGGTGGGACATTGGTAAAGTACAGATTAAAGTGTTTTGCCAACAGTATACTCAGTACTCCACTAGGTGTGTGGCAGCGGCAGTCAGTGAGCTGGAGAGAGAGATATTGGAGTTGGAGAGACAGCTGGATGGCCAGAGCAGTGAGACAGCGTGTCAGAACCTACGGGAAAGGAGGCAGTGCCTGGGCAGGCTGCTGGAGGAGAGGGTGCAGGGCTCGCTGCTCAGGGCACGCTTCACTCAGCTAAGAGACATGGATGCTCCCACAGCCTTCTTCTTCGGCCTGGAGAAGAGGAGACTAGAACAGAGACAGATACATTGTCTGAGGCTGCCCTGTGGGAAGGAGGTGAGCAGCCCAGCGGAGCTGCGCCAGGCGGCAGTGGAATTTTATAGTGAATTATATAAATCTGAAGGCTGCGACCTGCTGGATGCGGCACAAATACATCAAGGTCTCCCCAGATTGAGTGAGAGGGAGAGCAGTGAACTGGATTCCCCCCTCACATTTCAAGAGCTTTCCAAAGCTGTTATGCAGCTGTCCAACAGCAAGGCTCCCGGCATCGATGGACTGCAGCCAGAGTTTTACAAACACTTCTGGCCCTTGCTGGGTCAGGATCTGTACCATGTGTTGACTGAGTGTATCAGGGAGGGAATACTCCCACTGAGCTGTCGCCGAGCCGTTATCACCATGCTGCCTAAAAAGGGGGACTTGTGTAACCTTAAGAACTGGCGTCCAGTGTCTCTTCTCTGTTGTGACTACAAGTTGTTTTCCAAGGCTCTGGCTGTCCGGCTGCGGGGCTGTCTGGCGTCAGTGGTGCACCGGGATCAGTCTTACTGTGTGCCCGGTCGCTCCATCGCCGACAACCTCTTTTTAATTCGGGACCTTTTAAATGTATCCAAACTTTTTAACCTGAATTTCGGCTTAATTTCGCTTGACCAAGAGAAGGCATTTGACAGGGTTGATCACAAATATTTATTTACCACATTGAAGGCTTTTGGTTTTGGTCCTGTTTTTATTTCTTATATTAATCTTTTGTATTTTAATGTGTTTAGTACAGTGAAGGTGAACAACAGTCTGAGTCGGCCCTTCCCAGTTCAGAGGTGGATTCGGCAGGGATGCTGTCTCTCCGGAATGCTGTACTCCCTCTGCATAGAGCCCCTGCTGCATCAGCTCCGTCTGCACCTGACTGGCCTGGCAGTGCCTGCACTGCCCCACACCCTGCCCATACAACTCTATGCTGATGACCTGAATGTCTTTGTCACTGGAGACCGAGATGTAGCCACCCTGCAGGATTGCATCCATACCTTTGAGAGGGCTTCGTCAGCCCGGGTCAACTGGACCAAGAGTGGGGCGTACCTGGTTGGCACCTGGAAGGGTTCTACCCCTCCCTCCTTACCCCAGACCCTGTCCTGGAATACAGTTGATCTCAAGATCCTGGGAGTGTTCCTGGGTAATGAACAGTTTATGCAGCAAAACTGGGAGGGGCTGCTGGAGAAGATTCAGGGGCAGCTGCAGAGATGGCAGTGGCTTCTCTCCCAGTTGTCTTTCAAGGGGAGGGTGCTCATCATTAATAATCTGGCTGCCTCCATGCTGTGGCACAGACTGGTGTGCCTGAATCCCCCCCCCTGGACTGCTGGAGCAAATCCAGAAGAGCTTGTTGCAGTTTTTCTGGAGCGGGCATCACTGGCTGCGTCCCGTGGTGCTGTACCTTCCCTCAAACGAGGGGGGCTTGGGACTGATTAACCTCTCTTGAAGGGTGGCTGTTTTCCGACTGCAGGCAGCCCAGTGGCTGCTTTACTGCACAGGGCTGTGCTGGCAGGGGCTGGCCTTCTCTCTGCTGCACCGGGCAGGCCGGCTAGGTTTGGACAAACATCTTTTTTTTAATTTCCCCTGACAGATTCCCCAACTCAGGACTGGACACTTTTTATAGTACTATGTTTAATGCCTGGCACCTCCTTCACACCAGCAGGACTGACTCCTCCCTGTGCAGCCAGTGGATCTTCGAAGAACCCCTGTTTTTTAATCCTATTTTTAATCACGCTCATTTTAATTCTGTCACTATGTGTGGTGTGTTTTTAAATGCTGGACTTACAAAACTGGGCCATCTTATTAAATTCACAGATTTTCGGTGGAGGTCCAGCAGGGAACTGAGTGTGTTGTTGGGTATCAGATCAGAGAGGTTCCTGGAGAAGATGCTGGCTGACCTGAAGGCCTCCTTGAGCCCGGCTGTCTCTGGGTTTGTGGAGAGGTGTCTGACGGAACGTGTGGTCCTTGAACCCGATCCAAACAACTGTACCACCTGTGTGTAAAATCTCACTGTTCCCCCGAGTTGAGAGATCTGGTGGATACTAAGTGGAGGGCTGTGGCAATGTGCCCCGCCCCTGTGTGCATATTATGTGTTGTATGTTGCGTGCGTGTGTTAATGTTGGTGTATAGATTGGTACACGGGATATATACGGGTCTGTGTTTCACGTGTATTTAAAAAGAGTGTAGATTTGTATTTAGGCACGAGGAGGGCACAAATCACTTCACGTGCTGGTTAAAGATAGTATGTGAGCACGGGGTTGCACAGAATTAATTCACGTGCTGGGATTCAAGTGAATAATTAATTAGTGATTGAATCCCAGCACAACAGTATATATAGATGCACATTTCTTTCACTCGGGGTTGGGTGTTCGCTGAGTGGAGAACGGGAGAGAGAGAAGGAGAAAAGTAAATATAAGTAAATAATAAGTGTTTTCACTCACCGTGTTTGTTCGTCTGTCTGTTTAAGTGTTTAGTACGTTTTGTTTGTCTATTTATTTTGGCGCAAGTGCTGTGTCTCTTGTTTTTGTTTCAAACCTTTTATTTTCTGTTCTGTTTATTAAATGCTGAGCGAAAGCATTCGCTCAGCTTCACCAAACCACACCTCTCTGTCTGTTTATTTCCTGCTTCTGGTCTGACGCCACCCACTCCGGCCGTCTTTGTGACACGTGGTGTCCTGCGAGGGATCTACAGCGCCTCCAGGACTCAGGCCAGAGCAGGAACCGCATATTTGGATGAAAAAGAAAAAAAAAAAAAATGGCAGAAGACGCCATCAAACTGCGGGACTGGATCCTGGAAAATGCTGGGCTGGAGGCCCAGTCTATACCAGTAGCCGTCCGGTTCCTGCGGTTGATGGACAGCGAGCGATGGGAGGCGTATGCAAGGGAACACACTCTAAGCACCTAGGAGGAAGGTGTGGAGTTGGTCCTCAGCTACCTGGAGGCAGTTATAAGTGGAACAACAGCCCAGGTAGCAGGTCCACCAGCAGAGGAAGAATGCCTGCTGTCCCCGTCTCCACCAGCAGAGGAAGAATGCCTGCTGGTTTTGCCTCCACAGCCCAAGCGGGAGGAGCCAGAGCGACCACAGCCCGAGCGGGAGGAGCCAGAGCGTCCACAGCCCGAGCGGGAGGAGCCTGAGCGTCCACAGCCCAAGCGGGAGGAGCCTGAGCGTCCACAGCCCAAGCGGGAGGAGCCTGAGCGTCCACAGCCCAAGCGGGAGGAGCCCGAACGTCCTACGCCTGAGTGGGAGGAGCCCAAACGTCCTACGCCTGAGTGGGAGGAGCCCGAACGTCCTACGCCTGAGTGGGGGGAGCCCGAACGTCCACAGCCCAAGAGGGGTGAGTCGGTGCGTCCACAGCCCAAAAGGGAGGAGTCGGTGCGTCCACAGCCCAAAAGGGAGGAGTCGGTGCGTCCACAGCCCGAAGAGAGGGAAGTCGGGGCTTCCACAGCCCTAGGACCCAAGCTGCCAGCAGAGGGAGAATACCTGCTGGTTCCACCTCCACCAGCAGAAGAACAATGCCTGCTGTCCCCATCTACACCAGCAGGGAAGCATGCCTGTTGGTTCACCTGCTGCTGCCATCCCGAGAGCTAAAGGGGGAGGAGCCATCGCTGCCGTCCCAAGAGCCAGAAGGGGAGGAATTACAGGCTCAACCCCCTGAATTTTTCTGGGGGGGAGAAGGGCAGGATGATGGTGTCCCCCAGCAGCCTCTATTTATGCTGCTGAAGGGAGCACGGCGCACACCAGCCCAGCCGCCACAGCAGAGGGAGCCAGCACCGCCACAGCCTCCCTCTGAGTGGCCAGCATCAGCCCCATGGCCTCTGCCTCCACCGCAAGGAGCAGAGCAGCAGGAGCTGCCTCTGCCTCCGCCACCTCCACCGCTTCCTCCACTAGGAGCAGAGGAGCAGAAGCTGCCTCTGCCTCCACCACCGCAAGGAGCAGAGGAGCAGGAGCTGCCTCTGCCACTTCCAGGAGCAGAGGAGCAGGAGCTGCCTCTGCCTCCGCCACTGCCAGAAGCAGAATAGCAGGAGCTGTCTCTGCTTCCCGTACCTCCACCACAGGGAATACGGTGGCCGGAGCCCCAGAAAGGGGAGCTGTCGGCCACGAAGAAGGGGGAGGAGGTCTGGAGACCACCAACCCCAGCAGCAGTTTCGCTGCCGGAGATCGTGGGGGAGGTCAGGAGACCTGCTCCCACTGCAGCAGTTTCGCTGCCGGAGATTGTGGAGGAGGTCCGGAGACCTGCTCCCACTGCAGCACTTGTGCTGCAGAAGATACTGTGGCCGGAGCCCCGGAAGAGGGAGCTGCTGGCTACGAAGAAGAGGGGAGGTCAGGAGACCATTCCCCAAGCAGCCTTTCCGCTGCCAGGACTGCCCCGGCTGAAGGAGTCAGTCTGGGAGCTGTCAGCACGTCTGCTGACAGCATGGCCAGCCATGGGCCCACTGAAGCCTCCCTTCCCAGCCCGAGACTTTGTCCTGGACTGCTGGATTTTTAAGGGGGGAGGTGGCCGTTGAGGCCATGTGTGCTTTGCACAGGGGGGGTATATGTGGCAATGTGCCCCGCCCCTGTGTGCATATTATGTGTTGTATGTTGCGTGTGTGTGTTAATGTTGGTGTATAGATTGGTACACGGGATATAAATGGGTCTGTGTTTCACGTGTATTTAAAAAGAGTGTAGATTTGTATTTAGGCACGAGGAGGGCACAAATCACTTCATGTGCTGGTTAAAGATAGTATGTGAGCACGGGGTTGCACAGAATTAATTCACGTGCTAGGATTCAAGTGAATAATTAATTAGTGATTGAATCCCAGCACAACAGTATATATAGATGCACACTTCTTTCACTCGGGGTTGGGTGTTCGGTGAGTGGAGAACGGGAGAGAGAGAAGGAGAAAAGTAAATATAAGTAAATAATAAGTGTTTTCACTCACCGTGTTTGTTCGTCTGTCTGTTTAAGTGTTTAGTACGTTTTGTTTGTCTATTTATTTTGGCGCAAGTGCCGTGTCCTGTGTTTTTGTTTCAAACCTTTTATTTTCTGTTCTGTTTATTAAATGCTGAGCGAAAGCATTCGCTCAGCTTCACCAAACCACACCTCTCTGTCTGTTTATTTCCTGCTTCTGGTCTGACGCCACCCACTCCGGCCGTCTTTGTGACAAGGGCACACCTGGGGGTGAGCGAGGCCGTGCTCCCGAGTTGGCACTCTCTGTATAAACTGCCCCTGCCCAAACGCTCAGGAGACCTGCAGTGGCGTGTGTTGCACAGCATTGTGGCCACAAACCGCTACTTGAGCCATGTAGAGCCTGGAGTGAGTGAACAGTGTCCCTTCTGCTCTGCCTCCGAGACTGTGTATCACCTGTTCACTGACTGCCCCCGATTACTACCATTTTTCCAGCATTTAACAGACCTGTTGGCATCTTTTGGTGTTATTTTTAGTAAAACGTTACTTGTTTTTAGTATCACCTACAAATCAAAACAGCGTCAAAAATGTGTGCTTGTTAATTTTATCCTTGGTCAAGCGAAGTTAGCCATTTATAAATCTTGAAAAAACAAGATTTTAGCCACTGGTTTTACTGATGCCTGGAGTGTTTTTAGAGTCCTGCTTGTTAGCAGGATTCAGGTAGATTTTTTTTATTACCGTTTGGTAAAGGACTTGGACAAGTTTAAACAGAGGTGGTGTGAGGGGGGTGGGCTGTGTGATGTGAGTGAGGAGGGGGAGCTCAGTTTGTTATTTTAACCTTGTCACTCTAAAAAGATTTATTTTGTAACTGGTTGTTTTTTTGACTGCTTAATTGTTGTTTTGCTGTGATGGTTTCATCTTGTTTTATGTATTTTGTTTTTTGTTTCAATAAATGGATTTTAAACTCTCTCTCTCTCTCTCTCTCTCTCTCTCTCTCTCTCTCTCTCTCTCTCTCCTCCAGCTTTAAGAAGACAGAGTTAGGATACCAGTGGAGATCAAGACAAGATAAAGACAAACATTGTTTTTTGGACTGTATTTTTCTTCTACTGAGGCTGCAAAAAGGGACTTATTGTTTGTTTTATTCTTAACTTTATGCCGTTGCTTTTCTTTGTGTTTGTTTGCCCTCTTGTGGGGATATTTGTTTATTCTCTTAGTGATTATATTATAAAGTGAGTAATTTTCATTTTTTGAGAAGTGGTCTAGGTGTACACCTCGACACATTTTTGATGTGCTAGAGCAGTCATGTGGGGATAAGGTGCCAGTTTCTGTATTATGGTCCAAGTTTTTTAATTTTCAATTGAAACCTTACAAGCCTTTTCCCTCTGGCGCCAGGAGTTGTCTGATGCCAGCAGTCCTCTGTGAAGCGCATGCGTAATACACCAAGGGGGCCTTCGGTCTCTGTTGGAAAAGGGAGAGATAACCCTGAATAACTGCTACTCTGTCGTCCAACAGGTATGCGTGCATCATACTAGAGTCCAGCCGGAGCCCCAAGTATGTCGTGCACTGCACCGGTATAAGCCGACTCTTTGCTCTTTGATGGTGAGGCCCAGCCTTGCCAAATGTGCGTCACAATCACCGTGTCAGCCACTGCTCTGAGGGCACCAAGCACGATGCGCAACGGGTGCAGTAAGCACTGAGCGCACTGTGTGCACCAGACACAAAACAAAACAACAGCAGGCCATGTCCTCCACCCGCTGTAGAGTAGACCTCGTCGGCTGCCCTGGCCTGCCCACCTCGGTGCGTCGGGCCTTCAAAAAAAATAAATCAACAACAATAGCAGTCTGCTCCCTTGTAATATTGTTGTGACTGTATATATTTCATTGTACTCCATCCACAGATTCCCCCGCCGTGGCTTCAGCCTGTGTGTCCCCTGGTATAAGCTACACGCTGACCAGGCGTGTGACTACACATGGTTAGGGTAGGCACCGCTGCTTCAGCTGCCCCCCAGTGCCTCGTACCTCAGTGCACGCTCAGCCCTTGGTACTTCAGTGCCTCGGTGCACTCGGTGCACGCATTGTCCAGTGCACTCGGTGTCTGGTGCACACAGTGCGCTCAGTGCTTACTGCACCCGTTGCGCATCGTGCTTGGTGCCCTCGGAGCAGTGGCTGACACAGTGATTGTGACGCACATCTGGCGAGGCTGGGCCTCACCATCAAAGAGCAAAGAGTCGGCTTATACCGGTGCAGTGCATGACATACTTGGGGCTCCGGCTGGACTCTAGTATGATGCACGCATACCTGTTGGACGACAGAGTAGCAGTTATTCAGGGTTGTCTCTCCCTTTTCCAACAGAGATCGAAGGCCCCCTTGGTGCAGTTCCAAAAATTGTTGAGTCTGATGGCCACAGCTGTATCAGCCATTGAGCTGGGTGTATTACGCATGCGCCCACTCCAAGCGTGGCTCAATGCGTTCCACTTACACCCCAAGCGCGACAGACACCGTCGGCTGACAGTGTCTCACACGTGCTCCGCGGTCTTAAGATGCCCTCTCACCTGTGCAGGGGTGTGTGGATGGGAGTGGCATTAACTTGCCAAGTGGTGACAACAGACGCCTCCAACTTGGGTTGTGGGGCGGTCTGTGAAGGAAGAGGAGTCCGTGGCACCTGGTCAGACCATTGGACAGCCCTGCAAACAAATATGCTGAAGCTGCAGGCTGTTTTTCTGGCTCTCCAGCACTTTCTTCCAGTGTTTCATGGGAAACATGTGCTGGTCCGAACTGGTCCAACCAATCAGTGGTGGTGTATGTCAACCACCAGGACGGCCTCTGGTCCCTGGGGATGATTCGCATTACCTTCCGGCTCCTGATTTAGGCACAACGGAACCTGCTGTCCCTACGAGCAATGCATCTTTCTGGAGTGGCGAACTGGGCAGTGGACCTCCTGTCGAGGGAGGGTGAGCATCCATTAGAGTGGGGGACTCCTCTCGCCGGTGGTGGAGTGCATTTGGGAATGGTTTGGGAAGGCGCAGGATGATCTCTTCGCCTCGGCGGAGATGACACATTTCCCTCTGTGGTATTCCCTCCACCTCTTCGGCGGTCCACTCTGCGTTGACACCCAAGCCCACGAGTGGCCCAGGATGCTCCTTTACGTGTTCCCGCCAGTACCATTGCCACAGTTCTCCTAGCGGCCCCTCAATGGCTCAGGAGAACTTGTGTTTCTTAACTTGTGTTTGTTAACTTGTGTTTGTCAGTTTCCTTCCTACTTCTGACTTGACGTCACTGCCCAGCCACCCTGTCACAAGCTCATACATGGCCAGCCCTGGGAGATCCCGCTTCGCTTGGATCTTCTTGGTCAGACGAGAGGCACTCTCTTGCAACCAGAACCTTGAGGTTCCAATTATGGGTCTGGACTCTGAACAGGAATGCTGGACAGCCCTAGGGCTATCAGACGCAGTTGTGGGTACTCTGCAGAGCTCTAGGGCTGACTGCACTAGGTCACTGTATGCCTATAAGTGGAAGTATTTCCAAAATTGGTGTCTGACTAGAAAGCATGACCCAACCTCTTGCCCCATGCCGGTTACCTTGCAGTTTCTACAAGAACTGCTTGATGCTGGTAGGTCACCTTCCACATTGAAGGTGTGTTTAGTGGCTATCTCTGCGTGCCATTCCCCCATAGATTCGGTATCTCCGGGTGCGCATTTTGTGGTGACCCGGTTTCTCAAGACCGTTCTCCCCGAGTGGAGCCTTGTTGTTGTACTGGAGGCTCTCACAAAGGCCCCGTTTGAGCCTATACACTCCATAGATAAGTACCTGTCTATGAAGACAGCCTTCCTCATGGCTATGACCTCCGCTAGCGAGTCAGTGTGCTGCAGGCGCTGTCTGTGCACAGCTCCTGTATATGTTTTTGGGACGATGGCAGCAAGGTGTCACTGTGTACAAACCCTGCTTTCCTCCCCAAGGTGATTACAGCCTTCCACATGAATCAATCTGTGGAATTGGAGTCTTTCCATCCACCTCCGTTTGTTTCAGAGGAGGATAGCAAATTGAATTTCCTCTGCCCGATGTAGGCATTGAGGTACTACGTGGATAGGACAAGAGCTCTGCGTCATACTGACCAGCTCTTTGTCTGTCACGGTATACGGACCCTAGTAGCTGCACTGCAGCAGTCTCTGACTACATCTTGGGCCTTCTTCAGAGGGACCTCGCTGTCCGATATATTTACGGCGGCTAGCTGGGCTACACCGCATACATTCTCCAGGTTCTACCGCTTTAATATGGTAGATCCTTACTTGCCTTCAATAGGCACGAGAGTCCTTGAGGTTGCACGGTTGCACCGCTAACCTTCGGTTTTACGGTTCTGACGTGTCCCTCGTATGCTGCCGTTCCTTCTCCCTCGCGACGGCTCTGTTATAAATTGTTCCATACCTAATGTTGTTGGTGATCATCTTCGAATTGAAAGGGAACGTTACTTACCGTAACCCTGGTTACCTGAAAGAGAAGACGACCACCAACTGCAAGGTCGCATCAGTCACCCTCACGGGTTCAATGCAAAAAAAGAAATGGCTTCCTCAGTATGACGGTTTTAATCCCTTGATAGGCGGGACCGAGGGTGTCATCCCAGGAAGGGGCCTATCGGCAACTCTCAGAAAATACCTACCAATAGGCAGGCATATCCCATACCAAATGTTGTTGGTGGTCATCTTCCCTTTCAGGGAACCAGGGTTACGGTAACCTAACGTTTTCTATTGCAGGGCCTTAAAGGTATCCATGTTAAAATGGTAAAATGGTCTCTATTGTATAGGTTCATGCTATGTGAAGAGTGCTGTATCAGCTAATGTGAAACAGGTGTAAACCAAACCCAGATGTTAGAGTATGGAATTCTATAGGATTAAGACTGCGCATGTTCAGAGCCAAATGAGATGCACCTCTATATAAGCTTAGAGGGAGACTGTATTCATTTGTGTTGTCTGGGTCGAAATGGACTGATAACAACTACCTCTGGACATCTTCTGAAAGGCAATAACTACTTACTTTTTTGACTGCAAGTTAGGTGAGACTACCATTAGTCAACAAGAATGTAGTGAAGAAATTAAGCTGACAAATGGTTTTTGATTCAAAAACACTTTTATGTACAAGAAAAGTATACCTCCAGTACAATCATATAAGCACAAGATTTAAACTTTGGACAAGGCCTCGGTACACCTCAGTGCATATGTTTGTATTAGAAAGCACGGATATCCATGGAGTCAATTCGAAAGAGATGAAAAGACTGACGAAACTTTACAATGTTAGGCATTTATACCTTTGTGAACACTTGTTGACTCCACTCCTATTTGTCTTACTTCTGTCCAATGATAGGGGTTACCACTCTATCATTGCACATTCCTGCTGCGGGGGAAAAGGGGGGGTTGAATACCACATTGTACCTAGCAGGGTGCATCCCTCTTGTCTTTCAGTTCCCTTCCCCCCATCTCACACTATCTCTGCTAATATCCTGCCTTTTGGCGTTTAGCTCCAACACTTATCTGTGATTCCAGTCGTGTTAGGCTATGCAAAACTGATAGTAGCTGGTTTTGCCGACTGGAAGTGAAAGAACTCGAAACTTACACAATACTGCATATTAAAACAGGAAACAAAACACATACACACTCAATTTAAACATAATGATTAAAAACAACTCAACTATAAAAGAAAAACACACACATAATGTAAAACTTATAATTAATAACATAATTAACACCTCATGCAGAAAGCCATCACTGCAAAAGAATGGGTTGCATTCATTGTGATGTTTCTGTATCTTGAATCAAATGTAAACAAATGTAGTCAAGAATAATATTTCATTAATCAATAAACCATGTCATTCGAATAATTATAAAAGTATAATTGTCTGATTCATTATAGTAAATAATAAAGTTACCACAACCTACAGTGGAAATATGAAAATTACACACCCTGCTAAAAAAAGCCTTGCTAAATCCAGGCAACTAACCTTATTTACAAGTATTGAGTACCAATCAAACTCTTAGAGAGTGTGGAGTAGTGGTTAGGGCTCTGGACTCTTGACCAGAGGGTTGTGGGTTCAATCCCTGGTGGGGGGACACTGCTGTTGTACCCTTGAGCAAGGTACTTTATCTAGATTGCTCCAGTAAAAACCCAGCTGTATAAATGGGTAATTGTATGTGAAATAATGTATAATGTGATATCTTGTAATAATTGTAAGTCGCCCTGGATAAGGGCGTCTACTAATAAATAATAATAATATAAATAAAACCTGTTATGACTTAACCTAATAAAAAAACACGTTTTATTTATGATTATTTGACTTACCTTACGAGATGCCAAAAAACATGGGTAACACTTTACGTGAAGTGTCTCTAATTACTGTGTATTAATATAGTTATATATTAGTAAATACATGTGTACTTACACACATAATTACAATGTTGTTATGCATAGTTACAATGCGCTAAATGTGTAAATCTTTTTCCAACGTATGCAAGTACCAAATTGTACCAGAAAAGGGTTAGGGTTAGGGCTGAAGTTAGAGAGGGGTAGGGTTAGGTCAGGTTCAGGATTAAGGTTATATTCTGTAAAAAACATGGTAAAAAGAATTAGTCAAAAATCTAAATCTGCACACCTGTGGGTACTATTGTGAGCAGTTAATATATTCTCAAAACAATAACTGCATCCTATTATAATGTACAAACCCGTTTTCAATATCGCTCTCTGAAAATGATAGTGGATTTACACGTTACAACAAGCCAAATACAGACCACATTCCAGGCTGTTTAAAGTTCATAAATCGTATTTGTTCAACATGAGTGAATGATCCAGTACTGGGAATCTCTTCTTAGAAAGATGGCATTTATTAAGCATGCAACAAAATAAGTTTAAAAATCACACAAAACAGTTACACAATTAATATCACATTAAAAGCATTACAATTAGAAGGTTTTAAACAACAATTTACCAAATAAATATTAGTACATACTGACACTACAAAAAGGGATTGCACAATACCTGAATAGATATTTAAGAGTATTGTTACCTAGCCTGGATGAGCTGAAGCGGACGGGTGGCGGACGCAGGGAGGCCAGCCAGGAGGGAGTTGCAGTAGTCTGGGCGGGAGAGTACCAGGGCCTGGACCAGAGCAGTGCCAGAGATTCTTAGGTCAGCGAGAGAGGATAGTAGAATAGAGTGATCAACAGTGTCAAAGGCAGCAGAGAGGTCGAGGAGATTTAGGACAGAAGAGAGAGAGGCAGCTCGGGCAGAGTTTAGTGAGTTGGTGACAGACAGGAGGGTGGTTTCAGTGGAGTGAGCAGAGAGGAAGCCAGATTGGAGAGGGTCAAGCAGAGAGTGGTTGGACAGGAAAGCAGAGAACTGGCGGTGTACAGCCCGCTCGAGGGTTTTGGAGAGGAAGGGTAGGAGGGATACAGGATGGTAGCTCTACATATATTACATATATTATAGCCAAGGTCTGAGTTTCTATCAATAGAGCCTCCAATTGGCTCCTTCACATGTAGGATTTTAAATTCTGTGAAATTCTAAGCTCTACTCTACTGGTAGACATTGGGTTCCTTCAAGTTGACATGGAAAGCGTTTTATTTTCTGGGGAATTTCCTAAGTCTAAGGATTCAGTCAATCTTGCATTTGCTCTGCTTGACTGGGAAAAAACCCCTGATCCCGACATTTCAGAATTGGTTTTCTCCAACATGACAGCCATGAAATTGAGGCCGTCGCTCCGGATGTAAATTCTTCCAGCGAAGACGTAGAGAATGGGGTTGATGCTGCTGCTAAAGAACGCGAAGGCCGTCACGTTGTGCCTGGCGATTTTAGCAGCATCCAGGAGGGCATTCTTGAGTGATTCTTCCCCAGCTAAAGCACCCGAAACCTGGATGAGGTTCACAATGTGATAGGGCATCCAGAAGACAGAAAAAGCGACCACAATGGGAAGGATAATCTGTCTGCTTTTGTTCTCAAACGCGGTGCTTTTAAATTTCCAGCAAATGTATAAAGAGCAGAATAGGATAACGGAGAAGGGAATCAGGAACCCAGCGATTGCCTCCATCAGGTATTGGAAAATCATGTGGTTTGGATCGCTGTGGAACAGTATGCAGTTAAACAATCCTCCTTTTGTGAAAACCCTGTATTAAAAAAAAGAAGAAAAAGAAAATACTAGCTTGTTAATAATGTAGGGCTGGGTTTTAAACTTGCTTTTAATAGGTTGTGTTGAGAAAAAAAAATTTCAGTTCAATATTCCAGTTTAAAGTCCATGGTGCTAACAAATATATATTTGCTGTCATGTTGTAGGTCACAGGTTTTTGTATATGAAAAACACACACATTAAGGTTTATTTTATTATTTTACCCCCAATTTTCTCCCAATTTGGAATGCCCAATTATTCAACCTGGCTCACCGCTGCAACCCCTGCACTAACTCGGGAGAGACAAAGACGAGCAGTCGCATCCTCTGAAACATGTGCTGTCAGCCATCCACTTATTTTGCATTGCAAGCCCGCCGTGAAGCCATTACTGAACTATAGCTTTGGAGGACAATGCAGTTCTGAATTGCACAGGGAGGCCTGCAGGCACCCAGCCAGCCACAGGGGTCATTGGTGCATAGTAAGCCAAGGATTCCCAGCAAACCTAACCCTCCCCACCTGGGCAGTGCTTGGCCAATTGTGCAGTGTCCCCTGGGAATTCCTGGCCACTGTCGGCAGTGGCATAGCTTGGATTCAAACTGGTAGTCTCCAAGCTATAGGGCGCATCCTGCACTCTGGGTGGAGTACCTTTTACTGGATATGCCACTCGGGAGCCCCGTAAAGAGGACTTTTTAATTGTATATTATTTGAAGCTGTTAGGTGAAGAATATTTATCGAATGCTCTTTTCAAAGCTACACTTCTGGTCAACTTACACATCAGTCATAGGAGAAGCAGTGTATGGTACTCAAATGCTAGCCAATACATATAGCTTCTGGGCATTCTTTGAAAGAAATAAATAGCAAACATATAGATTAAAAGATTAATTCTCAAACTGAACGCAGTAGGGATTCAAGGAAATGCATGCACATGGATTAGGGAGTAACATGTAGAAAACAGAAAGTACTGATTAGAGAAGAAACCTCAAAATGGAGCGAGGTAACCAGTGGTGTACCACAGGGATCAGTATTAGGTCCTCTGCTATTCCTAATCTACATTAATGATTTAGATTCATGTATAGTAAGCAAACTTGTTAAATTTGCATTCATTCAAAATGATCTAGACAGCATTCAGAACTGGGCAGACACATGGCAAATGACATTTAATAGAGAAAAGTGCAAAGTATTGTACGCAGGCAATAAAAATGTTCATTATAAATATCATATGGGAGATACCGAAATTGAAGAAGGGAACTATGAAAAAGACCAAGGAGTTTATGTTGACTCAGAAATGTCTTCATCTAGACAATGTGGGGAAGCTATAGAAAAGGCCAACAAGATGCTCGGATATATTGGGAGAAGTGTTGAATTTAAATCAAGGGAAGTAATGTTAAAACTTTACAATGCATTAGTAAGACCCCACCTAGAATATTGTGTTCAGTTCTGGTCACCTTGTTACAAAAAGGATATTGCTGCTCTAGAAAGAGTGCAAAGAAGAGCAACCAGAATTATCCCGGGTTTAAAAGGCATCTCGTATGCAGACAGGCTAAAAGAATTGAATCTATTCAGTCTTGAACAAAGAAGACTATGCAGTGATCTGATTCAAGCATTCAAAATCCTAAAAAGGTACAGACAATGTTGACCCAGGGGACTTTTTTGACCTGAAAAAAGAAACAAGGACCAGGGGTCACAAATGGAGATTAGATAAAGGGGCATTCAGAACATAAAATAGGAGGCACTTTTTTACACAGAGCATTGTGAGGGTTGGAACCAACTCCCCAGTAATGTTGTTGAAGCTGACACCCTGGGATCCTTCAAGAAGCTGCTTGATGAGATTCTGGGATCAATAAGCTACTAACAACCAAACGAGCAAGATGGGCCTCTCGTTTGTAAACTTTCTTATGTTCTTATGTTCTTATATATGAAATGAAGTGTTCAGAATACTCTTTCTTACAAGGACTCAAATTCAAGTTTTATTGTTTACCAAGGCTATAAAAATATATATATATAATTATATTCACATTGAATATGATGTGTGTGTAACCCCCATGCTTCCTGTTTCCAAATATGGGTATCAGTGAGTCTGTTTCTTTAACACGACCCCCCCTTCTGTGCCCGCAATAAACACGTGCACAGTCAGTTGCCTGCATGTTAATTTCCAATGTGCAAACGAGTGCTAGAGCTACCGTCCTAGGAATACATCTGAAATTTCTATATGCTGTATCTTCACTGTCCTGCATTGCTATTATATTTTATTAATAGGTAAGCGATTTCTCCTTACTTTGATTTTTTATTGATTAAAAATAGCAGGATTTGCTGTAATAAAGCTTTAAGTAAAACTTTAAATAAATAAATAAATAGTGTGGCCGCCATGTGGATGATTCTGTTCAATACAGCTTTGCAAATAAATATTTGAAGCGGCTATATTCTAATACTTATAAAAAAATAATATTTTTTTTATATTTGAGTGATTTCTGTTATTTACAGAGGCAGTTGTGTTTCCCATTTTACTCGGTAAATAGAAAAAAAAAGAGAATATTGTTTATACATTCATCCGCCATTTTGACTGAACTGCAGTTAAATATAGTTCAAAACTTGAACGGTTTATAATATGTGTTTAAGATGTTACAAATATATATATTTGTCATTTATATAGTACATTTGTATTGTATGGTTACTAAAAAAAAAACACACTTTAAATAAGTTTCCTTTTAATTAATGCACCACGTGTGTATTGTGTTTTACACAGTCAGTTGCCTGCATGTTAATTTCCAATGTGCAAACGAGTGCTAGAGCTACCGTCCTAGGAATACATCTGAAATTTCTATATGCTGTATCTTCACTGTCCTGCATTGCTATTATATTTTATTAATAGTTCGTGGAGACCGGAGATTACGAAGAGTGGAGGACTCGATCCATTGCATCTACCGAGACGGCTTGTATTGCAGCGGGACTGTACAGTTCAGCAGAAGGACTTGTTTTTTTATATATTTTTAAGTCCTCCGGAGGTACTTTAGTCGTTGTGCACAACTGATAGAAACATTTTGTTTTATTCTATATTTTTTATTTCCAATGTTTTTTTTTTTTTTTTACTGTGAACAATATTGTAACAATTTTAATTGCTACATATATATTACTTTTATAAACATTTTCTTTTCATAAAGCATTATTTGTTGTTGCTGAGTGATTCTTTATAATAAAGTAACCTGGTATAAATATATTAAGGCAACTGTATAACGTAAAGTACATTTTCTTAAGAAGGGTATACGCAGCATTAGAGAGAGATCTCCAGAATTCACATATATTTTCCCTGAACTTAATTCTCAATGTGACTCATTGTAATAGTGGGTTACATAAGTAGAAAAATTTGGCGCCCAAAACGCGGGGCTGCGCCCCTTCTAGTAATCATTCATGTTTAAATTACTCAGCAACAATTAAAATTTGTTTTGAAATATATATGCAATAAGTTTAATTTCTATAAGTAATGGAATTGTGCAAGCAGTATGAGTTTTGCGCTGATAGGTCCATACTTTTAGGTCATGTAGATCAAAGAGTCACCTATGCTGACATTAAGAATGCATTCAGTCCAGTTGGTGTTGTTACTGAAGTTCAGCGTTTAGTTGAAAGTGTACTTTGTGAGTTTGAGGAAGGTTTGTCTGTGTTTCTGTTAGATGATGAGCATGTTAGTCATGACTTCAGCAGTCGCTGGACAGTACAGCCTGTTTTATCAGATCAAGTTAGATTTAGCAACACTAGCACCAATGTAATGTCCACAGCTATGTTACTGGATGCCATTTTGTTAGATGTGACTGATACTTTTCAGGAGCAGTTGGCAGCAATAGCTATCAAACATGGCACTGATGCTAAAGAATTAGAAAAGAGGGCATCCAAGATGCTGTCTGATAAACTTAGTGGAAGCTATAAAGACTCTGAAGGGGTTAGTCCCTTGCCCAAGGTGTCTTTTGATTTCTCAAATGCTTTCACTCCTAAGCAGACATTCTCAGAACATTTTGAAACCTTTTCTTCACCCTCTCAACAGCCAAATGTGTACAGCAACCAGTCCACACCTATCTCTATTCCTAGTGATGTACAGAAGTTGTAGTAGAGCATGTAGTGAAAACTGCGAGTGAAGGTGCATTTCTTAACAATGTCCGTTACAAGCTCAAGTGTTTTTCGGGCACTGCCAGTAAGCCAAGTAGTGAAGCAGACTATGAAACATGGCGCATTCAGATTCGCCAGGTAATTAAAGATGTTGATCTCACTGCTAATGCAAAAAGACGCAAGTTACTGGAAAGTCTTTTACTCCCAGCTTTGAATGTTGCCCTATATGCAGGAGAAGACGCAACTGCTGAGCAGTACTTTGAAGAGCTAGAGAAGGCTTATGGCAGTGTAGCAAGTGGCGAGGAGCTCTTTATACAGTTTATTGAGACACATCAAAATGCAACTGAAAAAGCATCAGACTATCTTCGTAGACTCCATGCTGTCCTGCAACGAGTAATGGAAAGGGATGGTTTAGTTGGAACACAACCTGATAAGCAACTGTTGAAGCAATTTATCAGGGGTTGTTGGGATGATACGTTAATAGACCGTTTGCACTTGAAGGACTTTCTGAGTGACATTTCTGAGCAGTGCTTATCATACTCAAAGGTTTTATTTGAGGTACGAGCTTTTGAGGAGGAGAAAGAGTCAAAAGAGACCAGAAAGAAGCGTCATCTTGGTGCAACACAGCCCAAGGTTTCTGCCAAGTCTGTTGGTGTTGGTGATAATATTAGTACTGTATCCCATACAGTTCCCGGTTCAACCAGCAGAGAAGAAGAGCTTGCCCAAAGGGTCCTACAGCTAGAAAAGGATTGGAAAAAAGCAAAGGTATCCTCAAGTACACATGGTGTGTCAAATACTAGTGGAGCCCCAGATACTGCAAGTAATAGGAGCAGCTCTGCTGAATTAAGAGAAAGGTCAGAAACCACAGTTAAGAAGGGACCCAATAGGATGGGGGCATTCTGCTATAATTGTGGCAAAGATGGACACACAATGGAAAAGTGCTCTAATCCAGTGAATGCAGTGCTGGTTCAGCAAAAGCTCAGGAATAGATGTGAGAACAGGGCTGCACAGCGCAGAGAAGCTTATACTCCATTGCATCCTTTAAACTAGATGGGTGTCTCTATAAGGGACAGATAGAGGCACTGAATTCATGTACACCCAGTCCCAAAACAACTCAAAAGCACAATATATCCAGTTTTCATAAAAGTTTACAGGGCGTACCTCCTGGTCTTGTTGGTGAGTTGTGTCACACTGTTGCTTTTCTTGATGGTGTTCGTTGCCTCTGTTTAGTAGACACTGGATCACAGGTAACTTGCCTATCTGAGTCATTTTACCGTCAGTATTTGTCACATCTCAAGTTAAGCTCGATACAAGACTTACTCTGTGTTGTTGGTGCGGGAGGTAGTACTGTTCCTTATCTAGGATTCATAGAAGTTAATGTGCAATTTCCTGAAGATGTTTGTGGCACAGAAAACAGCTTTTATGTGTTAGTTCTTGTTTGCCCTGACAATCAATGTAATACTACTGTACCTCTCTTAGTGGGAACAAATGTACTTAGGCATCTCATGCGTGAGTGTGAGGAGAAGGCTGGTGCGCAATACTTGAAGAGGCTGGCTATCCGCTGCGACTGGGCTGCTGCCTATACCAATACAATTGGTGAAGCCAATGCAAAAGCAAAAACTACCAAAGTGAGATTAGCCAGTAAAACACCTGTTACGGTTCCCAAGAACGAGTCTAAAGAGCTGAAATGTATGCTGAGTAAGAATATCTATAGCAAAGGATGCAATATACTTATAGAAGCATCTGAAGGACGTCCCATTGCAGGAGGATTACTGGTTTACAATCAGCTGCTAGAAGGAGACCCTCAAAATCGTACCAAGATTGGAGTCATGGTCAAAAATGCCTCTGATCATGACATCACCTTACAACCCAGAAGTGTTGTTGCTGCAGGGGAAACAGTGGAGTGGATAAGGGCATTAGATGTCTCCAAATTAAATCTGATGGAGTCCAGATGTTCTAGTGCTACTGCAGTATTGAGGGAGGGAGAAAAGTTTGGTCCCAGTAATACAACAAGACTGGAGTTGGATTTTGATAACTCACCAGTTTCTGAAGATTTCAAGAAAGATATTACTACTAGGATAGAAAAAGAAGTAGGCAGTGCATTCTCCCTCCATGATCTCGACATAGGACATGCTCCTGGGATAACACACAAAATAGTGCTCACAGACAACACTCCATTCAAAGAGCGCACCCGTCGTGTCTCTCCAGCTGATTTTGAAGACCTGAGAAGTCACCTTCATGAGTTGCTGACTACTGGGGTTATTGAAGAGTCTGACAGCCCCTATGCATCTCCAGTTGTCTTGGTTAGAAAGAAAAACGGATCCCTACGAATGGTTGTGGACTACAGAAGACTGAATCGTCTAACCAGGCGGGATGCATACCCACTTCCTAGAATAGAGGAGACTTTTGCTCTTCTTTCAGGCTCAAAATGGTTCTCAGTACTAGATCTAAAAAGCGGATATTATCAAATTGAAGTAGAAGAGTCTGACCGTGCCAAGACTGCATTCACAACACCATTTGGTAATTGGCAATTCAAAATGATGCCTCAAGGTTTAACCAATGCCCCAGCTACATTTCAGAGAACAATGGAGCGGGTGATGTCAGGAATTAATCTACAGGAAGCGGTTGCTTTCCTGGATGACCTAATTATATTTTCAGACACTCTTGAACAACACGAGGAACGTCTAATGAAGGTCCTGCATCGCATTGCTCAGTATGGCTTGAAGCTCTCTCCTTCAAAATGTAAATTCTTCCAGAATTCGGTGGCATATCTGGGACACAAGATTTCGGAAGAGGGAATCTGCCCTGACCCCCAGAAGATTTCAGCTATAATAGATTGGCCGACGCCCAAGAACATCAGAGAGGTTAGGTCTTTTCTCGGCTTCGCAGGGTATTACAGACGTTTTGTGGAAAAATATGCAAACATTGCCAGGCCATTAAATGATTTGTTGGTGGGCGAAGCTTCAAACAGAAAGAAAGGGGCATCTTGGCGAATAAAAGCAAGACAGTCTCTGGGTGATCGATGGACAGCAGATTGTCAAAGGGCATTTGAATGCATCAAAGAGAAGCTCACTACATCGCCAGTGTTAGGATTTGCAGACTGGAAACTCCATTATATCTTACACACAGATGCCAGTATCACAGGCCTGGGAGCAGCACTCTACCAGGTCCAGGATGGTAAAATGAGAGTTATCTCATATGCTAGTCGAGGACTTAGCAAAAGTGAACGAAACTACCCTGTTCACAAATTGGAATTTTTAGCTTTGAAATGGTCAATAAGTGAAAAGTTTCATGACTATTTATATGGGACAGAATTCAAAGTAGTGACAGATAATAATCCTCTGACATATGTTCTCACAACTGCGAAATTGGATGCTGCAGGACATAGGTGGTTGTCAGCCCTGTCTATCTATAACTTTGACATAAGCTACAGATCTGGAAAAATTAATATGGATGCAGATGGCTTATCCCGAAGGCCAAATGGACCTGCTGCAGATGATGATGACTCCCTGAAGCAAGTGGAGAGAATTGCTAAAATGCTGTCCAGGACCAGACAAGACCCTGATTTTGACACCCTGGAGTCAGATGTGTGTAAGGCTGCTTTCCTGAGGCATAAAGTAGTAGTACTTGCACAGGAAGTTGAATCAGAAGAGCCTGGTGAGCAAGAGGATCCAGAGATAGAAGTGAGCGGGAACAAACCTAGCGCTGTAGAAGCTTTACCTAGTGGAGAGGGTGCCATTCCAGATGATTTTGAATTTCCAGAACCATGGCCAGGGCAACCATTGCTTCCTGGATTAACTTTAGAAAACTGGAAAGTTCTTCAAAACAGAGATGTTAATCTGTCCAGAGTCATTCAGTTGTTGGGGAAAGGCAGAAAGCTTGAAAAAAAATTCAGAAAGTCAGAGACCCCTGAAGTAAGATTACTTTTAAAAGAGTGGCCTAAACTTCTCCTTAAAGAGGGTGTTCTACATCGGCGGGTGATGAGGAATGAAGAACTATACGATCAGTTGGTGATTCCACAAAGTCACCAGGCTAGAGCTTTGGAAGGAGTACATGATGAAACTGGACATCTTGGCTATGAGAGGACTCTGGATTTGGCTAGAGCACGCTTCTATTGGCCAAGGATGACCCGGGATGTGGAACAGAAATGCAAAACTTGTGAGAGGTGCTTACGCAGAAAAGCAAGGGCAGAGAAGGCTGCAAAAATGGTCAATATAAATGTTTATGCTCCCATGGAGCTTGTCTGCATAGATTTTTTATCATTAGAACCTGATTCCAAAGATATTCGGAACATACTAGTTATAACCGATCACTTCACAAAATATGCGCAAGCATATCCAACTAAAGACCAGACTGCCAAGACTGTAGCCAATCTGTTGTGGGAGAATGTAATTTGCCACTACGGGTTTCCCAAGAGAGTTCATAGCGATCAAGGTGCAAATTTTCAGTCTGAACTCATTTCAGAGCTCTGTAAAATTTGTGGCACGAAATCTAGAACTACACCTTACCATCCTAGAGGAAATCCAGTGGAAAGATTTAACAGAACCCTCCTTGACATGCTGGGTACTCTCTCTGAGAAGAAGAAAGATAACTGGAGGAAGTATGTTCGCCCTCTCGTTCATGCATATAACTGCACTCGTAACGACACTACTGGAGAGTCTCCGTTCTTCCTCATGTTTGGTAGGCAGCCAAGATTGCCTATAGATTTGTGCTTTGGCATCAGTCCTGTTGGACATGACCATAAGACTCATCAGCAATATGTGAAGGAACTTCGTCAGAGGCTAAAATATGCCTACGAGCGAGCCACTAAGGAAGCAGAGAAAAGACAGCTGGCCAATAAACAGAGATGGGACAAGAAGGTCATAACATCATCCTTGGAGGAAGGAGATCGAGTCCTGGTTAGGAATGTAAATTTGCGTAGGAAGCACAAAATAGCTGACCGCTGGGAACACGCTGTTTACATTGTCGTACGGCAGGCTAGAGAAGAGCTGCCAGTCTATGTGATTAGACCAGAGAAAGATGATGGACCTGAGAGAACATTGCACAGAGACATGTTGCGTCCTTGTGGATTCATATCGGCTGAAGATGGAGTTGATGATGGCACAGTACCTGAGAAGGCAAGACGTACGAGGACGAGGCAGACTGCAGGGACCTTGGATGAAACTAGAAATTCTGATGAGGATGATACAGGTCAATCGGTAATTCCTTCTGAAGAAGAACAGAATATTGCTGGTTCTGGATTGAATCCAGAAGCTCCTGAGTTCTGTACTTACCTGCCAATGACTGATGAAGATCCTCCACTCCATTCTTCTTTGCATGAAGACGACGTGACGGGACCAGTAACTGAGGTTACTATTGAAAGAGAAATAACCGAGGAAGTCTCAGAATCAGCACTGGGTGAACTTCAACAAAGTTCCAAAACTGAGCCTAGGGAGACCATAGATCCCCAAGTGTTAAGACGATCAGAAAGAGAGAGGAAACTGCCATCTAAGTTCAAAGATTTTGAAGTAACTTCTCAAAAGATAACTTCTGACAAGAAACACGATTACGATAGAGCGGTTTCACAAATTGTTTCCTGTGTACAACAGCAAAACAAAATGATATTGGAACAGTTGCATAAACAGACCGAGCTATTGATTCAGGCTTTGATTTCGCATTAGCATATAGAAGATGATTAAATAAATATATGGATATTTTCTGTGGGTGTTACTATCGAGGACGATAGCTTTTAGGGAGGGAGAATGTAACCCCCATGCTTCCTGTTTCCAAATATGGGTATCAGTGAGTCTGTTTCTTTAACACGACCCCCCCTTCTGTGCCCGCAATAAACACGTGCACAGTCAGTTGCCTGCATGTTAATTTCCAATGTGCAAACGAGTGCTAGAGCTACCGTCCTAGGAATACATCTGAAATTTCTATATGCTGTATCTTCACTGTCCTGCATTGCTATTATATTTTATTAATAGGTAAGCGATTTCTCCTTACTTTGATTTTTTATTGATTAAAAATAGCAGGATTTGCTGTAATAAAGCTTTAAGTAAAACTTTAAATAAATAAATAAATAGTGTGGCCGCCATGTGGATGATTCTGTTCAATACAGCTTTGCAAATAAATATTTGAAGCGGCTATATTCTAATACTTATAAAAAAATAATATTTTTTTTTATATTTGAGTGATTTCTGTTATTTACAGAGGCAGTTGTGTTTCCCATTTTACTCGGTAAATAGAAAAAAAAAGAGAATATTGTTTATACATTCATCCGCCATTTTGACTGAACTGCAGTTAAATATAGTTAAAAACTTGAACGGTTTATAATATGTGTTTAAGATGTTACAAATATATATATTTGTCATTTATATAGTACATTTGTATTGTATGGTTACTAAAAAAAAAAAACACACTTTAAATAAGTTTCCTTTTAATTAATGCACCACGTGTGTATTGTGTTTTACACAGTCAGTTGCCTGCATGTTAATTTCCAATGTGCAAACGAGTGCTAGAGCTACCGTCCTAGGAATACATCTGAAATTTCTATATGCTGTATCTTCACTGTCCTGCATTGCTATTATATTTTATTAATAGTTCGTGGAGACCGGAGATTACGAAGAGTGGAGGACTCGATCCATTGCATCTACCGAGACGGCTTGTATTGCAGCGGGACTGTACAGTTCAGCAGAAGGACTTGTTTTTTTTTTAATATTTTTAAGTCCTCCGGAGGTACTTTAGTCGTTGTGCACAACTGATAGAAACATTTTGTTTTATTCTATATTTTTTATTTCCAATGTTTTTTGTTTTTTTTTACTGTGAACAATATTGTAACAATTTTAATTGCTACATATATATTACTTTTATAAACATTTTCTTTTCATAAAGCATTATTTGTTGTTGCTGAGTGATTCTTTATAATAAAGTAACCTGGTATAAATATATTAAGGCAACTGTATAACGTAAAGTACATTTTCTTAAGAAGGGTATACGCAGCATTAGAGAGAGATCTCCAGAATTCACATATATTTTCCCTGAACTTAATTCTCAATGTGACTCATTGTAATAGTGGGTTACATGTGCATGTGGCAAAGTGGTTATCAGTGTTTAGGTGCAGGTGATCAATAATAAGAACATAAGAAAGTTTACAAACGAGAGGCGGCCATTCGGCCCATCTTGCTCATTTGGTTGTTAGTAGCTTATTGATCCCAGAATCTCATCAACCAGCTTCTTGAAGGATCCCAGGGTGTCAGCTTCAACAACATTACTGGGCAGTTGGTTCCAGACCAATCAGACAGACAATGATAATCCAGGTGCAATAATAATTTAGTTTTACAATCCAAATGCCTGATGGCGAACAGCAGTAAACAATAACAATGTTAATGAGAAGCAATACAGCGGTGTGTATTGCTTACTTGTAATCCGCGGGTTGGCCATGAAATAATAACAGTCCCGTTTAATTTCACCCACACATAACACATACACATACAGTACTTTAGAGCAAACAAAGTGAAGTGTTGTCCAGGTTTGTGCTGGCTTTGTAATGTAATCAACAAACAGAACACTCATGATGAATTCACGTCCTCCTTTTAGGTTCACCATTTAACCATACCAAGGAACAGATCACTTAATTATGTCCCATTATATATCGTCAACCATGACCCCTTGGTAAACGATTGCAACCGCTCCTCCAATCTGTGGCTGCCACATTGCTTCCCTTCCGGGTCGATGATTTAGTGTACCTTAGCTCCACCCCCTTTCTAGATGGCCAGCTTCCGTATAATCCTGAGAATTAATTGTTGGGCCATCCAGTCCAGGGTACTCTGTTCACTTTACACAGCACGCTCACAGGTGGGGAGGGAGATCTAACACCAAGAATCATTCAATCTCTATCACATATCCCACCGCTCAGCGTGGAGCCGAAGGAACACTCGGCTAAATCTACTTTTCCTATTAAAAAAAAAATCTACATTTTCCCCGCACGGTGTACCATGTGGTACATGAAGGGCTGCAAGCCAGATACAGCCGAGTTATCCGGGCATTGCTGTCCTCCATTGTGCTTAACCACTTGAGTGGGGTGTGGTCAGTAACAAGATCAAATGAATGTCCCAGCAGGTAGTATCGTAACTAGTGAGTAGCCCATATAATGGCCAAAAACTACTTTTTTTGACAGAGTTGTTGCGCTCCCGAGGGAGCATCTTTTTACTGAGGTAAAGGATGGGGTTTTCTACTCCATTTACTATTTGGGACAAGACTGCACTCAAACCCACATCCGATGCATTGGTGTGGAGGATGAATCTCTTAGTGAAGTTTGGAGTGATGAGGGTGGGGGCCAGGAATTGTCTCTGCTTTACAATATCAAACGCCCCCTGACATTCTTCTGCCCACTTAATTGAATTTGGTGCGCTCTTTTTGCTGAGGTCAACTAAGGGATTCACCACTGTTGCATACTTGGGGATAAATCTTCGGTAATAACCGGCTAACCCCAGTAGAGACCTCACCTGAGCCTTGGTTTTGGGGATTGCCGTGTTCACCAAGGCCTGGACCTTGGTGACAAGGGGTTTCACCCTTCCATTCCCCATTACAAATCCCAAATATTGTGTGTCTGTTTTGGCAAACACATTTTCTCAAGTTAGCTGTCAGCCGGGCTGCCCTCAGAGACTGAAGGACGACTGTAATCCTAGCCAAATGCTCTTGCCAGGTGGAGCTGTAAATCACCACGTCATCAATATACGCTGCTGCATAATCATGATGTGGGCTAAAACCTGGTCCATCTGTCTCTGAAAGGCAACGGGCGCACCATGTAGCCCAAACGGCATGGTTTTGAAATAAAACAGCCCTTCTGGTGTTGAAAATGCGGTTTTCTCTCTAGAACTGTGGGTTGGTCCCTTTGCCAGGTCCAGGGTCGAGATAAACTTCCCCTTCCCCAGTCTGTCTAGAAGTTTGTCGACACGAGGTATGGGGTACGCATCAAACCTGGCAATAGCATTTACCTTCTGGAAGTCCACACAGAAGCGATTGGTGCCTTCTTTCTTAGCCACTATGACAATGGGACTGCACCACTCGCTCCTGGAAGGCTCAATTACCCCAAGTCTGAGCATGTCCCATACCTGGTCCATCAGTCTCGGGCACACCATGAAGCCCAAACGGCATGGTTGTAACATTTTGTTACGTTGAAAACAAGTAATCCAGCACAAGAAAATGAGCAAATTGGCTTGATCTCACCCAGTGTTCAAGAAGTGGTACAGCAGCAAAATCACCCAGGTTCGGAAAATACCTTCCAACAAATGATTCACCAATGAAAAGGTAGCTCAGACAAATTGTCCTTTTAAATCCCAGGGTAAAACAGGAACGACTTGGAGAGACAATGACCAGTAATCATCAGACTGGATAAAAAGACTTAAATAAATCTCTATTACTTCACTAAGGCGAATTTCAAACTCAGCAAAAGAAGTTGATTGTAGAACTGATTCAGATTTTTTATATAAATTTCTTTCCTAGTTGTTTTTTTTTATTTTTATTAGAGCAGTAGATTAGAAAATACTTTTCTAACAAACGCACACAGCCACCACACCTGTCTCACTTCACACGCCAAACTGACTCTCTCCTTAAAAAACAGTCAGGTGCCTGTAATAGAGAAATTGCCGAATGGCTTGGTGAGACAATGATAATCAATTAGATAGAACCAGGCCATTGCTATAAGGACAGTTAAAACAATTAATTAGATAAATAGATGCAGAGATAATTACTTATGTGTTGTGTAAGGTAAGTAGAATATATGAAGATTTTAATAACTTTCAGCATTTACCGCGAAACCTCCGAAAAAAATTACATGCTTAATAAGCTTTCAATTAAACTGTGATAACCTGGCCAGGTTTTCTGCCATCAAATTAAGTGTAGCAGGCAGCAAACTTCATATGCTGCATAGAGTAGCTAACGTACACACTCAACCATAACAAAAGACTATCTCTTCTCTTCTAAAAGCATGTGCCCCAGTCTCCACTCTTATAAATGCACCCGATATCTCCTCTTATAAACGCTCACCTGCGGTAGACGGGCATGGGAATCGCGAAGAGGAAAGCCAGGCTCCAGATAACCAGCAGAATCTTGAGCAGGGCCCTCTTGGTACGCAGATGCTTGGACAGGAAGGGGCGGGACACGGCCAGGAAGCGGTCAAGGCTCATGGCGGTGATGAGGAAGATGGAGGCATACATGTTGACACCGCAGAGGTAATGAACCAGCTTGCAGAAGGCCATCCCAAACTCCCATCCTTGGCCCCCGGCGGCAGAACGCATGAAGAAGGGAGTGGTGAGCAGAACCAGGGCATCTGCCATAGCCAGATTCAAGAGCAGCAGGCAGGTGACGGAGCGCCGGGCCACACGACACAACACTGTCCACACCACAAACAAGTTCCCGGGGAAACCCAGAACAAATGCCCAGGCCAGGATGACAGTGGACAGGATTATAGAGAGGTCAGGGGAGGAGGAAGGAGGTCGTGGGTGGAGGGATGGGGGGGGGAGAGAGGAAAAATTCATTGTTTGATGCTGGTCTGGAATATGGTTGAGAATAAAGATCCTGTGAAAAGAAAGGGGAAAAACAAAGATACATGTTTTCTTCAGATTTAAATCTCACATTTTCTCGCAATAACATAACAAGATCAAGTGCCGAGGATTTAAGAGAGGCTGAAGCAGAAGAAGGAGGCAAGGGGGAGGGGGAGAAGGTAGAGGAAGACAAGTTCATAGTTTGGAGGAACTGGTCTGGCTAGCAATAGGAGGCTTCTGCTGAAGCTAAAGAAAAAGGATATTCATTATGTAGGCTCGGTGGCTCCTGTATGAATATAGCGATCGCAGTTCACTGGGGAAAAATCCACTTTCATTTATTGGTACAGACCTTCCTCATTCTTCCATTAAGTATAATTCATATGAGGGCAATCATGGAATCACCGTTACATTTCCAGAACATAAGAACATAAGAACATAAGAAAGTTTACAAACGAGCAGCTTCTTGAAGGTTCCCAGCGTGTCAGCTTCAACAACATTACTGGGGAGTTGGTTCCAGACCCTCACAATTCTCTGTGTTAAAAAGTGCCTCCTATTTTCTGTTCTGAATGCCCCTTTATCTAATCTCCATTTGTGACCCCCAGTTCCTTGATTATTTTTTCAGGTCAGAAAAGTCCCCTGGGTCGACATTGTCAACACCTTTTAGGATTTTGAATGCTTGAATCAGATCGTAGTCCTCTTTGTTCAAGACTGAATAGATTCAATTCTTTTAGCCTGTCTGCATACCACATGCCTTTTAAACCCGGGATAATTCTGGTTGCTCTTCTTTGCATTCTTTCTAGAGCAGCAATATCCTTTTTGTAACAAGGTGACCAGAACTGAACACAATATTCTAGGTGAGGTCTTACTAATGCATTGTAAAGTTTTAATATCACTTTGTTTGATTTAAATTCTCACAATATATCCTGCTGAATGCTGTCTCGATCATTTTGAATGACCTTTGCTGCTGCAACAGTGTTTGCCACTCCTCCTATTTTTGTGTCATCTGCAAATTTAACAAGTTTGCTTACTATACCAGAATCTAAATCATTAATGTAGATTAAGAACAGCAGAGGACCTAATACTGATCCCTGTGGTACACCACTGGTTACCTCACTCCATTTTGAGGTTTCTCCTCTAATCAGTACTTTCTATTTTCTACATGTTAACCACTCCCTAATCCATGTGCATGCATTTCCTTCCATATTAACTCCTGCATTTATGTCCTCCCACAGAAACTACAACACACATCTAAAGTTTAAAATACCATGACTCTTTGTATGTTTAATTACAAACATTTATGATTTATAGTAAGGTAAGATACTGTGTGTAGGGTGTCTCTTATCAGAAGTTTCAGAAGCCAGAGCTAAGAGATGTAATCTCTTATAAAAGTTAATATGTTGCAATTATGGTGAAGCTGTGTAAAAGTTTGGGAAATTGTGTCTGCAAATGAGTGCACACAATATCAACGGCTATGTTTTCCTTTATTGATTCCAGTATTCAAAAGTTACACATCTATAGTGTAAATGTCTGTCATTCGATACAACTAATATGACACCTAGTTAACAGAAATCAGATACTGATCAGTTATCTAATTGTCTGGGAGACAGCTTGTGTATGGAGATGGTCGGTCATGAGGAGAGGATTCAGATAAGCTTGTCTCACTCATACTAATACTCTACCTATATGCATGTGTGTGTGTGTGTGTGTGTGTCTAGCTGAACTTTGTGAACTCTGCCTCCACTATGGTTATCTAAACACAAATTAATTTCTTGGCCTGAGTTATAATGTCATTACAGCAAGGTCAAAATGTACCCCCGTTGATTAAATCCATGCTCCTGCGCCCGGCCTGGTTGAGTAAAATAATGAGTAGGATAACCCACTCCTACAACTGCAGCTGGGCTATACAGTGTGATCTTTACAAAATGATTTTGATTTATTATAGCAGACACTCTATGCACATATAATAGATTTAAAAAATGCACTCCGGATCTACTAATAAAAAAAAGTTTTTTTGTTACCTTTTCTGTCATATGTTCTATGTACGGGATGACATCTATACCGAAGATAAAATGTACTGGAATTCTGACAAACCCTAAACAGTGACTGGCTGATTTCTCATACATGAGACACATGTTTTGGTCCAATAACAATAGAAGGCAAACAGTGAATTGTTATAATCTGCAATAAATATAGCCAGTGTTTAAATATTACTCATCATTGTATTATTATATACAGTTATTTTAACTGCTTTGGAGTTGCTATGGCGTCAGTCAATTGAAGCAAACAACAAACAAATCCTGGGTTTTCACTATTTCAGTATGGAGAATCTGCATTGTGGATGATTTAATTTGCAATTGAACAGACAAATTAATGATGAATAATAAATCTGGCCGGAGACCTTGTCAGTGGGTGCTGACAGCCATCCGCTCTGCTGTCAACTAGTGAAAACACGATGACTTCAGGTGCTCTGTTATCGCCTCAGATAAAAAGTGGCTTTTTAGGGCCACTTCCCCCCCAAAAGACAAAGTCGCCAAAAACCATGACTGGAAATGAAAATGATGAATGGTTAACGCAACAACTGCAGTGGCGCAAAGCTACCCCAAAAATATGAACAGGATGAATGAAAAGTAAGCAGCTGAAATTTTATTACATTCACTCGGTTTACGTTGACTTGGTTTAGAATACAGAATATGAGTGCATACCAATACTAATTCTCACTTCCTTTCTAAAAACTACAAGCAGCTTCTCTGGAAGTTGAGGGTACAGTAAATGTTTGTGTATCTGTGTTTGTGTGTGTGTGTGTTTTTGTAATTAATTAATTTTGTGTTAATTATTTCCTGTTACTTTTTAAAGAGGATTGAGCACTTTGAAACTGAACTGTTAGGGCTGGTTCATACTTCTGTCTCAGATGAATGCGATACGTCAGGCGCAGACAGCTATAAAAGCTGTGCAGCTTCACCCTGACCATGCAGCATATGTTGACATTTTTCAACATTATTCTAACCGATGTGATTTCAGGTCGCAGACGCATGAGAAAAGGCTGTATGGCTTTCCAAAAAAGATGCACGTCACAAGAGTGTGGATTACGTAATTCCGACAGGGTAGGAGACCATCGACTCCGACCAGAAATTATGTCGGAGTCTGAAGTATGAACCAACCTTTAAGAAGAATGCCCCCAACAAGCTGGTACACGCTTTGCAAAGTTGTTTAGAATCTGTGAAGTAGTACCCAATATTCATAAAGATACACGGAAGAGGTGGCATTACTGACAAAAGCAGCAACATGTTATTGAGTTCTTCAAGACAAGTCCTAATATAATAGATGTTAAAACTTTACATTAAGTGTCTCTAATTACTGTGTATTTACATATTAGTTACATATTAGTTACTTAGCAAATGCAGGTGCACTTACAATGTTACGATGCATAGTTAGAAAAGGACATAATGTGTAAATCTTTTTGCACGATATAAGTAAGAAAACAATTGTATCAGAAAAGGGTTAGGGGTCGGGTTGGGGTTATATCGTACACAAAGATTTACATTTTAAGTACATTTTAATTATGCAAAGTAACACTGTAATTATGTGTAAGTACACATGTATTCACTAAGAAGCTACTATGTAAATATGCAGTAATTAGAGACACTTAATGTAAAGTGTTACCTGATATATACTTATTTGATTTTGATCACCTTTGACACATCAACTCATAACCAATTAAAACATGTTTTTTCAAACAAATGTGCCTTCAGACAAGATTTTAAAAAAGGTTAGAGGGCATAACAAGAGAAAATCCCTTTGTATGTGGTTTACATGTCATTAACTGAACTGTAACACATTGTATTATTATTATTATTATTATTATTATTATTATTATTATTATTATTATTATTATTATTGGTAGTAGCCAAAGAAGTTGTAGCATTATTGTATTATTAGCATTATAAATAATATATCAATTAGGGGAAATTAAAATACAAAACAGTATTTAACTGGTAACAATACATTATTATTATTATTATTATTATTATTATTATTATTATTATTATTATTATTATTATAGTGTTTCAGTTTTTTTAAATGACTGGAAATTCCTCTGCATTCCGTTGGAATAACTGCTATATCTATGGTGTTCCACTTAAATTCACTGCAAGCCTATGACCAGGTAACATATTGCTTGTGTTCAGCACTAATTTTATGATTCTTGCATCTTATCATGTTTTCTCTGTACCAAGATAAAGGTGCCTTTATCTTGTATCTGATCAAACAGCTGCCCTTCTGAGACTGTTGTTTCCTTTCCAGAAATATGTCACATTCGCTCAGTGTCTCAGTTTAATACCGTGCTGAAAAGCCATTATGTTATTTCAGGTACAGTAGTGTGCAAATGTATTAGAACACCTCAAGATTTGTAATTTCTATCCTTTATATACCGACCTACACGAAAACCTCTGAGTGTGAGAATTAAAATTTGCAGTCAGTAATCAGTGATATAGAAACAATAGGCACTTGCCTGAAAATGTTTTGGCCACTTTGTGGTTTAACAAACTTCTAAAAAGTCTCTGCATTTTACCATTTGTGGCTATGTGTTCCTTTTGGTCTTAAATGAATTACATGTGTGGCCTATTAAAGCCATCAATTAAATTAGACAACCACTGATTTGCCTATTTTGACAATTTTCCAAGAATTTCAGTAACAGTTATTTGATTTCATATGCACAACAAATCAAAATAACAGAAACAATGGGATGTTCTTGAAAAGATCTTTGCCATCATTGTCAACAGATTGTGCTTCGACATGGATTAATTTCGAATCCTGTTTATGGCCTCTTCACAAAGGTCATTTAAGATAAGTCAGACACAGGTGGGTAGGTAGCTGCTGAATAGCCTTTTCTCATTCTCAAACTTTTCTTATGTAAGTATGTTCTTATGTTCTAAAACCTTTTGATGTTTCTTCAGGACATAAAATATCAGTAGATATCAACCTACCTTTAATGGAGAAGGAATATTTTGGTTTTGGCTTTCAGAAATTATCTTTATTTTCCAGGAAGAACTAAATGTATAGCCCTGGTCTGCCTTATACTGACTGTGACTCTTTATCAAACTGTAATCGAATACATCCTGCTTTCAACAGGAAGTGTTGGGTGTTTCCATTTCACTTGTCTTACTTTTTCTCTGCTTTAGTTATATTATCACCAGCCCCTTTTAAATGAGACCTAACCAAGGTGTCCAGTTCTGTTCTCTTAGCTGTTATTAGCTTTATTTAAATTAAATGTAATTCAATATGTGGTGGTGTGGGTTATGTAATTGTTAAGGTTATAGTTTTTGTATCCATTTGGTTATTGGTAGCTCACATTCTAATGACTACCTACTGTATGTTCTGGTCTGTAGTATAAATTATATTTCTATACATATTAACACCCCCATAACCATTACAGAATGTGATGTACAAAATAAATGTATTCAACTTCACTGTAATGTCAAAAACAACTTGCATAAAAATACTTACAACACAAGAGATGTGTTGTGCCAGATTGGGTCATAATATCATTCTGTGTATGAAATTATCAGAAATTGAATATACAGAGCTGGGTCCTAAGCCATTCTCTGTGTCCACTTGATTTCTTTTCACAAACTCCCTGTGGCAAAGTGGTTAACAGTGTGCAGGTGCAGGAATGCAGCAGTGATCAATGAACAGACAGACATATTCCAGGTGCAATGGTGTTTATTTGTACAATCCAATGGTCTGATGGCATAAAACACAGTAAATAATAATGATAATGAGCAATACAGCGGTGTGTATTGCTTCGTTGTAATCCACGGGTTGGTCTCAAAATAGTCACAATCTTTTTACACCCACACGTAACACAAACACCAAACACAAGTCCACAGTGCGTGCTCTAGTGCTCGTGGTGCAAATACAGTTCATCGTGCAAACAAGGTGCAGTGCTGTCCGGGTTTAGTGCTGGCCTTTAGCGACAGCTCCGGATCATGTTAGCCAACGAAATAACAGCAAAAAGTATATTTATTAACCAACACTCATGATAATAACACAAGTTTCTTCCTCCGATTCAGCTTAACCATAACAAGGAACAGATCACTTCGCTACACCCCCTTTTGTACCATCAACATAACTAGTGCAACCGCTCCTCCAATCCGCGGCTGCCACGTAATTTCCCTTCCGGGTCGATGATTTAGTATATCATAGCTCCGCCCCCTTTCTAGATAACCGACTTCCTTCTAACCCTGGGAATTAATTGTCTGGCCATTCAGTCCAGGGCACTCTGTTCTCTTTACACAGTGCCCTCACAGGTCAGTAGAGAGAATCATTATCACCAAGAATCATTCTGCCACTGATATACATGTTGAATAGAGTCTTCCTTACAAACTGCATTTTTCTATTTCATTGCTAAATGCTATTTTAATTGTTTATTGATTTATTTTTTTAGTGGAACGTACTCCATTCTGATCTGTAAATAATAATATAACCTATGAATTGGAGTGAATCTTGTAGATGCGTTATACATGTTGTAATAAAAGTTAAGTTTGTAATTAAATATCAGGATGGCTTTTCCCTCATTAATTAGATTTCAATCCCATAAAGGGAAATATTTACTGTGTGTTCCTTGTATAATAAGAACATAAGAGCATAGGAAAGTTTACAAATGAGAGGAGGCCCCATTCAGCCCATCTTGCTTGTTTGGTTGTTAGTAGCTTATTATTCCCAGAATCTCATCAAACAGCTTCTTGAAAGATCCCAGGGTGTCAGCTTCAACAGCATTACTGGGGAGTCTGCATTTTGATAACTGCAACGCTCTTAAGTGTCGTTGGTTCAAGGATTCAGACACAATATCATTAATAATAGTAATAATGTATGTCCCTTATATTCTTTACAGAAGCTGTGTATAAAATGATCATTTACCGAACTGGAGGCACGCCAACATCTGGACCACCAAAGCATGCGATAGCTTCTGCTTGGAGGGTGCCGGACACTACCTGCTCTGCCTGCAGTCAATGGCTCGGTGGAGCTCGTTCCTCCACCTGTTGCTCCCCTTGACATCTGGGCTTTTGCCAGATTGCTGAAAATCACTGAATCGCTTCCTGCATTGGATCCAGGCACAACTGATGCCAGAGGAAGTACTTATTGCAGCTGCCACAGTGATCCAGCTCTGCTTCGACTGCTCAGGAGAAGGTGCACTGTTACCTGAGCCGTAAATAGTTTGTTTTCATGCCTCTGTCTCCTGGATGAGTATGTCAATCTTCATGCTGCTAAAAAAAAAAAGTCTTAGCCTTGCTTCAGGGACTTGGTCATCCTCCTCAATTGGGCTGCTGGACATTTTTCATTTTTTTGCACTTTTGTGTCCCTTCTTTTTGTTTCAAAATACCCTCCGTTCGTTATCGCAGATGCACTGGTGCTCTTAAAGGGAATGTTGAATCCATCTGTGCTTTGATTGGCTGCGCAAATTATTCACTATTTGATTTGAGTTAGCCCACGCATGAGACCCGAGGAAGTGGCTGCGCACAGATTTGCCAAATAGGGCCCCAGTGTTTAAATATTATTATATACATATTTTTAAAACTGCTTTGGAGTTGCTATGGTATCAGTTAATTGAAAAAACAAAAAACAAATCCTGGGTTTTCACTTTGGTAACCCTAAATATCAAAAATAACAATATAAACATAGAAGTATCTTATTGAAATGGTTCTTCTTACCCCTGCTGTGATTCATATTCTACTTCTCATTTGAAGAAGAGACATTTGTGGTCTTGAACGCTTGGATATGCATCTATATTCAAGCTATGACCAAAAACAACTTTGTATTAGAAGACAACTGGGCAGCAATTTCAGGGTTATGGAGACCATTTAGACCAAATTAGATGAAAAAAGTGAGATTTCTTTCTTTTTATTATATACACTTCTGTATTTAAAATGGACTTGGTTTAGAAAACAGGATATGAGTGCATCACAATACTAATTCTCACTTCCTTTCTAAAAACCACAAGAAGCGTATTTGTAGGTAGAGGGTAGAGTAAATGTTTGTGCATCTTTGTTTGTTTGTGTGTGTTTTTGAGTTAATTCTGGAAGGTGGTGCAAAACTTTTGTCCATAGCTGTATATACGCTACAGTTAGTCACTGTTACCTATAGCAGCAATAGTGCTTTTATATTATTATTATTTATTTCTTAGCAGATGCCCTGATCCAGGACGACTTACAATGGTTACAAGATATCACATTATTTTTACATACAATTACATTATTTTTTTTTTACATATTAAGTTTTTACATACAATTACCCATTTATACAGTTGGGTATTTACTGGAGCAATCTAGGTAAAGTACCTTGCTCAAGGGTACAGCAGCAGTGTCCCCCACCTGGGATTGAACCCACAACCCTCCGGTCAAGAGTCCAGAGCCCTAACCACTACTCCACACTGCTGCCCCAGTGTGGAGATAATGTAAATGAGCTCTAACAAAAAGAGCATAAACAAGCTTTTATCCAATTGGCTTCAGATGCAATGAACTAACCCTCTGCAGATAGATGATCTCAATTGCAATGAACACAATGTAACAGCTGTCTGCCCCCTAGAGGTGTGTAGAAAGTTAGTCCAATAATTCTTTAAACTAAGTTCAGCACCAAGTCATATGAGCAGCACCCCTAAATGTATTCCCCAACTTGCGGTGATTCAATTAAATGTAATGAATATAACTGTCTGTAAAAAGTCAATAAGCAAAATATTATTTAATTATTCCGTAATTGTATTTTAAAAATGCAATGAATACATTTGTAAATATATCGCTAAATATTTATTTCATTCCACGTGAACTGATGAGATTCTATTTAACTCGTTACTTCATTCCAGTAATTACTCATTAGATATGTGTGACAATACTATAATCGACACGCCTGAAATTATTGTATGGAGATGGAATCCTTGTGGGTGTCATCTGCAGAGACAAACATGTATGACATTATGATACACCTGGGTAAATCTCATCACCTGCTTTGTGAATTCCATTAATATACTGAGCAGCTTCAGTATTTAAATACTGCTGGATTGAGAAGCTTGCTGGAGTTATCAGCACCTTGTTGTCTGTCTCACAGTTGCCAAAGTGTAAAGGGTGTGACACGAGTGGGTGGTGTTGCGCCTCTAGGGTGTAACTTTTCTTGACAGATAGCAATCTACAGTGCTCATTCAAAGACTTGAGGTTAAATGTCTAAGAGACATAAATGGCAAAATCATAGACGAAGAAAAAAATAGCAAATATATTAAATTATTACTTTTCACAGGTTTTTACAAAGGAGGACACGGACAACATGCCCCACATGTCGACCTGTTCCTATCCAGTTTTAAATAACTTTAGCATACAGAGGCAGAAGTGTTAAAGGGACTAAGAGCTCTTAAAATAAACAAATCCCCTGGGCCAGATGAGATCCTCCCAATAGTACTCAAAGAAATGAAAGAAGTTATTTACAAACCACTAACCAAGATCATGCAACAGTCTCTTGACACAGGGGTTGTACCGACAAACTGGAAAATTGCAAACGTAATACCGATCCAAAAAAGGGAGACAAAACCGAACCAGGTAACTACAGACCAATAAGTCTGACTTCTATTACATGTAAACTTATGGAAACTATAATAAGATCTAAAATGGAAAATTACCTATATGGTAACAATATCCTGGGATACAGTCAGCATGGTTTTAGGAAAGGGAGATCGTGTCTAACTAACCTGTTTGATTGTTTTGAGGATACAACATCGACAATGGATAATTGCAAAGCATACGATTGTATGCTTTTGCTTGCGATTGTAAGTCGCCCTGGATAAGGGCGTCTGCTAAGAAATAAATAATAATAATAATAATAATACGACATGGTTTATTTAGATTTCCAGAAAGCTTTTGACAAAGTCCCGCGTAAAAGATTAATTCTCAAACTGAACGCAGTAGGGATTCAAGGAAATGCATGCACATGGATTAGGGAGTGGTTAACATGTAGAAAACAGAAAGTACTGATTAGTGGAGAAACCTCAAAATGGAGCAAGGTAACCAGTGGTGTACCACAGGGATCAGTATTAGGTCCTCTGCTATTCCTAATCTACATTAATGATTTAGATTCTTGTATAGTTAGCAAACTTGTTAAATCTGCAGACAAAACAAAAATAGGAGGAGTGGCAAACACTGTTGGGGCAGCAAAGGTCATTCAAAATGATCTAGACAGCATTCAGAACTGGGCAGAAAAACCGCAAATGACATTTAATAGAGAAAAGTGTAAAGTACTGCACACAGGGAATAAAAATGTGCATTATAAATATCATATGGGAGATAATGAAATTGAAGAAGGAATCTATGAAAAAGACCTAGGAGTTTATGTTGACTCAGAAATGTCTTCATCTAGACAATGTGGGGAAGATATAAAAAAGGCCAACAAGATGCTCGGATATATAGTGAGAGGTGTTGAATTTAAATCAAGGGAAGTAATGTTAAAACTTTACAATGCATTAGTAAGCCCTCACCTAGCATATTGTGTTCACTTCTGGTCACCTCGTTACAAAAGGATATTGCTGCTCTAGAAAGAGTGCAAAGAAGAGCAACCAGAATTATCCCAGGTTTAAAAGGCAAGTAGTATGCAGACAGGCTAAACGAATTGAACCTATTCAGTCTTGAACAAAGAAGACTATGCGGTGATCTGATTCAAGCGTTCAAAATCCTAAAAGGTATAGACAATGTCGACCCAGGGGACTTTTTTGACCTGAAAAAAGAAACAAGGACCAGGGGTCACAAATGGAGATTAGATAAAGGGGCATTCAGAACAGAAAATAGGAGGCACTTTATTTACACAGATAATTGTGAGGGTCTGGAACCAACTCCCCAGTAATGTTGTTGAAGCGGACACCCTGGGATCCTTCAAGAAGCTGCTTGATGAGATTCTGGGATCAATAAGCTACTAACAACCAAACGAGCAAGATGGGCTGAATGGCCTCCTCTCGTTTGTAAACTTTCTTATGTTCTTATGTTCTTTTGATAGAAGCAGCCCTTATTTGAGGTGCGACCTCCGAAACCCCAAGTCTCCCCAGGTATTCCATGCAGTGGCCTGAAACCATGGAGTGTCCTGTTTGTTTTTATGAAAGAAGCATTGAGAAGGAGAGCTACAAGCAGTGAGGCAGCACACCTACAACCTGCTTCCAGCTGATGCAGTTACATTGTAAAGCATCAAAGATAACACAGTGACCAAAAAAGAAGAAATAACTACAGTCGTGTGCTAATGTATTAGAACACCCCATTGCTTCTGTTGTGATTGGTTGTGCATGAAATCAAACCACTATAACTGAAAATCAAAATGGGGAAATAAGTGATTGTCTAATTTATTTGATGACTGATTAAAAGTACAAAACTGTTATGTGAGTTCAGATCACATAACCAAATTATTACACATCTGTTCGGCCTGCAGTCTCCTTAGTGCCGTGTTTGGCCAGGAGATGACAGCACAATTATAAACAACATCACAGTCCAGCTGGTTTCCTCTGCAGTCTATCAAATTGCATTTCATTAGTGTAACACCAACTTTGTCTACACATAATACAGCAAATAGCAAATAAAGCTTATCATAATTAAAAGAAATGCAGATTGTAGGATATCAAAGAGTACATATATAAAATCCATAAACTACATTACATAAGCTACCTTACAATTGTGCAGTGCTTTGCTATATAGAGCCTCTCATCTTGCAAGCCCTTGATTATATACTTTGAATACATTGTTTTAATCAAACATCCTAAGTAGCATATTAACATAATAACAATCAAAATTATAATACAATGTAATATGATCAAAACCTTAAGACTAGATTCCTACCGTGTTCCTTTGTATAGGTCGCCTGCGTAAAGCATTCTCAATATATATCAAAATGGTCGGGTTTCCTATCCAACAGTGTCTTTAATTCCTTATCCAAACTGGGGGGTTCTATGTCGTATTGCAGAATTTAATCTATCAGTCCCAAACTCTGGATCAAGTTCCCAAGAATGGTGTGCTACAGAATGGAAGATGTAAGTGCCGATATAAACAGTATTTAAAAGCACTACACAGGAATGAGGGATTGGTACAGGAATGAGGAATCGGCACAGGAATGAGGGATTGACACAGGAATGAGGGATTGGTACAGCAATGCGGGATTGGTACAGGAATGAGGGATCTTTTCAGTGTAATTGTAAAAGAAATAAGCAGCAACTGTGGTGGTAGAACCTCAGAGTGGAGGTCGTTCGTAAGTCTGAAATGTCCATAACTCTGAAAGTGAGTCTTCAGTGGTTTTAATAAATGTGCACACATGCTATCTACACCATCAATCTGGCGAATAATACAGGGATGCAGCACAGTAATGCAATACTCATATTGTTTTGATTTGACAGGCTTTAAAACTGTATTATACATGGTACTATACAAATTGAACTTATCATTGTTTTGATTTGATTTTAGACAAAATGCAGTCATGAAGCTTGCTCAGGCATTCAGGCTCCTTTGGTTTGGAAAAAAAACCTGTGCTTTGTTTAAAACTAACTGTTCCTAGTCAAATTGATGGTACTTGCTTTGAAATCTGACTCACCTCTGTCTGGATACATTTGTTGGTACAGTAATGTTGCCTTCTTCATGACCAGCCCACATCCAACTTAATAACTGCATGCATATGGATTAGAAAAAGAAGACACATTTTTACCTTACTTTGGCAACTTATTTCTTTTACTGTATGACAGGTATTGACTTTTTTTCTACATTTCACCTAAGAATGTTGGGAAGGAACTACAAATTAAAAGTGAAATTGTGCTTTTGGCTGATTTACTTTTGCTGTGCCAATACCCTGAAAAAACGTACACTATCCTTGCTGTATAGAGAACCTGGCAGTTCTCAAGCTTCGCTGATAACTTGGCGTGACAAACTACTGTTTCTCTCAATATAAAAACAGTGGTGCTATCAGCATAAGCCATTAACTTAACTGGCAGGGAACCGGGCACACCTGGCACTGTGAGCCCACTCAGAGCTTTTCGCAGGAATTTTAATAAAGGCTTTAAAAACAAGAAGTGCAGCATGCCAGGGACTGCATAACCTTGATGGATACCTCTATCTACTGGGAAAGGTCAGCTGAGAACACTGAACACATTGTTGTACAAGAATTTCACATAGGAAGTATAGGAAGTAAAAACTGGCATGAAACCAAAGGCTTGCTTTGTTTTAAACAGATAGCCATGATCAACCCTATCAAAGATGGCGCACACACTGGCAGGTCCTGCAGAGACAGAGGGGTGTGCCGGCTTTCTCACGCTGTCTCACACACTGGCAGGTCCTGCAGAAACAGAGGGGTGTGCCGGCTTTCTCACGCTGTCGCACACACTGGCAGCTCCTCACAGTCCTCTGCCTGGTGCAGCTGCACATTTCTTTAGGGTCGGGACTTTCCTTTCCACATGGAAACTTTAAACAGTGTATCTGCTTGTCCTCTGTAATCTTCTTCTCCAGCCCAAAGCAGTTGGTGGGAGTGTCCATATCTTATAAGTGCATGATCCTGGCTGGGTGCAGTGCCCCTTGCACTCACTCCCCAGCAGGATGCTTCTTCCTCAAGGTCTGGTACAGTCTGGCCCCCATTCTCATCATCCACACTTCTGGAGTTCCAGGATCTCATTCTCCAGCTCACTTAATGCCTGCTTAAGTGAGCTGCTGCTGTTTGTAGTGTACTGCTGACAGAACATTTTCATCAGAACTTTACCAGTGTCCCACCATTGTCTCAGAGACCATGGACTCTCCCAAAATGAACTAAACATTTTCTTGAACTGCGAGTCCTGTAGCAAATTGCAATTAAAATGCCAATTTGAATTATGATGTGTGGGAAACACTAACAGAAAAAGAATGTGCCCCTGATATTTGATAATAGAGTCCTATTTATCCGGGGGATTGAAAACTCTCCCCACATCAAATAGATCAAAAGCATTCAAAACAGTAATTCCTTTCCTGACCGAGGACGGGGTTCTACGTAATTCCTATCTGCAACATATAGACAGAGCGTGGGACATTTAAAAAAGGCAATACATTCACTTCCTAAATTAAGGGCATATACGTTGAAAAAGGTAAAAAGAACATTGCCTATGTCAGGATTTCCTCTATTAATTACTATTAATTTCAGGCAAGTATAGGTTTTTATCATTATCTTTATAACCCACAGGTTGTTTTGGATTTCGAACCGACCCCCCAGACCTTCCCAATGAGTGTACGGGAACCACACGAACAGGCAAGTAAAATAATGAATGTTTATTACAGGAAATGTAGACAATGAAATACAACTTACGTTATCAGACAGACAATTTGCAACTCCCCCCCCCCCTTTCAACCACCATGCACATTATCTCCATACAAAACCTATTCTAAAAACACCTAAAACTGTGCACCAAGTAAAAACCCTAAACCTTCCATAAAATATTTGAACAGGTAACTTGTGACTTCAGCTGGCTATTTTTATTCCACTCGACACAATATATTATCACAACACAGTCCCAAACAATATAAGCAAGAGTTTGATGAAACGTCAGTTTGTAGGTCCTGTACTTAATCCAAGATGCCAAACACTGTCCCAGTAGAAATGCCAACAAGGAAAGGTAATCCGTTGGTTCATACCAGTGTAAGGCTTGTATTTAACTCTCTTCAGGCTCGATCCCCCCTCTCCAGCACCACGATGCAGGATCCTGCAATGGAAGAACAAACAGCACTTGATTTCCACACTCCCTCCATGTCCCTGGTCATTCACAAAGGACACCCCGATCTCAGCCCTCCCTACTCTGGTTTGGTCTTCTGACCCGGCCACTAGTACTTAATTTAGGGAGGGTAGGACCTCACATCTCGGGTGTGTACAGGGAGCTGGCCATCCGTCCCTTGGCTGGTGCCTGTTTGCTCTTCCTAGGTGTCGGTTATGGAGGGGGTACCTTGAAAGGAAGCGATACAACACCTTATCATAAACCACAATTATTACGGATAATCTCTATTTCTGCCAATTGTCTTACTTCTGAAGCATTTGTCAAACGTCATATGTCCTCGTCATGATAATATTAACAGTCTTCTCTTAATCCAGAAAGCGCCGCTTCAACAGTAGTATTTAAGGATAAATACTTAGCTTTGCTTTCAGGTTTCGACCGGTCTTTCCTTCCATCGGGCTGCCATGTCTATTTCTGTCTGTATTCCCTTTAAAGTTTGAAATTATCCTTGTTGTTTACCATCCAGGTTTGTCTTGTCAAAATGGCCAACTTCCTATGTCTCGTGTCCTGTGTTCGGTGTTCGGTGTCCGGTGTCCGGTTTCCCCTAGAAGCACACACTCTCTTCCTGTACTTTTGGTTCCCTTTTTATAATGAAAACACCTGGCTGCATTTGGAATTGGGGAATGGGACTAATTTCCTTCTATTCACCCGTGGTTGTACAAATAATAAATCACACACACACTTAACAAATAAATACATAACACAACATACACAACAAAAGTGCCTCCATTTGTGTAATGAAACAGAAATAAAGTGTGAAACATAACAAGTGCAAATGAAACCAAAATATTATAATAAATACAAAAGTAAAACATAAATGTGCACAACCCCAACTAATTAGTCACTTGTGACACCTATTTCTGCATCCACTCCTAAAATACCACCCTGTACAATGTCTGGTATAAAACTGAGCTCCCAGCTAGCCTGCTTCAGTTCAATAAAATCAAAGTAGCATGTTTTTTTTTGTACACCTCTGCAGCTATTAACATGTAGAGATCTTGTTTGAAATAAAATACCATAAAGGCTAAAATGAGTTAAAAACATTAGAAAGCTCAATTTGTTTCACTTTCATTCATGTTTGCAGAGAATAAATCACGTGATTTTTCAGAAAGCAATGTTGCCTGTTTCAATTTGAGTCAGAGATATTTGTTATATGATAAAGCAAGAGCTCCCTGAGACTTAGTACACATTTGAAAGCAGCTGAGAGACTTATTTTTAAAATACAAAACTGAGAATGATGACGAAGAAAAAAAGAACACTTTAAAAGGTAATGTATATTACAAGTTGTGTTCGCTGTCTTTCAAAGTTAAGTGCTTAAGTAAAAAATGAAATATATGTCTTACAATATTTTGCAAGAAGATTTCAATGCATAAGGCAATTTAAACAAAAGGTATGTAATAAAAAAAGGATGCATTATGGAGCATAGCCCTGCTATGTTATTTTTCAAAACATTTTACGTCTATTTACTTTAAAAAAAAAAAATATATATAAATTATATATATATATATATTCTTTTAAACAATATCCTTAAATAATTCTGCCTGGTTTTGGTATATTTTTACTGTACTACTGTATATAGAAACATAAGAAAATGCAACTTTTTTTTTATATAGCAAGTTTCACAGCAGCAAATTTTGAACCGACTCTCTACAGCTATGGCTAAACATTTTGCATCACCGTAATTAACTAATTTTGATTCATATAGTCAAATGAAACCTGCTGAATAACATTACGTTAACATGTTGAATTACTATCGCTTTGTAGTTTTCTATTACTTAACGAAAAACTGCCAACAATTGAAAATGTGACATTTCAAAATCTAAAATACTGTAGTACTATTTATGGCTTATGGTAGACTTTTTATATATAACTTTGTAGTGTCTTTGATTACATTATGTTAAGTAAAATATCTAAATTATGTTCATATTGTTTTTTTGTTTTTGTTTTATTTTAATTTGTATTTTTTTTTATTTTGCCTCAGTCCTAAAATTCTAGGTGATGCAAAACTTTTGGCCATAGTTATGACCTGGATTTGAAGCGAACTTTAAAACAGCAGAGAATGTGGTCAAGTCAGATTGGTTAATTAATTGCCAATTTGGCTTGATCACACAAAATGGGTTTTATACTGTAAACATCTGCAAATGTTATATATATATATATATATATATATATATATATATATATATATATATATATATATATATATATATATATATATATATATATTTGTATTCAGCCGATGAAGGACTTGTAGTCCTAATAATTGATTTGTAATCAATTATTCTAATGTTTTAAGTACCTGAAACATCCTTTTCTCTTTTTTCTTTTTTCTTATTTATCATTTTGGTACACAGCAGTTTTCCTTTTTCTCAAACTGTATCATTTCAAATGGTTATTTTCAAATAAACCAACTGGTTTGTTTGCTTTGATTGTGAATTAAATGTAAATGAACATATATAAAAATATTGATTATTATAAATATGTACTGTAAGCATTTAACTGCTTAATTCTAGTGTATAGTACATGTCAGTGTCACTGTCAGTGAACACCTCTATATAACCAGCAGTGCATTAAAAGAGTATCCCCTTTAATTAGTCAAATAAATACAGAATAACCTTTCATATGTTTTCACATAAAGTGTATTTATTTTTTAACATTTTATTGGGCAGATCATTGTTTTAACAATTGCTGCAGTTGTTAAAAACATTGTGACATAAATCAGTTCTTTAAACCGATTGCTGTAAAAGAAAATAATGAGTAAAGTATTTTTAAAGTGTTTGATATTGTTCTTGTAAATTCGTACCTCAGTGAACTTGACCATGACTCATGAGAATATTCCTCATGGCTTCCACATGACTGGTAAATGACTGGTCCTTGTTTATTTTTTCAAGTCAAAAAAGTCCCCTGGGTCGACATTGTCTATACCTTTTAGAATTTTGAATGATTGAATCAGATCACCGTGTAGTCTTCTTTGTTCAAGACTGAATAGATTTTTAAACCCGGGATAATTATTTTTGCTCTTCTTTGCACTCTTTCTAAAGCAGCAATATCCTTTTTGTAATAAGGTGACCAGAAGTGAACACAATATTCTAGGTGAGGTCTTACTAATGCATTGTAAAGTTTTAACACTACTTCCCTTGATTTAAATTCAACACTTCTCACAATATATTCGAGCCTCTTGTTGGCCTTTTTATAGCTTCCCCACATTGTCTACGACATTTCTGAGTCAACATAAACTCCTAGGTCTTTTTCAAAGATTGCTTCTTCAATTTCAGTATCTCCCATATGATATTTATAATGCACATTTTTATTGCCTGCATGCAGTACTTTACATTTTTCTCTATTAAATGTCATTTGCCATGTGTCTGCCCAGTTCTGAATGCTGTCTAGATCATTTTGAATGACCTTTGCTGCTGCAACAGTGTTTGCCACTCCTCCTATTTTTGTGTCGTCTGCAAATTTATTTTCACATGCGCAGTTAATTTTAGACGCGCTGTTTAAAAGTATTTTTTTTCACAGTCAAACGGGTTTAAAAGGTCCTGCATATCAACAAAGCACTCACTAGGCATCTCCAGCCCCGCCCCACCCTTTCGTTCGCTATCACTTTCACATATGCTAAGAAATAAATAATAATAATAATAATAATAGTCGTACATACTGATCAGTCATCTCCTGATCACTCGTTTTATCACCAAACTCCTCAATAATGCAATCCAAGTCATTATTTTATTACTATAACATCTCAAAAAAGCTCTGCAAACGTGATAGTCTCTGTGCGCTGATACAGTAACATCCAGCTTGTTTCCTTATGACCGCCCATATGGGTTGCCAATGGCAAATATGCCTATTCATGAGATACGCCTTTATTTATTTATTTTTTTTATCAGCTTGTCTTGGCTCCTGTCGCTCCAACTCGACCATTGAATGGTTTTCTCGGCTTTTTCCGGAGAAAAAACGACTAGAATCCTGTTTTTTGCGTTTTTTTGATGATGTCGGACAGGGTCCGACAATGGACCGGATAGGAATAATTGCAATGTCGGACCAGGTCCGACAATGGACCGCAAAGGGCTAATACTGATCCCTGTGGTACACCACTGGTTACCTCGCTCCATTTTGAGGTTTCTCCGCTAATCAGTACTTTCTGTTTTCTACATGTTAATCACTCCCTAATCCATGTGCATGCATTTCCTTGAATCCCTACTGCGTTCAGTTTGAGAATTAATCTTTTATGCAGGACTTTGTCAAAAGCTTTCTGGAAATCTAAATAAACCATGTCATATGCATTGCAATTATCCATTGTCGATGATGCATCCTCAAAAAAATCAAGCAGGCTAGTTAGACACGATCTCCCTTTCCTAAAACCATGCTGACTGTCTCCCAGGATATTGTTCCCATACAGGTAATTTTCCATTTTGGAACTTATTATAGTTTCCATAAGTTTACATATAATAGAAGTCAGGCTTATTGGTCTGTAGTTACCTGGTTCAGTTTGGTCTCCCTTTTTGTGGATCGGTATTACGTTTGCAATTTATCAGTCTATAGCGGCTTACTCTTGTGCACCGAATAAAACCAAAGGCGTTCTAGTGCTTATAGATAGATAACTGTGACTAACAATAGAAGGATCTGGTGGTGATGATGCTAGTCAGATCAAAAGAATACACCACCTTGTAATTTAAATAATTTAATCCAGGACTTGAATGTAATGGATGCTTGGTGCATAAACAATTCTACTGAAAAAAAATATACATTCTTTTCTTTTAGACATAGATCGTATTCTCATATTGATTATGTTTCCCCCGCCTTCCTAGAATACATACACTCGAGTTACAGAAATCCTTCCTATCTGTATTTCTGACCATGCCAATGTTCTATACAATTGTTCTGTAAATGGCAATTGCCGCCAGCCTCAGGGAACAGAGATCCCCTGCGGAGAGGGCAGCTCTGCACATTGTGCAGATATCTTACTGAGCAGATCTGATGGAAACCCGCCATCAATCAAACACAGGCCAAAAACTAAAATTCTTATACCAATACCAATACTTACAGTCGTACTCTGACATCAGCAGACGTGGGTGGGGTTAAAACCAGAAGCGCCGTTAAACTGCATTTCTGCCCCTGATTTTCAAGCGGAAATAAGCATGGTTTATTTAAGCAATAGAACCTGAAGAAGAGGGCTTACCATTTGGTAAGGCCCGCCTTATGCTGTTAAATAACCCAAGCAGAAGGAAAAGTAATATACCTCTGAAAAGAGTTTGATTCTGAGCCGCCGCTCCGCCAGACCACCTCATTCATGCAACACAGAATAACACTTAACTCCAGTTTGTCAGAGACTGGATCACACTGGTCCTTCCCCAGATTTCTTCTCGTATCTCTAGACTTGAGATTGACAGTCACAACTGCTCTATTAGAGCCAGCAGCTGATTTAACACAAGAACTGCTGTGTTTATACTCAGACCTAGAACCTCCACCGGCAGTCATTATGACGGTTACATTTTAACCCCTTCACTGCTAAGGGTTTTTCCACCCCCAGTGCTAGAGGTTTTTCTTGAATTTGGGACTGAATTGTTTAAAAGTCAAATTTCTCACAGGTCTCTAAAGGAAACATATATATTGTTTTGTTCAGCAAAATCTGAACTTTTCAATGATATACTTGTGCATACCTACTCAACTGATTGAGATATTGCAGATTAAATGGGGGGGGGGAAAATGACAAATTACAATTTCTGTACCACTTTAAAGCCCTAAAAAAATAATTTCCTAACATGGTAATTAGAGAAATTGCTTGTGTCTTGCATTGCTAATATGTTACCTGACTATGGAGAAAAAAAAATAGGAGTTAGTATGTTTCTGTCATGGCTACGTCAACATTTGTATTAATAAATAATAAACATTTAAAATAGAACATCGGCGGGTCAATATGTAAGCCAGGCATATTTTTAAATGTAGACAAAAACTAAATTCAAAATATAATTTCGAAAGACTAAACCCCCCTACACATGTCCTAAAATTTTGTAAGCAATTACTCACTCGCAGCCTTTAGGGCACCGACATATTTTATAATATTATTATTATTACTGCTGATGGTGCAGCATAGCCTGGCACAGTGTACAGCAATCAATAATGATTAATTAGTTCTGAAAATAAAATAAAATTTCCTGTGGGTCTGCTAAATGTTGTAGCCATCAGGATTTGCTCAAACTACAACTGCATATGCCACGGTACAACAGAGACAACATACAATAATCAATAACGATCGATCAGTTCTGAAAATAACTATTGAAAGTAAGATTAAGTTTCCTAAAAAGAGGTCCTTAGATCCCCTAAATTTTGTATCCATCAAAAGCTGCGCCAATCAAAGCACTATAAAAAATATAATACAGACCTTTTTGTTTGCTTGTTTGACTTCCGCATCTGACATTGAATAACACAGAGAAATCGTATACAGGGCAGTTTACATATCAATTATGCACTTTTTAGATGACGTGACCGATACACCATTCACAGATTTTCAGAGCTTAAACCCTTCTACACACTCTGTAAAAAAAATTGAAATGATTGGATGCTCACAGCCGGCGCTACAGTGAGATTTATTTTAGGACGTACGCCCCCTAGCACTGACGGGGTTAAACAACCTCATTATTAAAATGAAAGACAAACTGTCGGACACAACTCAAAAGTTGTATTCAAGCACATCATACCAAACATTTGCACAGCCGAAACACCGGATTTAAATGAACAATTAAAACATAAAAGGGTTTATTTTCTAACCACATATAAAGCACTACTTCAAAAAATGAAAAAAACTATACAAAAATAAGCATTTCAACAGGTATATGTACATACAAAACTGCATTGTTTTTTTTTCTTTAAAGGTAACATAAAAAATGAAATTCTCATTATGTAACGTGAATCCACTTTCAGGGAAACCACTTCAAAATAGCACCCTAAGTAACACAATCCACACAGATGTAACGCGTCTCAACTTTTTCTGTGCATTTACCACATGCTGCTCTTTCACATTGGGCGCAGATATCAGAAGTTTTATTTTTATTGCATTTTACAATGTACTGGACCGAGAAGCGCCATTGTTTTCTCTTGCGTGTCACTGGGTGCAGCACTGAATCCAGGTTGAGCTGCATTTGCCTGCTGCTTTGTAGTTTTCTGATCGAAATGTTTCTGCCGAAGCTCTGGCTAGCTTCAAGATGAAATCTCACCTACTGATATTTTCCCCGGTGCATTCATTGTACAGAACAAAGGAATTGATGGCTGCCAGGTCCAGTAAATACAGCAACTGGCCACCAGTGAGAACCGGCTTTCACAGACTACTAACATGCCATCTGGTCTAAAACGTCCACTCCGTACTTTGTGTCATTGTAGAAATCCATAGTTTTTTTTTTTCTTGTCAACAGTCCCGATGGCAACTGACTAATGACGGGAGCTGAGAATAATTACATTATCAACTTGCACTTGTCAAAATTGTACTGGAGTACAGCTGTAGGTGCAAGTTTTGCACAGATGGTGGAAGCTTGTCAGGTTTGTTTGACACGTATTGTGTTCAGTGACACTGTGCTTTTGTTTTAAACAGCTGCTCATCCACTGTAAGGTTCTCTCCCGGCCTGTAGCAGGCAATACTATTTTCAATGAAGCCGTTCCAAATTTCTGAAGCCAGAGCAAATTTATCTGTCTGTAGGCAGGGATTTCTCGTTGCTCTCAAATCAAAATGCAATGATCTCAAGATTTCTCAAATGATTCCATGACATTGTCTTCACTAATGGAACTGCCTGTTTCACAAATCCAGGATTCATCGCTGTCGTGATCACTCACATTCTCTGCATCAGAATCATTTTCTGCCTAGTCTCTATCAGCATACTTCCTTATTTTCGCAATCCTGCCTTTCAAATGCCGTCAGGGTATTTAATATTTAATATTTAATATTTAATATTTAATCATAAAACGGACAACCGCATAACTTTCAGACACGCAGAGTAATTTAAATTTGAAAACCTCAAACCGTCAAAATGACTGCCGGGGTGGTTCTAGTGTTAATGCTTTTTTTTCTAGCTGAATAACGAGTAATAGCATAATTATTTGTGTATTTCTAGTACTTGGAAACAAGGTCCATACTCGTTATGCATACCTGTTTGTACTCGTAATCGGGCACACCCCCAGGTGTGGTAAAAAAAAAAGTGGTAAAAAAGCACCTTTATAAACCCATTGAGGTTTTCAGTCTTGCTGTGAGAGAGAATTTGAACTATGCACTATCGCTACAGCCTACAAACACCCAATGGTTGAAAGCAAAAGACTGCAAGTGGGAATGGGAGATCTGCCTCAGAGACAATATTGATCTACAAAAACCGGTGCTAAATATACAGTACATGCACTCGCCACTCCATTTAATTCAATCCTTATAATAGGCTACCTATGTGTTTTTTTTTGTTTTGTTTTGTTGGTTTTTTTGAGACAGTGCTGTGCTTTTTTGCTTTGCTATATGGTTTATACTTATTTTACTATACTGCATGTCCCAAATGGATTTACATTTGAACTTTCATTAAACTCTACCATTTTAGCATAGCCCCACCTTAATTAAAATACAATGACACCCATGTCAGGCCACAGTCAAGTTTGTGGTAAACCCTCCTAAAAATGCAGACAAATCGAAAATGTTATGGTATTGCAAAGCCACGCCAACAGCGTACTGGTTCCTCCCCCCCCCCCCCCCCCCCCTTTGAAAACATTGCCACTGTGTATTCATAGGAATACTCCTCCCCCTCCCCCTCCCCTCCAGTCCCTCAATTAGAGTTCCACCTCTTTCAATATCCCAATTTAACCACTGGTTGGACCTTTCAGATATTCAAGTTTAAAAATATATCTTGAATATGTTTCTTTATTTTCCCATTTCTTAGGCAAGATACAGAACAGAGTACATATTTTCAAGATGAACAAATCAATCAAGGATCACATCATAGAATCCTTGGATAACCTGGTGGGAGAGAATCTGAATAGATTTAAGAGCAAGTTATGTGAAGGGGAAGACAAATTCCCAAAAGGAAGTGTCGACAAATATGATTCAGCTGAATTGGTAGACTACATGATCAGCTGCTACACAGAAACACATGCAGCTCAAAAGACAATTCAGATACTAGAAGCCATTAACCAGAAGGATACAGCTGAAAAGCTGAAGGAGAAGATACAACATGGTAAGATAAAAAAGTATCTGTGGTTATTCTCGTTCTCTCAGTGTAGAGCTAATTTATGTTCCTTTTCCCTTTGCCTCTCTCTACAAGCTTTTATGGCTTAATTGGCTTAACAAACCCAGAGTACTGGTGCACATAGCCAAGCATAAGAAGGTCAATGTACCATACTAAACTTACAAGGTCTTCCAGGGACTTAATTGTTAAATTGATAAATTGCACAGGCAGCACTAGTTACTCGACAACGAGTTGCAAGAAAGAGAGAAAGACAAATGGAAGCGTTCTGGAGAATCTACCGATACTGTACATGAGTTTTCTAAAGATTTGGAAAGTGGAAAGAGGGACACACTTAGTGGGCTTAATTGGTATTGAACATTTTTTTAATTATTTGTATTTCCCTTATTCTCAGAATAGGAAGAATAGTTACAAATGTTTACTTTGTGTATGTCTTCCTCAGATAGATTTCTTGAAAATAGGACCCTACAATAGCAATGACATTATTTATTTTAAAATTGTTGCCAAACTAAATTTTTCCACTTCCTTACAGGACCGAAAAAGAACCTGACTTCATTACCAAATAAAAGTAAGACAGTTTCTAAATTATTCTATTTTGGTCTCGGTAAACTCAATAGATAGGATAATTCTGTTCTTATGTTAAAGCAAAACCCCCAAAAAAGTTATTGTCTGAAATGCAACTATTTATTTGGGTTGCTGGTACAAGGTAAAGATAACTATGTTAATTTACCATTTATGCTAAGCATTCAAAACAAAATGGCTACTTGTTATTGAAAAAAAAATCTGTAAGGTACTGTGAAGTTTCTTTGCCTGTGTGTTGTTGATAATCATACAATCAAAGCGGAGATATTCTGCTTTGAGAGTTACCTACAGTATACATTTGTGTGCTACTACAGATCCTACTGGAGTTATTTTTTCACAATATAATTTGTATGTAGGTTGTGTAAACTGTTTGGAGGAGTGAAGTAAAAACAATGGAACAAGACAATATTTTAAAAATTAATGTAGAGATAAAACTTCTGTTTATTTAGCTTAGAAAAAAATACTGTAAGGGAGGCTGTGTGGTCCAGTGGTTAAAGAAAAGGGCTTGTAACCAGGAGGTCCCCGGTTCAAATCCTTACCTCAGCCACTGACTCATTGTGTGACCCTGAGCAAGTCACTTAACCTCCTTGTGCTCCGTCTTTCGGGTGAGATGTAGTTGTAAGTGACTTGCAGCTGATGCATAGTTCACACACCCTAGTCTCTGTAAGTTGCCTTGGATAAAGGCATCTGCTAAATAAACATAATAATAATAATTTAGATGGTGGTTACCATCTAAATTATCAGGCTGATAATACATTTCACAGTACAGCACTGAAATTACCAGCTAGATTATTTGCCTATACAGTTAATAGATTATTTGGCAGAGCACACACACATTCTTATGTTCTTATCACAACTTCAATGGATGCATCACATAACATATTATATAGCAGTAGTTCAACTTCTAACTACATTAAAAAAGCAAATCCAGCCCACTTACTGCACAGTGGTGGAAAAAGGGTTGCAGTCCTGTAAATAATAAGCACAGTACTTAACACAATTAGACACAACACGGTCACAAGTCCAAAGTGAGTGCTGTAGTGCTTGTGGTGATGTACAATTTATTACGTGCAACAATGGTGAACAAGTAGTGCAGTGTTGCTCGGGTTTAGTTCTGGCCGTGGGTGACGGCTCCGGATCATGTCTAATCTAGTGAACAAACAACAATGAACAACTACAGACAGACAAAACAAACAAAACACCCACGGTTCTCTATTTAATAAACACAGATCCTTCCGGTTTCAGCGTAACCATAGTAAGGAATAGATCACATCACTCCGTCCCCCTTATATACCGTCAACCATGACCCCTTGATTAACGTGGACAACTGCTTCTCCAATCCGTGGATGCCACACAGTTAATCTTCCGGGTCAATGATTTAGTGTACCATAGCTTTGCCCCCTTTCTAGATGGCTGACTTCCGCTGAACCCTGGGAATGAATTGTCGGGCCATCCAGTTCAGGGTATTCTGTTCCCGTTATACAGCGCCCTCGCAGGTGGTGAGGGAGACCTAACACCACGAGTGTATGAATGCATCATTTACATGTAGCTATATAAGTCAGCAAATTAGATTTGTAGCTGAGTGAGCAAGCATGTAAATGAGTCTGTGGAGTGAAATCGGTGGTGAAAAAATGGTGACAGCAAATACGAGCAAAGTGGTAAATATCACTGCTTCTAAGCAGAGAGTGAAAAATGTCTTGTAGATTACAAACAAAAAGCAAGCTGTGACTAACATATTGAAAGTACTTTACAAAAACCGCTACAAGCCATTGAATCTGCAGTAGGAAAGACAGCTCAGAAACAAAAAACATGAGTGAGCTGTTTTCTGTAAAGACAGAAGAACAAATGTATTAGAGAACAGAACTTTACCAACTTACAGAAGCTTTCTTTACAACATGCTGTTTCAGAATTGTGGAAAACTCTATGCTTTGTACTCTAAAGAAACAGTTAAACTTGTAAGTAGTCAGAAACAACAGTCTTTATATAATTGATTTTCGTGTAGTATTTAAAAGCTCTTGTGTATATTGATGTAGCTAAACCTACATTTGGTGACCTTTCTGTGAATTCGAGCTGACATTACTGACATATTTATTTTATTTATTAGTTTGTCCTGCAGTGCATTTAATGTATTTTTCTGTTCATAAGGGTTTATTTACATAACACACAGAACAGCTCATGTTACACTACCAGCAATGGCAGCGCACGGAGCACATACAACACAGTGTACAGAACCTTTTGTGGGATCTACAATATCTTAACTAATCTTCTGTGTTCAATAATAAACTAACGTTGCTGAAGAGGTTGATCATGGCGGATAAATGGTTAAGGCGGATATGCGACGGATTACTGTAATTGATTTTGAAAGATAAAATGCTGTTGATTCATTGATTATGTGATAATCGATTAAGAAATTATGTGATGTAATAGTGTTACTGGGCAGTGTTAACACAATCCTGCAAAGTTAATATACTTATTAAATCATTTGAATAAGTTGTTAATTAGACTGCAGTTTTAATGGTTAAGATCATTTGAACATAAGAGCATAAGAAAGTTTACAAACGAGAGGAGGCCATTCAGCCCCTCTTGCTTGTTTGGTTGTTAGTAGCTTATTGATCCCAAAATCTCATCAAGCAGCTTCTTGAAGGATCCCAGGGTGTCAGCTTCAACAACATTACTGGGGAGTTAGTTCCAGACCCTCAAAGACCCTCACAATTCTCTGTGTAAAATGAATAATTGAATAAGCCTTTACGATTTGTACACTATTGTATTCTATGATTCTCTCAAGTTTTACTGCAGGTGGTGTCCAGTAAGAATTACATTGCATGTTTCTTATGAAGTGCATTAACCATTATTTATTTAGTATTGTACAACATGACTGGTTCTACATGTTTTCTTTGATATTTGATTTTCTCTTCAGTTTTTAATCAGCTATTCCGTCTTTCCTCCCAACAGAGGCAGCAGCACCAAGGGCCGGGGGAGTTGTGGTGGCGACAGGGATAGGGGCAGTTGGCAGAGCAGTAGGGGTAAATGTAAGCCCAGCAACAGGGACAGGCATAGAAACAGGGACAAGGGCCCCTACACGGACAGGGGACCCAACAGAGACAGGCATAGAAACATTGACAGGGGTCACAACAAAGACAAGCATAGAACCAGGGACAGGGGCCACAGCAGAGAAAAGCATAGACTCATGGGCCACAACATGGGCAGCTAAATTCAAAGGGACAATGACAAGATTATTGTCACCAAAAAATGAAGATACAAGCCAGAACTCAGTTCACACAACCAGACAAGATACAAGAGGTAGGTGAATTTAAGTAATGACAAACTCTGCTTTGGGGTAGTCTGTGTATGTGTGAATGCTGCCTGTCAAAGATTTTGTTGATACAGTATGCAAAACCAAATACAGGTGCAGGTTTACTTAATTCTGTACAGGCTCCCATACATCACTGTCTAGTTAAAAACCTTAGAACTCAGCCAACATCAGCCAAATCCCAGAATATGCAATTAGCTTTTCTCATCATCATCCAAAATTGGTTTGAATTCCAACTGGACACTAACAGTCCAGAAAGCAGGATTTTGATGACTCCATAATAAATCCAAAAGAACAAAAAAATAACACGAAAAAGACAGCAATATAAATATGGCTTCCGATGGTGCTGACAGTAAATACAATGAACAGCAGTTCACATTTACGGTTACTGAACTGAAATGTACTTTGACTTTAAAAAAAGAAAAGACCACCAATGTAAGTGTATAACAGAGAAAAGGTAACGAGACAATCTCGGAAAGTAATGTAAGGAAAAATAAAACTGATAAGCAATATTGTAGCGGCGGCGTGTAGGGGTCTCAGCGGAGGAGTAATGTAGACGCTGCAAAAGGGATTGTTGGTCAATGGCAATGATAATTGCTGTTTAATGCTCTTTATCAATGGATCTCTAGTTCTTAGTCAGGACATCGGGAAACACACACACACTATCCCGCTCACACACTCTTATATAGCCCTCACTCACTACTGATTGGCCCACTCTACAGTTCTGAACAGGGGCATCGCTTATTCGCTCACGCTCGTCCAATAATATCATGGGCCACACAGCTTACAGAACGGCTAATCAATGATAAGAGAGAGAGAGAGAGAGAGAGAGAGAGGGGTACACACATAACCCGCTATTGTCTGGCTTGGTCCATTCACACAATCACCCGAGTTACAGTTTTTTTACAGTGGCACATTTACAGCTTGTAAGTGTATTCCCACCCCTCCCCAGGGTCCAACACAAAGTCCTGACCTGGGTTTAGTATCGCAGGGGCAATTGGTGCTGACTGTGCGGACGTCTCCTGATAGCTGGGCTGGGCTGTATGTCCCGCTGAGCCGGTGCAGAATTTGCATGTGAGGCAATGTGTGATCGTTCTAAACTACTGGGGTGCGCTGCAATGGGAGAGGGGGGAACCAGAGTCGGAGGGGCGGGGTACATGTGCAATCAATTGCGATCTGATGGATATTTTTTTATTGTCAAAAAGAGGTACATTTACCATTAATTATACATTATGTTTTTGCAAATTTAAACTGGAAACAGACAATTAATTTCTCTAAAAAGAAAAAAAAAATTCACGAGAAGTCCACCACAAAGTTGCACAAGTAAAAAAAATTGTACAAGACCGAATGTATTGCATATGATAAATATTATCATACTATCCTCATAATGGAGGAAAAATATGATAAATTCAATTAAAAACAAAGTAAAGGAGGGGAAATATGATAAATTAAATTTAAAAAGATGTAAAAGACCTAAAACAGCATAACGTACCAGGTTTGAATGGGTGCTTCCCTGCTTTCTTAGCGGAAGTTGTTTAGTAATGGGCGAGCAAGCGCAGTGTGCTGAGTACCACTTTCTAACAGTGAACCTGAAAATAACACGACACCGGTAATGAATTCAGGTTACTTTGACTTCAATTTGGGTATAATCTGCCAGTCTGATTTAGACATTGCCAGAACTGTATATATACACGGTGTTCTTAAATAGTAAATGTAGTATTATTTGTATTATTTGTTTTGCAAAACAGAAGCGTTATGTTTCACTTTCATTGCATTTGCACTTCCATTAAGTCTGTAAAACAATGATGCATTTACAAGATTGTACTTCAGTTAATTTGATTTCAGATCATGTATTTTGTATCTTTTCTCTTTTACACAAAAACATTATATTTCTGTATTTCCCCTTTGTGTAGGTTCATAATGGAATGAAAACATGTAGTTCACACAGGACAGATTTCTAGGTTGACACTGCACAGCGTATTGTTAATGTGTTTTTCCTGCATCCATAATAAATCATTTTCGTTTTAGTAAATTAAGTGGTATTAAGTTAGTCTGTCGTTCTTTTTTTGCTATCAATCAGTCCTTCTGTCCTATCAGTGTGATATATCTGCCTGTTTGACGGTAAGCAATTTTCGACTGAATTTGCCAGGTGAATTCATTGACGTTCCTTGCAAACAGTGATGGTGTGTGCTGAGAATGAGTGGGGATTAGAAGCAAAGCACAGAATATTTAATCAGACAGTGACTTTCTGATATGAATTAAGAAGCGCTAAAAGTATGGTTATATAATTTATAACTTATATGATTATTATTTTTTCATTCATTTTTGTTTTCAGTAAACTCAAAATTATTAAGGTGACCAATGTTCTATAGTTTTCAGTGCAAACAAATACATTACATTCCAGAGATTCAGGGAGTTCAGCAAAATCAAATTACATATTTTTTTAAGAATGCAGTTTTAGAAATGTATTTCTACAGTACTTTAAAAAAAACCTAGAACACGGTTTAAAGTATTAAAGAGAAATAATTACTAACTTGTTTGCAATGCTGACATTATTTCTTATAAAACTTAATGTAAAGAGGGGGGAAAAAGAAACTTGGTCTGCAATGTTTGCAGTTGGATTTACGATTGGCTACACAGACAACAGGGCTAACCAGTGATTGCATAATGTTTTGTTGGGTGTTTATTATTATTATTATTATTGTGCACAGTTTCCTATGAACTGTAATATTACTTGTTTAATAGAAAATAAAAAAGGACTTGTTGTCACAGAGCCCAAATGTTCGAGTTACAAAACATGTGTTTTTTTAGGATGAAAATGGGTTTTGGCAAGTTTTTACTTTACAGTCTGAAATACATTTTTATAGCACTTTAAACTAAGACAGTATGATGAAAACAACAAGCTTGGCTGTGGGGTGATATCAACAACGACACCTGGCTGTAAGGGTTAAATGTTGTGTTGAATTGTTGTGAATCAACAGTTGTTGTGGTTATTTTAACCCGTTGCGGTTCACTTAGTCTGCACCTGTCAGGCTTGTCACCTCCAATTTATTTTTATACAAAAAATTACATTACACAACACGTCATGTTTAAAATGAATAAAGTCATTTTATTCACAGTAAAACAGGTTTAAAAGGCACTGCATTTCCAGCCCTGTTCCACCACTTGTTCGCTGTTTTTATCACATACCTCTTCTCTTTGTTCATACTGATAAATCTACCTCCTGATCCCTCAATTATTCACCAGACTCCTCAATAATGCTATCTAAGTCATTATTTTATTCCTATAACATCTCAGAAAGCTTGGCAAATGTCCACGAATTAGCCATCTTGGTTGTTTATGTATTTGTTATGTGTGTGGTGAAGTCAGAATGCGTATTGCTCAGCTCCACCTCCATTTTGTTATTTATTTTTTATTTATTTTTTTATTTTTTTCATTGAAAATTTTTTCTATGAGAAAAAACGACTAGGGACCTGTGAATGATGCCTTTTTGATGATGTCGGACAGGTTCCTTATGAATACTGATAGACCCAGCATCACATAGGTAACACAGACATAAACAAACAAGATAGCTGCTTCTGCATCCAGCGCTCAGAGAATATCACAGACATTTGCAGAGCTTTTTTCAGATGTTATAGTAATAAAATAACAACTTGGATCGCATTATTGAGGAGTTTGGTGATAAAACGAGTGATCAGGAGATGATTTATCGGTATGCACGACTATGTAGAGGTATGTGAAAAATACAGTGAACAAGGGGTGGGGTGGGCCTGGAGATGCAGTACTGAGTGTCCTGTTGATATGCATTGCCTTTTAAACCTGTTTCACTGTGAAAAAAATGCTTTTAAACAGCGCGTCTAAAATAAACTGCGTGTGTGAAAATAAATCGGACCTGACGCGCCTGAGACGCGCTGAATAAATGGACCGCAAAGGGTTAACTTGCAGCATGTCATTCATATAAGTCAACCCGAACAAAAATGCTCACTGCATTATAATATACACTGCCAGCTGCAATTACTGTACTGTATATATCTTTTGTACTATATTATTGAACTGGAAACTTTAAAATCTTTCATTTATTTTTCATTAATATTCTTTATTGTTATGTTACTCTTTCTGTTGCAGAAACTCATCTAAAAGATTTGCTGTGCAAACTCGGATTGGAGAACTATTACCCAAGCAAGATATCACTGAGTACAGTTCTTGAGATTGGTAAAGCAAGCATTACAGATGAACCGATTCAGTCATTAAAAGAACTTCCTTGGTGCTTTCTGAAAAGACTAATGATGGTAAATGTGACATCTAGCGTTTCTGAGCTTATGGGTGACAATGATAATGATGCTGAAGACAGTAATCGAATCAATCCATTAGATATCATAACAGCACTCTTTCTGTGCTCAGATAGCTTCCTGCAGCAGGAAATGATGTTAAAAATGTCAATGTGCCAATTTGCTGTGCCTCTCTTGCTGCCAAATCATGATACAAATCAGTGTACGTTAATGTTGTGGGCCATGCGTGACATTGTGAAGAAGTTTAGGCCTCATTCAATAGACCCAAATGGGTTTGTAGAAGACAGTATAGTCAGCACTGCCATGCCACTTATCTCTTTTGTCAGGCTGGGTGACTGTAGTTTATCAAAGTCTCAGATTCTAAATAAGGTGCTAAGCAACCACCAGCAGTACCATGATTTCTTCATCCATTTTCACATGGAATGTGGTGATGTTACACGGAGAATTTCAAATGGTCTAGTCGAAATAGGTTGGTATCTTCCTTGTGGAAAGAAAAACTTGGACATCTTTCCAGAACCTGTAGCTGTTGCCAACCTTCGTGGAGATCTCCTTTCCTTTGAGAAACATTTTTCCATTTTAGGTCTTATATCTTCGGCAGTCTTTATTTGTTTTGACAGTATTGCAGAGAAGGAGTACACATTCTTGTCCTCTGAAATAAATATTAAAGCCCAATTGTTTTTAGTTGCAAACTTCCCAAAGAAGACAGATGAAAATGCAAACTCCCCAGAAGACTTAGCAGCAAAGTTCAAATTAAATCCAAATCATATTCTTTTTAAGAACAAGATTAATGATTCAGACTTTGTGAAAAAACTGCGCTTAACTATGAAGGACATCATTGTAAATAGTCGCCAAAAAATGACAGTAGAAGGCATGTCTGCTGTAGCAAATGAATTGGGGATTCCTGTAGATGAAGACTGCACCGAATGTCAGAATGCAAAAAAAAGTGCTGCAGAAATCACATCTAAAATCAATGATGTGGTGCAATATAAAGAGGTTCAGTTGCCATTGCAAGGAAAGCCTTGGAAGGAGCTGGCTAAGAAAGAAAAGGAGGAGTGCAGACTACGGAAGGCAGGAGACCAGCCTATTGAAGCCTATAAGACTAATCTGCAAAAAGAAAAACAGAAACTGCGACAAGAACAAGTCAGGTATAAAATATCTGAAGTAATGCAGTGTTTCATCACTGCCATATCCAATTCAAACAAAGAAGAACGATCTTATTTTCTAAAGTGGATGAGGATGAACTTGGATGTTGCAGCCCGAAAAAACCTTTCTGTTCTTTGTGATGAGTACAAAGAAAAGTATTGCAACTTCTCAGAGAACAAAAAGATAATTGTGGCCCTGGACCAACAAATATCAAACAGCTCTTTAGGAATTGAACATTTAATGCGTGAAATGGGGCAGCTTTATGAAGCTTCATGCCACCTTCCTTCCAATGATCCATCTCATGATCAATTTCAACATCTTCCCGGTTTGGGGGCAGATCTGCTGTTAGACGGTATTCCTCTTGAACTGGTGGACGGAGATACCTCCAATATCCCTGTAAGATGGGTGACTGATGTTCTAACAGAACTCGACAGGAAAGTCCAAAACAAGAGCAGGGTACGTGTTGTAACAGTGATAGGAGTACAAAGCACTGGGAAATCTACCCTCCTCAACACAATGTTTGGGGTTCAGTTTGCAGTTAGCAGTGGCAGATGCACAAGAGGTGCCTTCATGCTTTTAATTCGAGTAAAAAATGAACTCAAAAAAGAGCTGGATTGTGATTTTATCTTGGTAATTGACACAGAAGGTTTAAAATCTCCAGCACTGGCACAACTAGAAAACAGCTACGAACATGACAATGAGCTTGCAACACTGGTCGTTGGATTGAGTGACATCACCATAATAAACATAGCAATGGAAAACTCAACAGAAATGAAAGATATCCTACAGATCGTGGTGCACGCCTTTCTTAGAATGGACAAAGTGGGGAAGAAACCAAAGTGTCACTTTGTGCACCAGAATGTGGGGGACGTGTCTGCTCATGACAAAAACATGAAGGACAGAAAAATGCTTTTAGATCAGCTGAATGAAATGACAGAGGCAGCTGCTAGAATGGAGAAGCAGGATATTGACAGAAAATTCACTGATATAATGGAGTATGACCTTGAGAAAAATAACTGGTACATACCGTGCCTGTGGCATGGTAACCCTCCAATGGCAGCTGTGAACACCGGCTATAGTGAATCTGTGTATGAGTTCAAGAAGAGCTTGATTGGAGTTTTAAAAATTTGTAAAGATCAGAATCCTGGAAACATTACAGAGTTCTTAACATGGATGCAGAGTTTGTGGAAAGCTGTTAAGTATGAGAATTTCATCTTCAGCTTCAGAAACAGTCTAGTGGCAGAGGCTTACAGTAATGTGTGTGTTGCATATAATGAATGGGAATGGGCCTTCCAAAAGCACATGTACAAATGGCTGGTAAACACTGAGACAAGGATTTCAAATACCAAAAACCAGTCCTCAAACCTTGATGAGTTTCTCAATGTTTTAAAAGCTGAGGCATCTACAGAACTAACATCTCAAGAAGTGACAACTTTGGAAAAATTAACAAAATACTATGAAAGAAAAGATGAACACGTTAATCTTGTAGAAAGATACAGAGCAACCTTTGAGATGAGCATTAAGACTCTCCGGGTTGAAATTGAAAACTCTTTGACAAAGAAGTGCACAGCAGCTATTGATTTTCAAAAAGGAAGGATGAAGGTACGTAAAATCAATTTGGAACATAAACAAATATTAGAAGAAAGAGTACTGCAGCTGCTTGGAGACTGTAGGGGAAGGAATCTGTTGCCTGATGAGCTGAAAGAAGAATTTGAAAAGATGTGGCAAGACACAGTGGCTGAACTGAACTTTACAGGTTTACAGAAGCAAAACATTGGATCAAATGTCTTTAATCTGTTGAGAAAACAATTAGAAAGACATGGAAGTGCAGTTAAGAAGGTGTTAAATGAAACCCCTGGTTTTACTCAAGTTGTAAATACACAGTTTTATGTAACTGATGAACACTTTCGTCGTGCATTGCACCAGAAATGCTTTAGTGACGATTTACGCAGACACCGCAAGGAGGAAGCATATATGAAATCACAATCTGTAATAGAACAGTGCAGGCAGTTCATATCAGACAAACAAGGCAGTAAAACTGACTACCATGAGACCTACACCAAAGAGCTGTTGGATATGATAGATGTAAAGCTGAAGGAAATTGAGAAGCTCAAGACCAACTCCCAGTTTGAGGTTGCTCTGAAGCTGCACATCTGTGGGTTTGCTGCCAGGGAATTCCAAAAGATGCACAATGTTTTCTTGGAAGTCAATGATCCCCTGAAACAATTGGAAAAGTCCAAACCACAGTACTGTTCTGACTTCATAGATCTTTACCATGAAAAAGATCAATGCAAACAGAAAGCTGAAAAATTTACACAGCGCTGCCTTGAACCTGCAGTAAGGGATTATATAATTAAAACCCTTGGGATAGATATTGCAGATGAAATGCTGACTTGTACACACTCTCAGAAATACAGCACCCGGACAACTTTTCAGTATTCCCTTTTGAAGCAAATGCTGAATGAAAAGGATTTTCTAAAATATGTGCATTACATTAGTGACTATGAGAAGTGTGTAAAGAATTGGATATTTGATTGTATTCTTGAGCAGTTTTCTAAAGATCAAAACCTTTCAGAATTTGAAGTAAAGCGTCTTGAAACAATAACAAAGAAAATACAAAAAGCTATTGAAGAAGAAAAAAAGAAAGAAACCTCAAGAAATGGAAGTGAAACCATATCAGTGTTTATTGAAAATGTCTGCAGTACTCTGAACAGTGATATTGTGATTTCCACAGACAATCTTGGATTTCAAGATATCAAAGACAAAGCAAACACAAAGGAGTTCATTGGGCATCTGGAGTATTATGTTGATCAAATGAAGACATCTCTAAGTGCTGAGTTCTCTCAAGTGTGTGATATTAACAAGAAACTTAACAGTCTACCATTCAAGCCACAGGATGAGCTGTTCAAGAGGGTGTTTGGTTGTGGAAAGCAGTGTCCGTTCTGCAAGGTCCCCTGTGAGGCAGGAGGCAAGAACCACCAAGAACACCACGCATCAGTGCATCGACCACAAGGGCTGGGGACATACAGATATGTAACCAACAAGAAACTAACTGAGACTATATGTACGTCTGATGTATTCAGTGAAAACACATTTCAGAATAGTGACACAGAGTGGAAGCCCCATCCCTACAAAGACTATCGGAGATTTTATCCAGACTGGAACATTGCCCCCGATCCCAGTATTAAAGCCTCTGACTACTGGAAGTACGTGCTGACTACATTTAATAATGTATTTGCAAAAGAGTATAACGCAGAGCCTGCTGATGTCCCTGAAGAATGGAAAAACATAACAGTTGAACAAGCACTGACGAGTTTAAATGAGGTGTTTAACATTAAAACTTGAGTTCTAAATGCCAGGCTAAATCATTCTAATGGATTAAGCATTGGGAATGTTGTGATGGAACAGAAACGGAATCCAGGGCTGTATATTACCATGTATGAGCTGAGGGACTGGACTCTCTGAGCTCCTTTATTAATGATAGAAAAAAGTATAAATGTTAGCGACCAAACAAACCTGTTACCTTGTTTCATTTTTTTTTTTTTTTTAATTTTCTCATGAATGTAAAAACTATTCCTCAAGGAATGTCTTGAAAAATGAACACCTGAAATTAGCTCAAATTCTGTCTGTAAAAGAACTTGATAACATTTAATCAACAGCACCTACAGGACTAGCTTAAGATGCACAATCATATGTTTCAATGTTTACCAATTTAGCTATTGTACTCTTTGAACTATATAAGATTGCATGTACTATACTAAAACCCATACAATATCAAATAGTGTTGGCAATCTTTGGGTTTATGAAAGCTTTCGCCATATTATGCATGCTGAATACCAACATAAGAAAATACATTTTGTTTCTTCAGTTTTTGTAACTTACATATCCTTAAAGTAGTTGTAGCTAACATCTGTTTTGCATGGCCCTTTGCCATATAGGTTTCACATTGTGAACTATATTAAGTTACAGAAAGTTGATTTTTGGTTGTGTTGCACTTCCTTGGTCATTTCACCCAGAGTGGAATTTTCTTCCACTTCTTAATAGACATATTTCCTGTCAAGAACCAATCAGCTGTTTCCTCTGCTGACTGACATGCTTTGCAGCCAGATAAAATGAGCAAGTCACATGACTGCTGAGTTGAAATGAGAAAGAAAGTGAAAAAGTAAGGCAAGGACACTGAGAACTTTCTTGAACCTAGTGTAGTACCGGGTATCATGTTTTAAAATGAAAATACACGTGTGCTATATTAAAATGTGTTCATTTGAAAACTACACATTTGGGACAAATGCAGGCAAGTTATATAATTATTTAATCAGCTACAACCAAGTCTCGATATTTGTAATATGATTTCTGTATAAAATGAATCATCAGTCAATTCTAGTTTCTCTGCTTCCTGCTTTTGTAACGTTATGCTTACGCTCATGTTTTCACATTATTTCAAATATTTTGCATTGAAAAATAAAGTTTTGTTAAATTTCAAACAAGATTGTTGTAGTTTTTAGTCTGTAAATTATTTCTTAAAATAATCCATACTAGAACCAGTGCACACACTTTCAGAGGATCCTCATAACCTGAGCCTAAATTAACCCTGCATCAACGACAAGAGGTGCAAATGCCAGCGTGTTGAAAATGAACATACATCATACTTCTTTGAAGATCCCAGGATGTCATTACATTAAATGATAATTGTTTACCTTTATTCTGATCCCAAGCACGTCCTTGTCCAACTTTGGAAACAGGAATAATCCTTCTTAAATGCACATGGTCATAGTAATTTAAGGGAGGGGATATTTAAATGTTTGTGTATGCCTAGTAATTAGGAAAAGAACGACTCTGAATATCGTGAGGTGAGCTTCATGCATTGCCTTGAAGATTAAAAAACATTAACGAGAAAATAATTAACTTCATTAATTAACATGGCCAAGGGATGCCCACGAGGCCAACCAGGAAATCTTCTGCATCAGAAAGACAGAGGTTACATGCATTTATCTTTTGGGTGTCTTAGAACAAGGCTCACTTTACTTTACTCGACATACCGGAAATGTTCCACCATCCACCATCCAAACCAGTCAATAGTGGCCCCGGGTCCAAAACTCCAGCCTGGTGCAGAGGCATGTGACCTAACGATGTCTGCTTCTGCTCGGGCCATATCAACATGTACCTCTGCCATCATGGCTTCATTTTGAGCTCCCTCCAGAACTTTCTTAATCTTCTGTATTTCGTTCAGGAGGGCCGAATGGTCTATGGTCTCTAAGAACCCGGAGGGCCTATCCTGTCCAGTCATCGCCGGGGTCCACCCCAGTATCCATAATTTTCGGAAACTTGGGGCTCTTAGACTTTTCCACATGTTATTGTGTTACAACATAGAATCAAAATTGATTTAATTAGGATCAACCGAAAAAAGTCTGTAATGTCAAAGTGAAAAATAAAATCTACAAATTGTTCTAAATTAATTACAAATACAAAACAGAAAATAATTGATTGCATAAGTATTCATCCCCTTGAGTCAATATTATTATTATTATTATTATTATTATTATTATTATTATTATTATTATTATTATTATTATTATTATTATTATTTATTTCTTAGCAGACGCCCTTATCCAGGGCGACTTTCCATATTTGGTAGAGTCACCTTTGGTAGCAATTACAGCCATGAGTCTATTTGGATAAGTCTCTACCAGCTTTGCACATCTGGACACTGCAATTTTTGCCCATTCTTCTTTGCAAAATTGCTCAAGCTCCGTCAAGTTGGATGGTGACCTTTGGTGAACAGCAATTTTCAACTCTTTCCACATATTCTCAATTGGATTGAGGTCCGGGCTTTGACTGGGCCACTCCAGGACATTGATCTTTTTGTTTTTAAGCCACTCCAGTGTGGCTTTGGCTGTATGTTTGGGGTCATTGTCCTGCTGGAAGATTAATCTTCTCCTAAGTCCCAGGTCTCTTGCAGAATTCAGCAGGTTTTTCTCCAGGATTTCTCTGTACTTTGCTGCATCCATTTTGCCCTCTATCTTCACAAGCTTTCCAGGCCCTGACGCAGAGAAGCATCCCCATAGCATGATGCTGCCACCACCATGCTTCACGGTAGGGATGGTGTTTTCAGGATGATGTGCGGTGTTAGGCTTGCGCCAAACATAGCGCTTAGCGTTGAGGCCAAAAAGCTCTATTTTGGTCTCATCAGACCATAGAATCTTCTTCCACTTGGTCTCAGAGTCTCCCACATGCCTTCTGGCAAACTCTAGCCGAGATTTGATGTGAGTTTTTTTCAACAATGGCTTTCTTTTTGCCACTCTCCCATAAAGGCCAGTTTTGTGAAGCACCTGGGCTATTGTTGCCACATGCACAGTGTCTCCCAGCTCAGCCGTGGAAGACTGTAACTCCTTTAGAGTTGCCATAGGCCTCTTGGTGACCTCCCTGACTAGTGCCCTTCTCGCCTGGATACTCAGTTTTTGAGGACGGCCTGTTCTAGACAGATTCACAGTTGTGCCATATTCTCTCCATTTCTTAATAATGGACTTTACTGTGCTCCAGGGGATATTCAATGCCTTGGAAATGTTCTTATATCCTACCCCTGATTGGTGCTTTTGAAGAACCTTATTCCGGATTTGCTTTGAATGTTCCTTCGTCTTCATGATGTAGTTTTTGTTAGGAAATGTACTAACCAACTGTGGGACCTCACAGAGACAGGTGTATTTAACCTGAAATCATGTGAAACGCCTTAATTGCACACAGGTGGACTCCATTCAACTAATTATGTGACTTCTAAAGACAATTGGTTGCACCAAAGCTTATTTAGGTGTGTCATAGCAAAGGGGTGAATACTTATGCAATCAATTATTTTCTGTTTTATATTTGTAATTAATTTTGAACAATTTGTAGATTTTATTTTTCACTTTGACATTATGGACTTTTTTGTGTTGATCATTGACAAAAACTCCTAATTAAATCAATTTTGATTCCATGATGTAACACAATAAAATGTGGAAAAGTCCAAGGGGGGTGAATACTTTTGAGAGCCAGTGTGAGAGCAGTGTCTTTGTTCACTTCCCCCGGTGCATTGCCAATAGTTAAACCACTCCCTTCTCTAAACATATTCCATTTACGTGCTGCATATACAGCTGTCGACTCATTTTTACCTTGCATTATTCCTACCACAGAAGGTTCCCTGCCGCTGTTAAAACAGCATTCTTCAGATCCACTATGAGCTGTACCTGTGTACCACCTCCTGTCTCTATCTATGCATTCTCTCTCTGCCCATATATGGTCATGCTTCCTTTTTTTTTACTCCCTGAATCTGCAAACCAGTGGGACAGACACAGACCCTCCGTACAATGTTTAATCATATATTATTTTAGTCCACTCCATTATACTCATTCCTGAACCAAAACTGTCTTCCATTCTCAATCTGTAACAGATCCTGGTCTCGATCTCAGAGCCAAACACTCTGCTAATTCGTGAACACAGTGTATCATCCCCAATCATACACCTACTTAAAACACCCCAAGGCAACCACACACAACTGCATACTACCACATAAACCAGTTCAATACTAGTAACATAACTCTACTTTATAGCACTAAGTTTCTGTTTCAGTATCATTTTTTAATTGTTTGTTTTCCATTCAAAGAAAATGCTATATCCCTGCTCAGCTCCTGCGTGAACTAAACAATCATGAATACTCAAATTCTCAACATTACCTATTTATTTTTAAGATGTTGCTTTATCTCCTTGCTTAGCAAAACCAGTCTAATCAATCATTAATAAACAACTTCTTAAAATTCTAAAATGTGACTTTGTTTTGACTGTACTTTTTGGAAACAACATATTGTAGCTGTTATATGTGTTTTGCCCTATGTTTTTATTTTATTTTATTTCGTTCACAACATGCAGCCTTCATCTTTGATATAGGATCTTTACCATTTCAGTATTTTGTGGTCAAGTCTACCAGTCTTGCTTTTTTCTTCCTCCTGACACTTTCCATTTCATTTTCGATGTATGTATTTTTATATATGGTTCAGTTATCACATTAATCTAGTTATCATCACCTCTCCTGTGTATGCCAACACTGCATTTCACCAATTTAAAAAGCAAACTCACAAGAAGCTCCATAAAACATTAATTTTGATAAACAAAACACACTATATCGTAATGTGCCAAGGGATCTAATACCAACACATATATCCTGATACTTCAATGACACTTTTATTTTTAGCTTAAACGTTTTCCTAATAAAACAGTAGCTAATTTACCTCTTTACTTCTTTGTCCAATGTGATAGGGTACTTTTACACTCAAACAGCAGTGTTCACTTGGGGGTGGCTACTTAATGTTGTCCTATTAATCCTTATTAACTAGAAGCAATATTTACACTCACAGCAGTACTTATTTGTTTACAGCGATGCCCCAGATTAGTGTTTCTCAACCAGCTATTCCTGTATAACTGGTTATCCCCATTATAATCCCAAGTCCCTTCACCTTGGGCATTATCTGTTTCTGTCGTTCTACTACTTGACTCATTTTGCACTCAGACTCTCAGCGTTCTGTGAGCTGTTGCATATGGGGCACCGTTTGTGTCATGCACCAATTTGTTCACAAAAGGGCTTTTGTGCATAAAATACATTGCAACATGCATTTCGTCCCACAAAATGAAAAACAAATGTATTTAATTTCATCCACTAAAGGCAAAAGACAATTTTCATTTTGTAGACCAAAAGGTAAAAGAGAGTTTTCATTTTGCGGACGAAATGAAATAAAGCTTTTTAATTTTGTGGACAAAATACACTTTTCCTTAGATCATTTTGTGGACATAATGAATAGTCAAGTAAACATTCTGTCCACAAAAAGCAAAGTAAGTTATCAGTTCTATTCACAAAATTATTTAACATATTATCATTTTGTGGGACGAAATGCATATGTGACAGACTGGCTTGCAGTGGTGAGGGTGATGACGTCACGGACCAGGAAGTAACTGACACCAAAACAATGGATGGGCGGTTGAAGCTGAGTGCTAGTGCACTCAGCGTATTTAATAAACAAAACAAAAACAAAAGATTTAACAAAACAACAAAACACAAAACAAAAGGGCACGAGGGCCAAACGAATCAACAAACAAACAAGTAAGTGTCGTGCTGGAGAATCCAGCACGTTTTAGCAATTGTTTTTTTTCCAAATGTGACTCGCTCTCTCCGCTCCCCGTACTCTCCTCTGTACACCCAACCCTGACTGAATGAAATGTGCATCTATATATACTGTTGTGCTGGGATTCAATTACTAATTAATTATTCACTTGAATCCCAGCACGTGAATTAATTCTGTGCAACCCCGTGCTCACATATTACATTTAACCAGTACGTGAAGTGATTTGTGCCCTCCTCGTGCCTAAATACAAATCTACCTTTTTAAATCACACGTGAAACGCAGACCCGTTTATATCCCGTGTACCAATGACTATACACCAACATTAACACACGCACGCAACACATAACACACAAATACACACAGGGGCGGGGCGCATTGCCACATATACCCCCCCTTGTGCGCAGCACACATGGCCTCAATGGCCACCTCCCCCCTTAAAAATCCAGCAGTCCAGAACAAAGTCTCGGGCTGGGAAGGGAGGCTTCAGTGGGCCCATGGCTGGCCATGCTGTCAGCACCCCTGCCGGTAGTGGCACGGCTGACAGCCTGCTGGTCCACGCCTGCAGCGAAATTGCTGCGGGGGATGCTGGTCTCCTGACCTCTCCCCCGATCTCCGGCAGCGAAACTGCTGCAGTGGGAGCAGGTCTCCGGACCTCCCCCACGATCTCCGGCAGCGAAACTGCTGCAGTGGGAGCAGGTCTCCAGACCTCCTCCCCTTTCTTCGTGGCCGACAGCTCCCCTTTCTGGGGCTCTGGCCACCGTACTCCCTGTGGTGGAAGTACGGGAAGCAGAGACAGCTCCTGCTGTTCTGCTTCTGGCAGTGGCGGAGGCAGAGGCAGCTCCTGCTCCTCTGCTCCTGGTGGTGGTGGAGGCAGAGGCAGCTCCTGCTCCTCTGCTCCTGGAAGTGGCAGAGGCAGCTCCTGCTCCTCTGCTCCTGGCGGTGGTGGTGGCGGAGGCAGAGGCAGCTCCTGCTGCTCTGCTCCTGCCGGTGAAGATGGTGGAGGCAGAGGCAGCTCCTGCTGCTCTGCTCCTGGCGGTGGTGGAGGCAGAGGCAGCTCCTGCTCCTCTGCTCCTAATGGAGGAAGCGGTGGAGGTGGCGGAGGCAGAGGCAGCTCCTGCTGCTCTGCTCCTTGCGGTGGAGGCAGAGGCCATGGGGCTGATGCTGGCCACTCAGAGGGAGGCTGTGGTGGTGCTGGCTCCCTCTGCTGTGGCGGCTGGGCTGGCGTGCGCCGTGCTCCCTTCAGCAGCATAACTAGAGGCTGCTGGGGGACACCAGCATCCTGCCCTTCTCCCCCCCAGAAAATCTCAGGGGGTTGAGCCTGCAATTCCTCCCCTTCTGGCTCTTGGGACGGCAGCAGCAGGTGAACCAACAGGTATTCTCCCTCTGCTGGCAGCTTGGGTCCTAGGGCTGTGGAAGCCCCGACTTCCCTCTCTTCGGGCTGTGGACGCACCGACTCCTCCCTTTTGGGCTGTGGACGCACCGACTCCTCCCTTTTGGGCTGTGGAAGCACCGACTCCCCCCTCTTGGGCTGTGGACGTTCGGGCTCCCCCCACTCAGGCGTAGGACGTTCGGGCTCCTCCCGCTTGGGCTGTGGACGCTCGGGCTCCTCCCGCTTGGGCTGTGGACGCTCAGGCTCCTCCCGCTTGGGCTGTGGACGCTCAGGCTCCTCCCGCTTGGGCTGTGGACGCTCAGGCTCCTCCCGCTTGGGCTGTGGAGACAAAACCAGCAGGCATTCTTCCTCTGCTGGTGGAGACGGGGACAGCAGGCATTCTTCCTCTGCTGGTGGACCTGCTACCTGGGCTGTTGTAGTTATAACTCCCTCCAGGTAGCTGAGGACCAACCCCACACCTTCCTCCCAGGTGCTTAGGGTCTGTTCCCTCGCATATGCCTCCCATCGCTCCCTATCCATAAACTACATGAACCGGACGACTACTGGTATAGACTGGGCCTCCAGCCCAGCATTTTCCAGCATCCAGTCCCGCACTTTGATGGCGTCTTCTGCCATTTTTTTTTTTTCCTCTTTTTTTTCAATCCAAAAATGCTGTTCCTGCTCTGGCCTGAGTCCTGGAGGCGCTGTAGATCCCACGCAGGACACCACGTGTCACAAAGACTGCCGGAGTGGGTGGCGTCAGACCAGAGCCAGGAAATAAACAACAGAGACTTGGGGTTTGGTTAAGCGATCACACGCTCAGCATTTAATGAATAAACAGACAGAACAGAAAATAAAAGGTTTGAACAGAACACAAAACAGGACACGGCACTTGTAGCCAAAATAAACAGACAAACAAAACGAACTAACACTTAACAAACGGTGCACGGAGACAAACAAACACGGTGAGAACAAACACTTTACGTTTTATTTTGCTTTGCTTTTCTTTCTCCTTGGCTCTCTCCCGTTCTCCACTCTCGAACACCCAACCCTGACTGAATGAAATGTGCATCTATATATACTATATATATATATAGCACGTGAAGTGATTTGTGCCCTCCTCGTGCCTAAATACAAATCTACCTTTTTAAATCACACGTGAAACGCAGACCCGTTTATATCCCGTGTACCAATGACTATACACCAACATTAACACACGCACGCAACACATAACACACAAATACACACAGGGGCGGGGCGCATTGCCACAGCATACTTTACATAAGAACATAAGAACATAAGAAAGTTTACAAATGAGAGGAGGCCATTCAGCCCATCTTGCTCGTTTGGTTGTTAGTAGCTAAAACTGGGGCTAAAACTCATTTTGTGAGACAAAATACACATTTTGTACACAAAATGTTAATTGTGTGGGACAAAACGCTAATTATGTGCACAAAATACAATTTTGTGGGACAAATGCTCATTCTGTGAGACAAAATACACATTATGTGGGATAAAATACCATTCTGTGGGACGAAATGCACTTTTGTCGTACAAAATGCACTTTCGTGGGTCACATGACTATTTAAGAACATAAGAAAGTTTACAAACGAGAGGAGGCCATTCAGCCCATCTTGCTCATTTGGTTGTTAGTAGCTTATTGATCCCAGAATCTCAACAAGCAGCTTCTTGAAGGATCCCAGGGTGTCAGCTTCAACAACATTACTGGGGAGTTGGTTTCAGACCCTCACAATTCTCTGTGTAGAAAAGTGCCTCCTAGTTTCTGTTCTGAATGCCCCTTTATCTAATCTCCATTTGTGACCCCTGGTCCTTGTTTCTTTTTTCAAGTCAAAAAAGTCCCCTGGGTCGACATTGTCTATTCCTTTTAGGATTTTGAATGTTTGAATCAGGTCTCCCCGTAGTCTTCTTTGTTCAAGACTGAATAGATTCAATTATTTTATTATTATTATTATTATTATTATTTATTTCTTAGCAGACGCCCTTATCCAGGGCGACTTACAATCGTAAGCAAATACAAATACATTTCAAGTGTTAGCCTGTCTGCATACGACATGCCTTTTAAACCCAGGATAATTCTGGTTGCTCTTCTTTGCACTCTTTCTAGAGCAGTTTGACATTTGATGTAAGAAACTTTTGGTAGTGGTACATATGTTAATTCTAAGTGATTTAGTTTTGCTGCTGCAACATGGTGAAAACAGCAAAACTCTTCGAAATAAAAAAACAATTAAAAAAAAACCCCAAAATTAAAAATGAAATAGCTTGATATTGTATGTCAAATGTGTATGAAATGTCACTATATAACACATTGCCTTCTCTGAGCATTAGTGCAATTGGCATTTAGTAAAGTGGACTTCTCTCTGGAGATAGGGGGCTGTCTTTATTCTCAATGTATTGAGTTGTGCAGATCTAGCAAGAGATGGCACTGAAGAGCATGACGCGCTCCATGTGAATCTTATTGTGAACCAAATGATTCAGGGTTCAGTGGTTCAGGAGGCTTCACTTTTCCCATCACTAGGTACCCCTATCTAACGCAGGGCAGGGTAAGCCTGTTCCCCTGTCTAAACCAGCTCTACAATTAAACCAATCCAAATCACAATCCAGCAGTTTCGTTGTCAGGATCCATACCTTTGTTCATTAACAGAAAACCCTTCTTTTTACTGCAAGATGGCCTCCTGGTAACTTCAGTTTCACCAAGATGGAGTTTAGTCTCCTAATTCCCAGGGTCCTAAAACCCTCATCACTATATATATATATATATATATATATATAGAGAGAGAGAGAGAGAGAGAGAGAGAGAGAGAGAGAGAGAGAGAGAGAGAGAGAGAGATAGATAGATAGATAGATATAGATATATATCAGACAAAAGCTAGCTGATGAAGGACATGGACCGTATTTCGCACTAATAGTGCCAAATACTGCTAGGTGACACTATTTGGCAGTGACACTATGTTGGCATAACAACTGTTGCTACTGTAGCATTAATTTGATGTTTTGGACCCGCACTTAATCATCACCGCCTAGTGTCCCGCACAGCCTGAGTCCCGGCCCTGAGAGGCTCTATGCAGCAAAGCACAATTGTAAGGTAGCTTATGTATTATTATTATTATTATTTCTTTCTTAGCAGACGCCCTTATCCAGGGCGACTTACAATTGTTACAAGATATCACATTATACATTATTTCACATTATACAGATATCACATTATTTTACATACAATTACCCATTTATACAGTTGTTTTTATTTTTTTAGTGGAGCAATCTGGGTAAAGTACCTTGCTCAAGGGTACAACAGCAGTGTCCCCCACTGGGGATTGAACCCACAACCCTCCGGTCAAGAGTCGAGAGCCCTAACCACTACTCCACACTGCTATGTAATGTAGTTTATGGATTTTATATATGTACTCTTTGATATCCTACAATCTGCATTTCTTTTAATTATGATAAGCTTCATTTGCTATTTGCTGTATTATGTGTAGACAAAGTTGGTGTTACTCTAATGAAATGCAATTTGATAGACTGCAGAGAAAACCAGCTGGACTGTGATGTTGTATATAATTGTGCTGCCATCTCCTGGCCAAACACGGCACTAAGGAGACTGTTAGCCTGCATGCTACAGACCGAACAGATGTGTAATAATTTGGTTATGTGATCTGAACTCACATAACGGTTTTGTACTTTTAATCAGTCATCGCATAAATTAGACAATCACTTATTTCCCCATTTTGATTTTCAGTTACAGTGGTTTGATTTCACGCACAACCACAACAGAAGCAATGGGGTGTTCTAATACATTAGCACACGACTGTAGTTATTTCTTCTTTTTTGGTCTTCACTGTGTAATCTTTGATGCTTTACAATGTAACTGCATCAGCTGGAAGCAGGTTGTAGGTGTGCTGCCCACTGCTTGTAGCTCTCCTTCTCAATGCTTCTTTCATAAAAACAAACAGGACACTAGAGGAAACAAGTAAGCGCTTTATTAACACGTTTCAACTCATTTTGAAGAATACAGTCTTTTGTTCATTTGTTTTAATCAAACACCACTGCACTGATTTTCAAGTGGTACAATTTTATTTTTATTTTCACTGGCAGCTAATGACCTGCATACTGCATTTGATGTAACACTTTACATTAAGTGTCTCTAATTACTGTGTATTTCCATAGTAGTTATTTAGTAAATTCATGTGGACTTACACATAATTACAATGTTATTATGCACAGTTACAATGTATTTAATGTGTTCATTTCTTTGCATGATATAACCCTAATCCTATCCCTATCACTAACCCTATTCACAAACACTATCCCTATCCCTAGTAACACAGCTGCAGTAGTAGTGGTGATGGCCTTGTTTTCCCTTAAACTTTGTTCCTGTATAGAGAGTCACAGTAGTTTCTCCAGACATTAATCTATCATGGCAGGAGTAACCACTGTGACCCCCAATCTAGCAGAATCACCAATAGAGAGCACACATAATAGGATGTTCGTGTCAGGCTGGTATCTCCACCATATGTTTGCTGTACATGAATTCCCCTATTGAAACTGGAAGGCCAGCAAGGTAGTCAGTGCAGACAGACCCACAGTCAGGAAGCTGGGCAGCACTGTTTCCAAGCCTCCTGTCACATGCTTCTGAATCCAGCTGCTGTAGAATGTCACCCTGGTGAACACCCCTGGTAAAATGTTATTGGGGTTCACAAAGCTGGTGATGCCAGCCTGCACCCAGTTACCATCGACTTCACAGGAAAGGGGGCCTCCAAAATCACCCTGAAAGAGAGAAAGAGATTCTGTACTGAGATGTAGCATTTACCAGGAGACTAGGTTTCAGGCCACTGCATGGCATACCAGGGAAGACTTAGGGTTTGGCACAGCAAAGTTGCCTCACATTAGGTTTCCTGGAATCAGATTTCAAGCCACTGTTCCTGAAAAAGTGGCTTTGTGTTCCCTTAGCTTTACATTTAATTGTTACAATTCCTTCAACTGCCTTCTGCCCTGTCTGCTCACCGTATGATTTAACGGGAAGTAAGGGGGTCGATTCTGTCGTTAGATGCACACTAGCCGACATCATCATTGAACCTACATGCATTTTGTTGAAAAGCAAGCAGCAGTAAACTGGAAGAGGACAGCAGTTCAAAGCTGAGGGAACACAAAGCCACCTTTCAGGAACAGTGGCTTGAAACCTGATTCCAGGATACCTAGTTTGAGGTTGCTGTATCAAACCCCGTCTCCCCTGGTGTGCCATGCAGTGGCCTGAAACCAAGCCTCCTGGTAAGTTCCAAGCCACGGTAGCTTTGTTCCCTCAGCTCTATACAGAGGTAAGATAGTTTTTCACTTTTACAATCTTTTTTCTAGCTGTATCTTTCTTTGTTTTAATGAAACTATATATTTTTTAGAAAATATAACTCTTTTGGGGTTTTATTTTCATTCTTGTTTGCTGTTGTTGTTATTCAACATGTTGTGTCTCTGATTCATTGTGTACAACAGCAATTGTGTGTGTCTTGTGAAGCACTGTAAAACATTTTATTGAAAAACAAACCAATAGTATATCATCTTGTAAGAGAAGAGTGCTTTTTATCTTAAAGATAAGAAATATTTTGAGTTGGTTATGCTGTTATAAAAAGGGTTCTTTAAATTCAGATCTCTACTCTTGGCTTTAGATAACCAGAACAATCTACTAGCATTACAAAAATATAGCTTTACAAAAGTATGTGCATGTAAAATAAATTATAGTTATTCACTTTGGAGCAAAGTCCTCCATTTGTTATTCTGATGGATTAATTGGTGTAATATCAGATAGAATCTGTGTCTCTCTTCAAGATACGTCTCCAGCTTGTGCTTAGTTCCTGTAAGTATATTATTCTTTTCGCTGTTGAATAAGTTCTTCACTACATTGAACAGATCTTTATAAAAGCTGGTTCTTGCATGTTAATTTTTTACAGTGCTTTTGTAGGTGCTCTGCTTTGCAAACTTCCCAGGCTTTTATTTTAGATAATATTTCAGAATAACCAGATGGTCCAGCTCTAACTTCCATCTAGACTTTCCTGGAATCATAGTTATTCATTGCTTTCTGTCTTCTACTACAAACCCCTCACACTTCTACATGTAGATAGTATCCACAGACTCCTTTCTACTGTTCCACTTAAAGAGTAAGTAGCAGGGTTCTGAAAAATATAGCGTTACACATCCCCACATGTTGCTACAACTGTTGAAAAAACAAAACCTGTAATTTTTCTTTTCATTGTTAACATCCTGACAACTTTTTGCAGTTATAACTTTAAAGCCTGTTTCAAAGCCCTTTTCAAACTCTCCTCTCTAGTCACTAGTAATGTAAGGATTATTGCCACATTGTCAAACAGACAAACACAGCAGTAACGATCCATGATGTGGCACAGAACAGAAAAGCCAGAGCGCTTGTTATGTTTTTGTTTTGTTTAGTTTTTTTTTTCGCTCATCCTGCAGTGATTTAGAGGACAGATTGTACAAAGTTCTGCTACACAAGTTTTAACTGGGACTAAGAGACAAGATAATAGCACTTTAAGGTGCTGTTATTAACCTATAAGGCTCTACATGGCCTTGCTCCACCTTACCAGAAAGATATTTTAACACCATATGTCCCCAATCGGTCACTCCAATCTGAGGATGCCAGGTTACCTTCCATACCCATTATTCAGAAAAAATACTCCGGTGGTAGAAGTTTCAGCTATATTGCACCAAAGTTATAAGGAAGCCTCCCTCGGTTTATGTTTTTAAATCTTGATTGAAACACACATTTTTATTGCTTGGCATATCCAGTTATCTAAAATGATATTATCTCATCTCAATATGACATATTTTACTATTTAACATTATTTTATTTATTTTAAATACTTTTAACTATTTTATGGGTAGTGTTCTTGTTATCATTACCATTATTGTTATTACTTTATATTGTGGCAGACCAGCGGGAGGACTAAAGGACTACATCCCCCAGAATGCCACGGGAGGGAGCCAGGATGAGGTACACCCGGCTCTAATAGTTAATGAATGCCACCTGCCTGTGATCAGCAGGCAGGTATTGAACAGGAACAGAAATATTTGTTCAGAGCAGTCTGTGTGAAGGCAAGAGGCTGTCAGTCTGTGTAAATCCAGTGAAAAGACCTGTGTGGTCGAAAGGAGGATTGTATAAGGTACCAAGCAAACCTGTGTGTTAAAAGTGTTTTGTGACTGGTAAATAACTGTCCAGTGTGATAGTAAGGGGAAACCCAAAGTATAGTTTAGCACTCCATGTGGGAGTTCAGTTTTGTTTTGTTTATTTTTGTTTTGTGTGTAAAAAAGTGCGCAACCACGCTAGACTTTCTATTTTAAAAGGGACGAGAGAATTTTAAAAGGAACTGAAGAACAGATTCAGCACTCTTCAAGATCTGAAAAAAGATGAAGCTATCAAGGTAAACAAAATCTATGAGGAAGTGACGCAAGTAATTGCAGAAACAGCAAAAAATATCGCTGGAACACAGAGTACCAAATGCGACCAGAAGATTACGCAAGAGACAAAAGACCTCATGAAGAAGGGAAATGAAACAAACAGCAGCTCTGAATTCAAAGATTAAATACATTGAGCTGTGCAAGACAGTAAGAAAGCGCATCACTGAGGATATACGGTCGTTCAACTGTAAAACTATTGAAAACAACCGAAGCATGAAGAAAGCAAAACAAAGACTGATCATCTGGAAAAAAATGATTTTAGCAATCAAACAAGAGGACAGAACTGTCATCAAGAACTGCAAATTGATTTTGAAGAGAGTCGAAGATTTTTACAGAAAATTATATCAAGACGAAAAGAGCAACGTAACAGATGACAAAGACGAGATGGAAAAAACGCAACCCGAGGAAGAAGTTCCAGACGTTCTACCGGAAGACGTGAAGCATGCTATCAAACATATGAAGACAGGAAAGGCACCAGAGAAGACGGCATAACAATTGACATCGTGAAAGAAGGAGAAGAAGATCTCCTCAGACAACTCTCTCCTTTGCTTTCTGTGGTCCATGTTCAGTGTGGTGCACACAATGATACCAAACAGCACAGTGATTACTTTTCTCCATTTAAATAGGCTGAATGACTGATTACAAGATTGGAGACATGTGTGATACTAATTAAAGAAACTAATTAGTTTGAAATATCACTATAATCCAATTATTTATTATCTTTTCTAAGGGGTACCAACAAATGTGTCCAGGCCATTTTAGAATATCTTTGGAGAATAAGCAATAATTCATCTCTTTTCACAGCTTCTTTGCTTTATTCTATGACATACCAAAGGCATGCAAGTATACATGATAAAACAGCTTTTACTTTCATCACTTTTCAGGAGGAATGAAGCATTATTTCAATGAGCTGTAAGGGTACCAACAAATTTGAGCATGTCTGTATATAAACCTGTACATTTACGGTTTTTTATTGCGCCTGCTGTGTACATCAGTTCAATAAAATCAACTTAATTATATATTTTTTTTAAATGGTAAAAACTCTAATCAGAATATAATAAAAACAAATGTCATAGGGCCCTAACGGTTAATGCTAATTTGTGATGTTAAAGCTGAAAACCATGTTATAAATCATGTCCAAAATGAAAATTTCTGTAATGCTAATAATACTGAATACGGAAAAAATAAATAGTATTTTGCTTAAATTTCCAATGCAACAGTCTCTTGACACAGGGGTTGTACCGACAGACTGGAAAATTGCAAACGTAATACCAATCCACAAAAAGGGAGACAAAACCGAACCAGGTAACTACAGACTAATAAGCCTGACTTCTATTATTATTATTATTATTATTATTATTATTATTATTTATTTCTTAGCAGACACCCTTATCCAGGGCGACTTACAATCGTAAGCAAATACATTTCAAGTGTTACAATACAAGTAATACAATAAGAGCAAGATAAATACAATGACTTTTGTTCAAGCAAAGTACAAGTGTGACAAAATACAATTCAATAATACAGCAGATAACAGTGATAGTTACATCAGGATATGATTAAATACAAAATACTACAGATTAAACACTTGGCAGATTACAGTATACTGAGGTACAGGATTAAATGCAGTAAAATAGGGGGCAGATAAGAGCAAATAAAGCGCATTTAAGGAAGGGTGATAGTGTCCCAGGATAAAAACAGTTCTACAGGTGCTGTATGAAGAGGTGAGTCTTAAGGAGGCGCCAGAATCTTATTATGGATCTTATTATGGAAACTATAATAAGATCCAAAATGGAAAATTACCTATATGGTAACAGTATCCTGGGAGAGAGTCAGCATGGTTTTAGGAAAGGGAGATTGTGTCTAACTAACCTGCTTGATTTTTTTGAGGATGCAACATCGAAAATGGAAAATTGCAAAGCATACGACATGGTTTATTTGGATTTCCAGAAAGCTTTTGATAAAGTCCCGCATAAAAGATTAATTCTCAAACTGAACGCAGTAGGGATTCAAGGAAATGTATGCACATGGATTAGGGAGTGGTTAACAGGTAGAAAACAGAAAGTACTGATTAGAGGAGAAACCTCAAAATGGAGCGAGGTAACCAGTGGTGTACCACAGGGATCAGTATTAGGTCCTCTGCTATTCCTAATCTACATGAATGATTTAGACTCTGGTACAGTAAGCAAACTCGTTAAATTTGCAGATGACACAAAAATAGGAGGAGTGGCAAACACTGTTGCTGCAGCAAAGGTCATTCAAAATAATCTAGACAGCATTCAAAACTGGGCAGACACATGGCAAATGACATTTAATAGAGAAAAGTGTAAAGTACTCCACGCAGGCAATATAAATGTGCATTATAAATATCATATGGGAGATACTGAAATTGAAGAAGGAATCTATGAAAAAGACCTAGGAGTTTATGTTGACTCAGAAATGTCTTCATCTAGACAATGTGGGGAAGCTATAAAAATGGCTAACAAGATGCTTGTATATATTGTGAGAAGTGTTGAATTTAAATCAAGGGAAGTAATGTTAAAACTTTACAATGCATTAGTAAGACCTCACCTAGAATATTGTGTTCAGTTCTGGTCACCTCATTACAAAAAGGATATTGCTGCTCTAGAAAGAGTGCAAAGAAGAGCAACCAGAATTATCCCAGGTTTAAAAGGCATGTCGTATGCAGACAGGCTAAAAGAATTGAATCTATTCATCTTGAACAAACTACGCGGCGATCTGATTCAAACATTCAAAATCCTAAAAGGTATAGACAATGTCAACCCGGGGGACTTCTTTGACTTGAAAAAAGAAAAAAGGACCAGGGGTCATAAATGGAGATAAGATAAAGGGGCATTCAGAACAGAAAATAGGAGGCACTTTTTACACAGAGAATTGTGAGGGTCTGGAACCAACTCCCCAGTAATGTTGTTGAAGCTGACACCCTGGGATCCTTCAAGTAGCTGCTTGATGAGATTCTGGGATCAATAAGCTACTAACAACCAAACGAGCAAGATGGGCTGAATGGCCTCCTCTTGTTTGTGAACTTTCTTATGTTCTTATGTATGTTAACCCTTTACAGAGATTGCTGATGGCCTTAGAATAAAATATATATACATTATACATTGCACCAGTTGGTGCTGCATCTGCTTAGGAATGCAAAACGTATCTGACCTTTTTTTGGAAAAACGCATACCAGGGTCAGTGACGCATTGTCGGTTGTGGTGAAAATCATACAGTGTTCACTGGTGCTGATGCCTAACACCTGTAATATGCAGGCCAAATTTAAACCACCAATCAGTGTAGCACTGTTGCTGATCAGCAGCCAATAACAAGCTAGCAAGGTCCATACGTTATTGTTCATGTGACGTTTTCACTTACTGAATTAATCTACTTGAGATAATTTCGTTCCCCAAACTTTAAAAGTCTATACAATATGTTGACATCGTTTTCATGCCATTTACATAGCTGGATTATGTATTTAGTTATGTATTTGTATTGAAGATAGCTTTCTTTTCACGGAAATAGTCTTTTTTGTGACAGCACCGTGAAAATAGTCACATATTTATTGTAGCATATTTTTTTCTTGTCGTAATTGTTTTGTATATATCTATATATGTAGAAGAACCCGTTACAAAAAAAAAAAACAGTTTAACAACAGAGCATTATGAATAATGTAGGCCTATATGCCCTTCGAATCAAGTTCCAGTTAGAAAGGTCATTCTACTATTACTATTACTTTTTCATTTGTCCAGTGTTATCGATTGTATTGCGTGGGGATTGTATTGTTTTCCTTTAGTTGTAATTGCCGTAACGCGAATAGCTGTTTAAACTTAATAAACTGTAAGCCTATTGCTTGAATTATAACTGTATAAGACCTGCTGTCTTATGTCTAAAAGGAGGTATGACACAGGCCCAGTTTTTGGGATTGAACCGCATAACAGTCTCTTGTTTTGATTGGTCCTTGTCTGTCACACGAATATGTCATCACACGAGTGGGAAAGGTTGCAAGCATTTTTAACATTGCGATCAGAGAGAGAAAGAGAGAGAGAGAGAGAGAGAGAGAGACTTTTGACTTTTAACAATCCTTTATTAAATAATATAACAGTACTACATTTTTGTTAGAATGCTAAAGGATTAAAAGAAAGTCTAAAAAACTATTAAAAAGCAGACTATGATTAAAAAATAAATAAATAAATAATAAATTATTTGTTTTTATAAAAGCACATTGAGCTCTCCCTCCTCACTGAGCGAGTAGACAGCCTCTCCCACACACCACCTCTCTTGGAAGCTCTGTAGGTCATAAAAAAGTTTAAAATAGGCAAAATCAACCTTTAACCTGCTAACCACTAGTACTCTGAAGAGGCTGACCACATCTGTCTGCCCTATGCCTGTCCGCTTATTCCTTCTGGATATTAAAATGGCCAACTTTGCCAAACCTAAAAGGAAATTTATCAGCACACAAGTATACTTGTGTTTTTGCCTATAGGGGACCCCAAAAATAAAAAGTGTCAGAGTAAAACCTGCTCCCAGCTGTTGCAGTCTCTCTTGCAGGAGGCTGAAGAGGGGCTTCAGTCTCCTACACTCGCTGTACATATGGAAAATGGTGTCTTCCTGCTGACAGAAGTCACAGACCGAGCTGATTTTATAGTTGATTCTGTGCAGGAACCGGCCTGTGGTCAGGATACCATTCAGGAGCCTCCACTGGAGATCTCCTGCTCTCTTGTCTAAGGGGGGTTTGTACAGCACCCTCCATTCTGGGGTCCCCTCATCTCCCAGAGACAGATGAGTCCTCCATTTGGTATCAACCATCCCTCTCAGTTTGCTGCAATGGGTTGCCTTAATACACAGTTTATACATCTCTTTACTATTTAAATTTACAAAATCTATATTTTTGATCTTTAATCTCCACTGGAGTTACCAATAACACAGGAAAAGCAGCACCCTGTCTCTGATCCCCCTGTTCTTGAGCCATCTCCTCTCTCAGAGCCTCACTGAGCTCCGGGGAGAGACAGCTCCTAACCTGACTCACCATCCTTTCCACCTGCCTCTCGCTGCGCCATCCCAGCCTGGCAGCCAGCTCAGCCACACTGAGCCAGCGAGAGAGTCCAGGGGTCATCAGGTGAGCCAGCCTGACTATTCCAGCCCTCACAAAGCTGGTCTGCAGAGCCTGTGAATGAAGGCACTGCACTGAGAAGAGGGGATTGAAAAGAATGGGCTCCTCTAGCAGCCTCTGGGCTGTCATTGAAGCTTCCTCTCTTCCCACCCTCACTGTTCTCCAAGTCTGTAAAACACTTTGATAAAAAGACGGCAGGTCAGAACTGTCCAGAGCACCGTGGTCAATTAAAAACAGGTCATATTTAAACCCCAGCCCTCCTACTTTACTTAAAAAAAACAGGCAAGCTGCTTCCAGTGAGCCCCCTCCCCAGTGTACAGGAGTCTCTGTACTGTTAATAAACGAAAAGCTGCCACCCTGCCTGTGATACTGACCAACCCCTGCCCCCCCTCATCCCGGGGGAGATAGAGCAGAGCCGGCTTCAGCCAGTGATTCCCACCCCAGAAAAACTCTACAAGGAGCCTCTGCAGGTTGGTCACCAAGTCTCTAGGAGGATCCAGACAAACCAACCTATGCCATAGCATTGAGGCCACAAGATTGTTAATGACCAGGACCCTCCCTCTATAGGACAGCTGAGCCAGCAGCCCCCGCCACTGACCCAGTCAGCCTTTCACCTTTTCAATCAACCCCTCCCAATTCTGCTCCATGTAAGTATCAGTACCAAGGAACACGCCCAGCACCTTCATCCCTGTCCTACCCCACCTCAAAACCTGGGGCAAAACAGGAGGGCCACCCTCCTGCCAGCTCCCTGACAGGAAGGTGTCACTCTTGGCCCAGTTAATTCTTGCGGATGATGCTCTCTGAAACATACTTAAACTCTGATGCAGTTTCTGGACGTCTCTTTTATTACTAATAAAAACAGTGATATCATCAGCATATGCTGACACCCTCACTATAGCAGGAGGGGCTGAGAAAGGCACCGTCCAGCCCGCCAGCTTGCTCCTCAACAGAGCCAGCAGGGGCTCAATGGAGATGGAGTACAGCATCCCAGACAGGGGGCAGCCCTGCCTGATTCCCCTGCACACTGAGAAGGGTCGACCGTTTATTTTTAAAACGCTAAAAACATTACTATATAAAAGTTTAATAAATTTAATAAACTGAGGGCCGAACCCAAAGGCTTCCAGGGTCTCAAAAAGGTAGTGGTGGTCGACGCGATCAAAAGCTTTCTCTTGATCCAAAGAGACCAGTCTCACATTAAAATCACCCTTCTTAGCTATCGATAAAAAATCCCGGATTAAAAAAATATTATCGAATATTGTTCTCCCAGGTACGCAATAAGTCTGATCAGGGTGAATTATTTTATCCAAACAGTTCCTCACTCATCGCTAAACTTCTAGAAAATATTTTTAAATCAGTACATAACATTGAGACAGGTCTCCAGTTTTTAAGCATGCACAGGTCCCCTTTCTTGGGCAGCAGTGTGATGATGGCCCTGCGGCAGCTTAGAGGCAGCTCCCCCGCCCCCAGGCTCTCTTGCAGCACCAACAGCAAGTCTGGCCCCAGCTCCTTCCAGAAGTGCTGATAAAACTCTACTGACAGTCCATCGATCCCTGGTGCTTTCCCTCTGGCCAGCTGCTTGACAGCAGTGGTCAACTCTTGAAGAGACAGTCCCATTTCCAGACTCTGCTGCTCCTCCAAGCTCAGACTGGGCAGTCTCTCCAGTAATGTATTGATATCAGTCTGGTTACATGACTCGCTGCAATACAGGTCAGTGTAGAATTGCACCGCCGCATCATTAATCTCCTCCTGACCAGTCAACTCTCTACCGCAGGGCAGCCGAACACAGGACAACCGCTTCCTATTTGCTCTCTTCTTCTCTAAACCAAAAAAGAAGCTTGTAGGAGCATCCATATCTCTCAGCTCAATAAATCGAGATCGCACTTGTGCCCCCCGCACCTTCTCCTCCAGCATGCTGCCCAAAGCTCGTCTCCGCTCCACCAGGGTCTCCTTTGCAGCTGTGCTCTGCTCAGTCTCTAACTGTAGGATCTCTCTCTCTAGCTCTCTTATGACTGAATTCAGTGACTTGGTTATGTCTAAAGTGTACTGCTGACAAAATAATTTAATTTGCGTTTGTTGTGTGAAATTTTAATTACTTCAAATTTAGAAGGAAGTTGATGTGGAGGTACAGTGCCTTGCGAAAGTATTCGGCCCCCTTGAACTTTGCGACCTTTTGCCACATTTCAGGCTTCAAACATAAAGATATGAAACTGTAATTTTTTGTGAAGAATCAACAACAAGTGGGACACAATCATGAAGTGGAACGAAATTTATTGGATATTTCAAACTTTTTTAACAAATAAAAAACTGAAAAATTGGGCGTGCAAAATTATTCAGCCCCTTTACTTTCAGTGCAGCAAACTCTCTCCAGAAGTTCAGTGAGGATCTCTGAATGATCCAATGTTGACCTAAATGACTAATGATGATAAATAGAATCCACCTGTGTGTAATCAAGTCTCCGTATAAATGCACCTGCACTGTGATAGTCTCAGAGGTCCGTTTAAAGCGCAGAGAGCATCATGAAGAACAAGGAACACACCAGGCAGGTCCGAGATACTGTTGTGGAGAAGTTTAAAGCCGGATTTGGATACAAAAAGATTTCCCAAGCTTTAAACATCCCAAGGAGCACTGTGCAAGTGATAATATTGAAATGGAAGGAGTATCAGACCACTGCAAATCTACCAAGACCTGGCCGTCCCTCTAAACTTTCAGCTCATACAAGGAGAAGACTGATCAGAGATGCAGCCAAGAGGCCCATGATCACTCTGGATGAACTGCAGAGATCTACAGCTGAGGTGGGAGACTCTGTCCATAGGACAACAATCAGTCGTATACTGCACAAATCTGGCCTTTATGGAAGAGTGGCAAGAAGAAAGCCATTTCTTAAAGATATCCATAAAAAGTGTCGTTTACAGTTTGCCACAAGCCACCTGGGAGACACACCAAACATGTGGAAGAAGGTGCTCTGGTCAGATGAAACCAAAATCGAACTTTTTAGCAACAATGCAAAACGTTATGTTTGGCGTAAAAGCAACACAGCTCATCACCCTGAACACACCATCCCCACTGTCAAACATGGTGGTGGCAGCATCATGGTTTGGGCCTGCTTTTCTTCAGCAGGGACAGGGAAGATGGTTAAAATTGATGGGAAGATGGATGGAGCCAAATACAGGACCATTCTGGAAGAAAACCTGATGGAGTCTGCAAAAGACCTGAGACTGGGACGGAGATTTGTCTTCCAACAAGACAATGATCCAAAACATAAAGCAAAATCTACAATGGAATGGTTCACAAATAAACATATCCAGGTGTTAGAATGGCCAAGTCAAAGTCCAGACCTGAATCCAATCGAGAATCTGTGGAAAGAACTGAAAACTGCTGTTCACAAATGCTCTCCATCCAACCTCACTGAGCTCAAGCTGTTTTGCAAGGAGGAATGGGCAAAAATTTCAGTCTCTCGATGTGCAAAACTGATAGAGACATACCCCAAGCGACTTACAGCTGTAATCGCAGCAAAAGGTGGCGCTACAAAGTATTAACTTAAGGGGGCTGAATAATTTTGCACGCCCAATTTTTCAGTTTTTTATTTGTTAAAAAAGTTTGAAATATCCAATAAATTTCGTTCCACTTCATGATTGTGTCCCACTTGTTGTTGATTCTTCACAAAAAATTACAGTTTCATATCTTTATGTTTGAAGCCTGAAATGTGGCAAAAGGTCGCAAAGTTCAAGGGGGCCGAATACTTTCGCAAGGCACTGTAAATAAGACAATTACTACACAGAGTAATTCCAAATAAGGTCCGCTTTATTTCACACCCTTGATACAATAATAGACAAACACACATACAAGAATATATTAATCAGAGATATAATATACTCATAGAGACGCAACTGAACTAATCCTTACCCTTCCAAGCAGATCGGGAGAGCCCCTCGACCCTGGTAAGAGAAAGCAGCTGTCTCCAAAAATACCGAGCAGGACTGCGCAAATCCTCACGGCTGACTCTCCTCAAACAAAGGTTATATTAATCACAGATCAATACAACCCATGAGACGCAACTGAACTAATTCTTACCCTTGCAAGCAGATCGGGAGAGCCCCTCGACCCTGGTAAGAGAAAGCAGCTGTCTCCAAAAATACCGAGCAGGACTGCGCATATCCCCACGGCTGACTCTCACCAGAGCAGGGGGGGAACCCATCCTTTATAGCTTACCAAATTAGGCTTCCGCGTGCGAGAGAGTAATTGGCCAGATCACTCTCTCGAGGCTCGCCCTGTGAATTATTTCTGTAAGCTATCCCTTTTCCCATAACATTCTGAGACAAACAAGGTAGATAAGCGGTACAAAAACAAGTTAGTTGAGCAGTACGAAAACAAGTTAGATAAACAGTACAGAAACAAATTATACAAGCAGTACAGGTTATTACAGGGCAAGGGCACAGATGGACTCGAATGCATTTCTATAACTTTCTAGAACATTTTTTTTTATTTCAGCGTTTTTCCTATATCCCACCACTGCCTCAGATTCTTAAATTGGCTTTTTTGTTCTTGCCATTTTAACCAAAAATCCTTAAACTGTTTTGTAAAATTAGTATTTTGCAATAATTTGGTGTTAAAATACCACTGAGATACCCTGTGTATTTCTTTACCTGTAATTGCTGTGATCAGAGTGCAATGATGGTCAGACAAGCTGTTCGGTATTATTGTTGCTTGTGTGAATTTATTGAGGTGGTGTTTGAATGCATATATCCTATCCAATCTTGCTCTAACTGTATACTGAGAAAGGCGGTGTGACCAAGTATACTGGCGAGTGGTGGGATGCAGACACCTCCAAACATCAACCAAGCCACTGAACTTTAAAATAGCGGCCAATTCTCTCGCTGAAGGAGGGTGAGGTTCAATACTATTCCTATCCTTATTAAAATCTACTGTACAGTTAAAATCCCCTCCCACTATTAATATATCATCATCATGTACTGTTAAAAGAGTCTGCTTTAAAACATTCAGGAATACAATTCTATCCCTTCCTATATTTGGAGCATAAACATTAATAAAATCATAAACTATCTGTCCTATCTTAGTCCTCACTTTTACAAGCCTCCCTCTAATTATCTCTTTAAAATCTAAAATGTCAACTTCCAACCCTGGTTGAAAAAGCACAGCCACCCCTGTGCTGTTATTTGTTCCGTGGCTCAGCACACACTGCCCTCTCCATTCAACAAGCCATCCTGCCTCATTCTCTCTGTCTGTGTGTGTCTCCTGTAAAAAAGCCACTCCCACCCTCTTCTGTTCTAAAAATTCAAATAACTGTGCTCTCTTAAAATCCTGCCTACAACCATTGACATTAAAAGAGATAAAATTAATTCTATCCATGATGGCTAAAAAGTTTAAAAAGACTAAGAAAAAGCAAACAGTAAAAGATGTAAAATTCCTATAAAACCTATCCATTTTTCAATAAATAAATAAATAAATATTTATACTTTGGTTTTCTGATGTAACATTTTCCTAACTGTTTGCATGAATTTCTTCAGTCTATACCGTTTCGGTTGATCTAATTCCTGTGTTGTGACTTTCTTGAGGGCTATATGTGCAGAATTCAAAAACAATTTCAGATCTGGAAACGACTGTTTTATATCTACGCCTCTCCGACCTTTCGTTTGATCCAAAAACAATCTTATTTTGTTGACTGAATACAGTTTTTTCCTGGTAGTTTGGCTGTCAGTAATGTCGGAGAACAGTGAAGAGTCCGAAACCTCGCCGCCGTCTACACCTCCCATCTCCCCCTCCTCATACTCCTCATCGCTGTCATTGACCGCCACCGCTGATATTTTCAACTGCTCCTCTCCCTTTAACTCAGCTACTACCTGTTGCGAGTCAGACAGAGATGGATTCACAGCAGCGCCAAGTAGAGACTCAGCGCTGCACTCCTCTCCCTCTGAACAGGGAGGCACAGCAGCTCCAGGCAGAGACCCAGAGCCACTGTCACTCCTCCCCGGGTTCAAGTCAGGAGCCCCCGCGGCACGAGATTCCACTCCCGCAGCGCCGTGGCTCCCAGACTCGAACCTCAGTCCCTTATCAGACCTGAGCCCAATCCCCTCACCATCCACTCCTTCAGAGCTGACGGGCTGAGAGAGCCCCTGATCCAATGAGGCCGCTCCAGAGCTCCGCTCCGACACACTTTCACTTTCTTTAAGGTCTGTAGCTAATGTTTTTATACTTTTTTTTCCTTTTTCTTTCCACCACAGTGAATTCATGATTTCCAGCGGTCTCAGCTGTCTGTTCTATTAGCTCAGTTGGTTCTCCCGGACCTGCCAGTGGCTCTGGCTGGCGCGGATCTTCCTCCCGCTCTCCCCGATCATCCCTGACTTCCTCCCCACCAGTTTCACCCTGTTCTTCCTCATGCTCCAGTCTCGGACAGTTTTTACGCTGATGCCCCTGCGCTCCACATTTAAAACAGCGCATTGTGTTAGTGCTAGCAAAGACAACGCATTTGCTTCCTTCCACAGTAAACGTCCAAGCTACATCAATATCTACATTAGGATTATTTAATAAAATGAATACCTGCCGTCTAAATGACATGACATGCTTTAGTTTGGGATCTTTGCATCCTAACGGTATCGATCTAATTGGGGATGTTAATTTTCCGTACCTTGAAAGCTCCCTTTCCAGCAACTCATTTTTAAGGAAAGGGGGCACATTTGACAGAATCACCTTAGTTACAGGTGTAGCTAGCGGAGACACCATCACCAAACTTCTTTTGACCACAAAACCTTCCTGCACCAGCACATCAACAGCTTGTGTTTCACTGAAAAAAATAACTAACCCCTTATTCATGCGTGACGCTGATTTAATTTGACCTTCTCCTACCACCTCACTGATAGCGAGCAGGAATTCCTCCACCGACACTGCGCTGTCAGGATCACAACGACAGCCGTGCCGGCGAGTCAAACCTGCCGTCGCCATAGCTGAGTCTGAGCTGACCCAAAGTCAGCACAAACACAGCTATGGACAAAAACAAAACAAACAAACAAACAAACAAACAAACAAACAAACAAATAAATAAACTATTTACTATATAAAACTAAAACAGTAATATAATAAATAATCTACGTACACACTCCTACCCCAAACGCTTCCTCCAGCACCTCCCGTAATCCCACAATCCTCCTCCTCCGAGAGAGAGAGAGAGACCTGCTTTCCACAGCCTTTTAATGAAAATATAATGTGGTATTTTGGTGTTCTAATATAACAAACTATGGATTATTACTTGATATGAATTATCATGTTATGCACGAATGTATGACTTGGCTTTCTGTAGTGGTGTACTTTTTTCTTTCAAATAGCATATGTCTATAATCCTTTGCGCGATATATTTAAATAGCAAATATATCTTCCACACTATTACAGTTTTGTTACAGGACACATTAGTTTATCTCTAATGTAATCACAGTTTTACATATAGACTGCCCCTGTTTTCATTTATGTCTCTGGGCCGCTTTCCTTTTCAGATAATGTCCCAAATTTTTGGCCGATTTGCAGGCCCGGCATTATGGGCAGGCTTTAGAGGGCCTGGCCCGTCCAGTTTAGGTCCAGTGCCCCCCCCCAGTTTCAGATTCTAAATTGATTCAGTACCGTCACCATCCAGTTCTAGCGGTAGATGCCTGCTGGAACGTGTCAGCACCAATTGTGAATCAAATTTAAAATCAATCCGCGCAAGCGCTGGCTTTTTCTTTTTGGCTTGTAGTTCATGTAGTTCGTGTAGTTCATTATTGGACAGTAAATACTAAACAAAGACACAATTGGTCCAAATTAGTTTTATTATCCACCAAAACCAGCCAATCAATACTTTACACCGACGAAAGCAACCAATCCTGTATCTGCAACTGCCGAGAGCCAATCACAGACGGAGTGTCAGCTTGACTGGAGGACAGACACAGCACTATTGCTCCATTCATATGTAAATTCAAGGTTTTGGCTGAAAGTAGAAACGTGGTGAGTTAAGAGGCATTTTAGAGTGGTTTTTAATGAGAGATTGTATTGGTAGTTCAGACTCCATAGGTAGTTCAGGCTCTGTTCATTTCCTAGGAAATGTCCAGATTATAAATAGTGATTTAAAACTCTAACAAGTTAATAAAACATTTAAATCGATTTACTAATTAAAAATGGTAAAATCATTTTCTAATAACGATAGTGCCCTCTCGACGATGGCTCTACCATGTGATAGTTGACCTTGACTTTCGTTAGTGCCCTGGCTTTCAACTCGGGACGCAGAACTCCCGTCGCGATCAGCTACACGGTATCATCGACGGGCACTATCGCTTAAATAAAAAATCTATGAGAAATCATTAATCAAATCAAATTAAAGTAAAGCAAAGCACAACAAAAATAATAATAATTTAAAAAATGTCTGGTGTCGGGAACCCCCTTTGTAGGGCCGTCTTTTCGGATTGTTTACGAGCGTATGCTTTTTATGTTCAGTATTGAATAGTCTGTTGAAAGTAAGCATTATATGTACATTCGTTACTTTACAGTAATGTGGTGTGTGTGGGAAGCTGTTTATTGCAATCTCTGTAGAGAGAGGGCCTGCTCACTCACTATGATTGTATTCATTTCAAGTATTGTTGCTCAGACACCCCGTTGTTGCTAATGCGGTAATAATAATAATTTAAAAGAAAAAAAAAACTATTCGGAAAGAGCTGTGGTAATTCGTGCGGTGTGGTAGTTCATAATATAGTGCTGTCATGTTATTTATTTAATTATTTGTTTACAGTGTTCATGATGCTGCCAGGCCTGCTGATTTGGTTTTTAGATAACGTCCCAAATTCTGGGGCGCTATAGTTTTTAGATAACGTCCCAAATTCTGGGGAACTCTGATAACATCCCAAATTAAGTTTGGCCTGCATATTTACAGGTGTTAGGCATCAGCACCAGTGAGCACTGTATGCTTTTCACCACAACCGACAGGGTGTCACTGACGCTGGTATGCGTATCAGGTGCATCAAGAATGTATGTTTTAATGGGAAAATAATTATATAGCAAGTTTTAACGGTTCTTTCAAAAAATCCAAATAAGTTCCTAATTAAAAGGATTTTATTTTTTTTACTTTAACTTATTTATTAATTTATTTTGTCAGGCTTATTAATGTAAGAGTAAGAGCTTCATGGGGTGCCTGGAGTCTTCACTTCAGTGTACAGGTTGCACAACTGATTAAAGATGCTCTGGTGATAATTGCTTCTTTGTGCATTCTTTTTTAGATCAAAACTGTGTTAATGACACATGCTGCTAATAAGTTCTTAAGTAAAGTAAAAGAAGCCTTTACTTCTGAATAGGGGCTGCAAAACTCTTTATTAATAACCTATATGCTTCTAATAAGCTCTTAATTAATGACAATGAAACCTTCACATCAGTATAGGGGCTGCAAAAACCTTTATTAATTACCTATATACTTCTAATAAGCTCTTAATTAATGAATATTAAACCTTCACTTCAGAATAGGGGCTGCAAAACACTACTAGTGACCAATAGCCTCCTAATAAGCCTTTTATTGGAAACATAGTCCGCCTCTGGGATAGAGTGCTATCCATGCATGGTCCACTTTGTTTTGCTGCTTTATTACCAAGGTATTAATCATATACAAGCAGCTAGTAGGATCTAATATGGCCAAGAACAGTCTTCACTTCAGTATAAGGCATGCAAATCCTTTATTAATGTCCAGTAACCTGTTAGTAAGGCATGTTTGAGAATAAGCATAATAAGGCTGGGACCCAATCAAAACTTTGACAACCTGCTAATCGCATTTAACGAAACTGAATTTTAACAGCGTTTTCTTTTTATTAGTAGAAGAGATAAGATACTTTCAAGAAAAAAGAAAACGCTATTAAATACAGTTTTGTTAAGTGCAATTAGCGGGTTGTCAAAGTTTTGATTTGGTCCTGGCTTAAGTACCTAACAAACCCTAATTAGGAGGCTATACATGATGTATTATGTTCTAATTAGTCACAAATAAGTACAGACTAAATGCCTAATATGTAGTGTTTAAAATAAAGTGTTACCAAAAATTCTGTACTCCATCTTGGCGTAAAGACATTTGGATTTGTGAAAACGCTTTCCTGCGCAGTGCAGTGGCTTTCGAGTAGTCTTGAAACAACAGCAGTTTATCCTGACCATTTGAGTTATATACAGACAAGTGGAGACGGACGGCACTTGCTTTTTCCCAGACTAGGTGACTAAACAACCCATGGCTAGCAGACATTCGGAAGCCAATAACGACCTGGTGGAACCCAGTGGAAAATTACTTATTCACCGACTGGACGCAGTTAATCATCCAGTTTGTTTACATTGTTGCTTTTTTTGTATCTTGTTTTTTTTCTTTTGACATTGTCTCACAACCAGGATTGTCATTTCTGTTTTTATTTTTTGGAGATTAATAAAAACTTGAATTATATTGGAATCTACTGTTGGCTTCGTCTATGTGAACCACAATATATCATTTTAAAAAGGAAAACTGCTGTGTACCAAAAGGTGCAAAATCAAAAAGAAAAAGGTAATGTAGGTATACAAAAATGTGAATAATTGATAAAAAAAAAATCAGTTATATCAGGATGTTTCGGACTACAAGTCCTTCAGCTGGATGGAAAATGCAATGCATAAATAAGCAGTTAAAAACAAGTTGTCTTTCAAAAGAAAAGAAAGATAAAGAGAAGGAGATGTGATACCTTTCATTGGACTAACTAAATAATAATTAATCACAAGCTTTCGAGACCTCAAGGTCTCTTCTTCAGGTGAAAGTAGGAAAGAGAGATTGATGTTGTAAGATTGATGAGGTATCGCATCTCCTTCTCTTTGCCTATCATCTCTGGAATAACACGGGTACCATTTCATCTATCAAGAAAAGAAAAGTTCCGGAGGATGATGACCTCATGACTTCAGAATAGAATTTTCATTCCAAGAGGTTCCAAAGTGCCTAATTTGAAAATGAATTTGTGTTATTTTTGTTTCCTGGCTGTATTTGTATCATAGCAGTGGCTTATCCCACAAATTGTGATGTCTTCTGCAGTGTGGTCATTTGTGTTAAAATGTGTGGCAACAGGAAACGTAGAGGCTTGAACAACGCAATAGTCAGCATAACGGTCCTGTGCCAGTGTGGTAACCCTCTGCCTTCCAGGATTACTCAATCGGGGCGTGGTAGTATCTTTCAGTGTTCTTGCGTTAATTAAAATCATGTCTTTTCAAATGGCTATTTATACAGATTCTTAATCAACTCATTTTGGCAATTTTAACTCAACTAAAATAACAAACACTGAGCAACTGGCATTTTTATTAAATGACTTGAGCTCAGTATTTTGTTATGCCAAGGAACAATACTACTCAAACAATCAACAAACCTATTTGCTCACTACTTAAAATGTAAATAACACTGTGTATGTGCCCAATGAGCTATTGATGTAAGATTAGACTGTTGTGTTTTTATTGTATTTTTAATATCTCCACTTAAATGGCTTGTCCCTTTTTATAACTTGGCATTTTTTCGCATTGAAAATGTGTTTTTGTTTCAGACTAAAATAACACAGTGCTGCTATAATTGTGGGTAGGTCCCTTCATTAGGAAATGAGAACAAGTCCATCTTGGTTTTCTTTTCCCCCAACCACTTACACAGAACAAATGTTTTTTTTTTTTCTTTTATTGAATGCAACATTAATCATAATAATACATCAAAATACAACATGCGAAGGCAACACGTACAATGTGAAAGATGTCGACTACACAAATCGAAAGCAGGTACAAGTTCCTTCCTTATGCAAAATTAGACAGACCATGTCTGTCACACAGACTAGTGTGTTTCCACACTGAGGTATTATAGCTTACACAAGGCTTCGTTGGCATGCACCGGTACATCTGACAGTACACGCGGAAGTCAGAAGAGATGCTCCAGAAGAATGATTTTGGACATTGGCAATGCGGCATTATGCAGATGTTTGGACACATACGGATTATTATACAATGACCAAATACATTCGGAACAGCAAAATGGGATAGTTTGTGTTTTATTTTTCATGTAGTGCTGATGTACCCTTTAATGTATCCTTTTCCTTGCTATGGCCAAATGAAAAAGGAATTTCTGAATTAAAAACAAGATTTAATAAAAGCACACATTATGAAGTATCCTTAGTCAGTCTATTTACAGAGGTGGTTGTGTATTGGCAATGTAATTATTATGTAACATGTGTAGTTACAGTGTAGTTAGACATGTAATAAAGGGTTAACACTTTGCATTAATCCTATCCCTGACACAAACCCTTTTCTGAAACAATTGTGTACTTACATATATTGTGCAAAAATATTTCCACATTGAGTACATCATAACTATATATAATAACATTGTGATTATGTGTCAGTACACATGTATTTACTATGCAACTGTGATGTAAATGCACAGTAATTAGATAGACAATGTAAAGTTCCTGATACCTCTGCTGCTTCAGCTTAGAGCCATCGCTGTAAACAGCAGCAAACGGCTGCAGTTCTTAGGAAATCTGAATCAGTGACTGCCGCATCTCTACTAGCTGGAGTTTTCAGTCATTACATCTTGGTGATGTTTAAGGTACTGGGATGCCAAAGTGGAGTTCTCAGAAACATGTCTAATCCCCAAGTTAATCTGGTACCACTAACCTGTCAGCATGCAACAGTCTGCCCCTGGTGTATGTGGGAAAACACCACATGTGTTGTATTTATTCTTGATGGTTAATGGTTACACTCTGGGGAACCAGATGCACTAGACATAAGACATGTTCCTGAGAGCTCCACTTTGGCCATCCCGGTCAAACGCTGTAGCGTGCATGTGTTAACATGTCTGTCAATTCCTCTGACGTACATCGCACTCTTGAGATTATTAACTCAAATATCCTGTGCAACATGAAGAAAAGTTCATTCCAAACCCTTAACTGTTAATTCTTTATTATAAATGTAGGGATTTGTAAACATCTGTCAAATATAAACTTCCTTACATTTTTGACAAAATACATACTAACTGGTTGTCACACTTGTTCCAGGTTTTGCTGTAATAAAATACAAAATAGAATGAAAATAGAAAACATCTTGTGCCGGTAAGTTGATGTAACAACTGAACCCATGAAACAAAGCAGTTTCCATGCAAGACATTTAAAAAAAAGACTGGAACAAGAAAATAACTCTACATTTTGAAAGTGTGTTTGTGAATTCTTTACTTATAATGAATATAGACTATGCTTTTTCTTATGGTAGTTTGTTGCAATTCCTTTAGGCATATTAGTTTCATAGCAAAACAAGTTTATTCATGAATGATAAACAGCATGTTTACACGTTTGACACTTGTCATTTGAATCTGTGATATCCCTACATTTGACATTTTCTGATAAAGACACATTTTCATCAGTATCAAACCACATCATTTAAAAATGTTACCCTTGTGTTTTTGAACCAATGCATTTGACCTAGTGCTTGCCTATGGCTAAGTGGCTTTCAAAATATCTATGCGTTAAGTTTTAGGGTGGTTCATTTATCCTTGGTTGTTGGTATCTCTGCTCAGCAACAGAGTTGTGTGTTATCTTAATTGCTCAGGTCGCGATAAGCGTCAGGCTTCAGGATACACCCTGTATTTAAATAAACATGTTGTTTTCCACATACAGGGGCGAGTGAATGTTTGGTCACAGTGGGCTTGCAGCCTAAACGTGTCCATCTGTTAATCCCTCTCTGTCCTTTTCAAAACCATTCCAAGATGTATCTTAGAAACTGTTGGAAATACTGAAACAAGTTTTCCATTAGTTGAATTGACAACAAGAAATAAAAGGTTTCAATTTGCCAGTGAATATTTGTGCTCTGTCCACTGCCTGTGTTTTCTACTTAAATATAATGAGCATTAGATACAATTTGATCATGTAAATTAAGCACATTATACTGTGGAGGTGACATTGGTACCTAGTTTCTCTATTTTACTTCAGTCGTGTTATAGTTCCCCTGGTAAAAAATGAAATGGTGGTAACTACCTCCCAGCTGAGGAAGATATTTATTTTCCTTCATTTCAGTGCATTCAAACTGTGGCTTTTTATTTTCAGGAACTTTGAGGAGGGAGCCCCTCTGTCAAAGAGGCTACATATCGTATTCTGAAGAATGTGGTTATCAAGTGACTGCATTACACTCCAGATAGGGCGGGTGTAAGTTAGATAGCCACGAGAGACGACAAGTTAAAGAAGAACCCCTCCCCCCCTTGTTTTTACACACTCTGTTTTAACAAGTCAATTTGTAAACCAAGGAAACATACTTTAAGTGAATTTAGGATACTGTGGAAGGGTGATGGGCAATTTACTGACACACACAGGAGACAGAAGGTTTTATTTGCAACACCGCTCAGGTGCCCAGTTTTATTTTGGTAGTTTTATTTTTATTATTTGTCGCCAGATTGTCCTGGTGCTGCAACTCCTCTTATACCAACGATGGTAAGCAGGGGTTGCACTTGTATCCGTCAGCACACACAGGTTCTCTGAAATAATAATGAAAACCAAAGGCGAAATAAAAAGAGAAAATAAAACACAGTAATAAAACTACAAAATAAAGGTGCTGCTTATGCAGTGCCCTCACTGCCGCTAAGCCGGTCAGTTTGGGTCTCCGATCAAGGGTTTGGTGTATTGAGCATTTCAGGAGGCTGAATGTACTGTATATCTGGAAAAGTAGTGGTGTTAAATGTGCTGTTTTATTTTGCCACAGAATTAGTTTTGTCTTGTTTACAATATTTGTTGCAAGCTGCAGCAGAACTCAATGGCACTGCTTGACACTACGGGGCTCGGGCACAGGAATATCACGCATGCAAGTCCAGCAATCTTTTATTATTATTATTTGTTTATTTAGCAGATGCCTTTATCCAAGGTGACTTACAGAGGGTGTGTGAACTATGCATCAGCTGCAGAGTCACTTACAACTACGTCTCACCCGAAAGACGGAGCACAAGGAGATTAAGTGACTTGCTCAGGGTCACACAATGAGTCAGTGGCTGAGCTGGGATTTGAACCGGGGACCTCCTAGTTACAAGGCCTTTTCTTTAACCACTGGACCACACAGCCTCCTCCCTGGTACCAATCACCAATTGCAAATCAACCTCTGTTCAAATAACCACACTACCTGGTACTAATCACACACACACTACCTCACTAAATTGAAACACCAACTTAATAATGTTACTTACATATAGTTAATTTAAAATTACTAGGAGCAGGATCAATTACCTATCTTGCCTCAGACGCTGGTTACCTGTAGACAAAATATGATAAAGTACAGCTGCGAAATTTGAAACAAAGTTTGCTTTTACTTACTTGCTGCGTGCACTGTGTGCAGCCCGTGCACTGTGTGCAGCCCGTGCACTGTGTGCAGCCCGTGCACTGTGTGCAGCCCGTGCACTGTAAGGGCGTGGGGCGTGTATGCGCGTCATGCATGCTATTTCACTGAGTAGCAGGTGCGCGCCTAATGTTATTCTATGGAGAGGGAAACAGAAATGGTCAAACGTGTTGTTAGTTGCCTAAAGAGTACCTATCCAGGACAGTTTGAATGCAGATATTCTGTAGATCTGTAAATGGCGTTTTTGTAAGTTCATGGTTTTAAAATCAGTTTGGTAAATAATTGTATGTGTTTGTATGAAATTGTATATTCCAGGGGAGGATTTTAGGAGGTGGGGTGTAGATATACCTGGTCCTAGATGTCACTCGAGACAAAATGATAAGGAAAGGGAGAGCTAGAGCTAGAGCTAGTTAGCACTTAGAATAGTGGAAAGGGACTGGGCTGTGGTAAAATACCTATAGCAGTCGCCAGCTATTTTAATGATTATTGTTATTATTACTATTTTTGTTTTGTTTCTGAGCCAAGCTTGCTGTACATAGTTTATGAACTGTCCCTGCACTGTTCCTGTTTGTTGGCTAATAAAACACCAGCCACCCTGTTGAAACATATCTCCTGTGTCCTCACTTCCTTCTTGCAACATCTTGTGCACCGGTCGCTCACAATACTAATCCTGCTTGAATGTTTACTATAGCTTGTCTCTCTATGCATCGTTCTGCTTCAATAGAAACACAGAGATATTGTTGGCTCCCCAGTTTGTTTACATTGCCCCAGTCAGTTTCAGCTGCAGACAGGCAGACACACAAGCTTCCTCCCTCCTTGACGCTGCCTGTCCACTCTGTCACTAATGTGAACTAAACAGACTGAAACATGCTGCTGCTGCTACCTGCAGGAGCAGGGGGGTATGATAGGAACGCCATACTGTATGTGGTAACACTTTACGTTAAGTGTCTCTGATTACTGTGTATTTACACAGTAGCTACTTGTAAAGAAGATTATAAGTACAAAACTGTGATTCCGATGTACAGCTGTGCAATGTATACTGTTATGTGGTTGCTATCAGTTAAAGTTTTATTGCATGAGAAAGTGTCAATAAAACTGACTTCATCTGTGTGATCAAAATGTTGTTGACACACAGAGATAGTCAGCCACTAAGCTTTGCGCGTAAAGGGGTGTAAAAACTGTATTAAACAGCAGGCACTTGGAGGTGCATTTGAGAAGCATCAAGATCCTCTATGAACACACACCAGCGCTGTGTCCGCTACTTCTACCAGAAACTGGTAACTGATATCATTGCTTCATGTATGTTAATAACTAGTGACCTCATTATTGTGTCTAATGATGATAATTAGGTGTGGTAAAATAGGTACATAAAGTGAAGAGGTATACTGCAAACACTGTTTCTCCAAACTTTATTATCTAGCTATAGCCAAAATAATCCAATGTTGAGTCATTGGTATGCAATAACTCAATGTAGCATGCTGGTAGGGTACAATGCTACTGAAAAATGCATATACATATCATTTAATATAATTATTATACATATTCTATCTCTGTTTAAATGAGGGGAACACAATCACATGCAAAAATTTGAATATAATGTAGTTTCTCAAGTTTAAAACTGCATATTGTGTGGTCCAGTGGTTAAAGAAAAGGGTTTGTAACCTGGAAATCCCTGTTTCAAATCCCAGTTTAGCCACTGACACATTGTGTGACCCTGAGCAAATCACTTAACCTCCTTGTGCTCCGTCTTTTGGGTGAGATGTAGTGACTCTGCAGCTGATGCATAGTTCACACACCCTAGTCTTTGTAAGTCACCTTGGATAAAGGTGTCTGCTAAATAAACAAATAATAATAACACAGGTAGTAACTTATGAACACAACTAATGGTTTTGAAATGTATATATTTAAAGCAAGCATACATCAGTAGCCTATTAAATACTTTCTTGCATCACATTGTACTGTCTGCTATACCGCTAACCGTGTATATATTGAAAAACGAAGAAAAATAATAATAATAACTGGTACATAAACATGCATTAAAAAACTTGAAATGCAAACTATCACCTTTTGACAGCATTAAAAAACAACGACCTTGTGACGATGTACCACGTTCTGGCCAGATGGTGCTCGATGTTCAGTTTCTGTGTATATACCCCTAGGCACTCCCTAGGCACTACAATAGAAAGCTGTAGAAAACAATATAATGTAGAGTACTCTGCCTGTTAGAATGTTCTCTGTGAAATGGTACGGCCACACCTTTACAAATCAATCTGAATTACTTCCTCTTTGCTTTTTCACACGTGAAATAAATATAATCGAATCTGAGTCTATGGCTTCAGTGAAATAAAATATACTAAAATAAACTTAATAAATGACAAGTTTCTTCAAATGTTGGAATGGTTCGAGATTCGCCACATTAAAAAATACTTTTATAGTCGAAACCTTTCTCATTGTGTTTATTTTAGTATTTCTAACTATCCATTAACAAAAACAATGAATAATATTTCTTATAATACGTGTCCATTAAAATAAAATCTACACGTGTTGTATATGGGCGTTAGCAGGGGGCATTACTAAATAACATGCTTGTTTCGTTTCGTTTACGAAAAAAACGTTTGTTACATGCAGCAGGCTACTGACACTTACGTCAAACTCGATTGAGACACCATCTGCTATCGTTTCCTAATGTGCTCGTGATGGCCAGAATAAAGACTTGTGAAATACCTGCTTCCTCTGATGATAAAAGGTGAAAGTGTTGATATAAGGTGAAAGGAGTCTGCTAGAGAAATTTAAGACGCGTCCTTTGCTTTTGCATTTTAAAAGGTATGTAAATTATTATTATTATTATTATTATTATTATTATTATTATTATTATTAAGAAAGTCAACTTGGAACGATTCAGTTGGTGCCTCCGTAGTCTATTTGAATTAAGGGTTGGTTTTATCAACTATAACAGGGGTTTTCAACCGGGGGTACGCGTACCCCTGGGGGTACTTCTAAGGGTCATAGGGGATACGCAGGACGACTGAGAAATGCAAATAAAAACGAGTTATTAATAATAATAAAAAAAAGAATGATATTAAATTGAATTGATTTTTTTTTACGGTATATATATTATCGCTAAACCACTGCGCATAAATATTTCACTTTTGTTTAGCAACTCAAAGTGAACCGCAGAAGAAAAAAAAAACAGAATCTATCACGGCCATATGTTCCACGCATGTATGATTGCGGTTGCGTGGATTACACTCTGATATATGGATCTGGTGATTCTGCATATGGAGAGCGCGCAGTGCTGCTCATTAACTTTGCCGTTTTCAACTTGTCAGTTAACATAGACACAAGGAAGCGTTCTTGGCTTTGTATGCAGGTAAGTTTCTAAGCAGCAGATGTGTCAGCCGCACGAAGAGTACAGAAAGTTCAAAGCTACAGAAAGTTATACCGAATCTGTTTGGATCATTGTTATGTTGGCTTCAATAAAAAAAAAATAAAAAAAAAGTTTATCAATGTTATTATTATAGATGTGTCTTGGGTAATTGTGTTGATATTGTAAACATTTTAAATGTGATAAACATTTATAGTGCAGGCTGTTTTGTATTATTTTAATAACTTTACTGAATAGAGTGTTTCCAAAGAGATTCACAAATACTGTCTTTTAATTTTGTGCATCCAAAGACAAATTAAAAGTTTTAAGAATTAAGCCTATGGTTTGGTATTCTGTCCTAAACCAGCGGTCCCAAACTGTTGTGACATAAATTATATATTAAATAAAACAGGGATAAAAGAAATGTGTTAATCAGAATATTCTGCCTTTTTATTGCAACTTTAGTACCATTCAGTCAAGTGAAAATTGTAAAGGGGTACTTGAGCTGAAAACTCCAGACAAAAGGGGTACAGTTTCAAAAAAAAGGTTGAAACCCTTCAACTATAACCCTGCTGTAAAATGCTTTTCTGGTTCATCCTGATAAGCTTTACATTCTAATTTAAGTTTTGGATGTGCTATTATTATTGTTGTTAATAATAATAATGTTATTTTACTATTGTTATTACTATTAGTAGTACATAAAAACATAAGAACCCAAGAAAAGTTTGGGAGTCAGAAAAGACAGAATTCATTTAAAAGCACTGAATCTAGTCTTTTTAATGTTCCTGGTAGGCTATTTCATGCACTCTGTCTAAAAAGTGCTTCCTCCCTTCTGTTCTAAGCTTACTTTTACTCAGCTTCCATGCATGCCCTCTTCATCTTCTCTCTGTGCTAAATGTGAAGTAGTGTTTTGGGTTAACTTTATATATTCCATTTATAATTGTATAGACTTCAATCAAGTCTCCTCTTCATTTTTTCTAGGTTGAAGATAATTATTTTAGTAGTATTCTTAGTAGCCCTATATTGAATAAACAAATAATAATGAGACCATTATAAGTGTATTTTTAATAATAATTATTATTATTATTATCAAAGGGGTCACATTTTATATTTCCCTTTTAAGGTTGCAATTGAAATAACACACATTGCAGTTATACGTAGAACTCACCTCTAGGTGATGCTGTCCCCTTGTAAAAACTAAATCAGCTCAGTGCATTGAATAAATATGCTTGGTTAAGAAATACCATCTGTGTGGACTGTCTAACGAAGGACTACACCACACGCACACTTTCATCAATTTAACACAAACACAAAGCCATATTTTGAAGGCATTTACTGCAGCCTTGAATGAACTCCTATTTTTTGAAAGAGGTAAAACGTCGGTTAATTTTACAAACTGGATCCTAACCACAGAGCAATATTATCCAAGTTCTCCTAAACGCTCTCAATGTGAATGTTTCTCATTTTATTACATTAACATGATTTTTTCTTCTTTAAAAAAAGTTAATTTAAGAATGGAGGAAATGTTTTGAAAATACGGCCCATAGTCTTTTAACATAAATCATGTTAAACTTTATATGCGGACTGCGTATATAATGTGATAATTTTTCACGCATGCTTTTTGCAATGTAGCATGCTGGTAGGGTACAATTCTACTGTAAAATATGCATTGGGTATAGTTTTAAAGTACATGTTGCTTTATTTCAAGAAATAGACGATTTTAGGCATATTTTGCAGAATCATTATCATTAGCATGAGAGCTGTTTTTAGTCTGGGGTTGTGGGGTCCCGATCTCTCACAGTAAATACTGGAACCTACAGGATGTATCTTGTCCATTTTGCAGATATTACATATAATATCTAATACATACTTTGTCAATATAATATTTGTATTTCTTAATAAGTCTGTGTTAAGGTGCTTCGATTTCAGGAGCAAGATATTGGTAATGAGGGCTACTGCCACCGCCATCTAGTGCACAGCTAGTGAACTGCCGGAAAAGCAAATCTTGATCCAACGTGCTTTGTCTGATCTAGCCTACATATATCTATGTCAGGCAACCAGAACTGAAGAGCTGCTGCTGAACTCAGGTGAAAGCCACTTAACACAGACCTTTAAAATCTTTTAAAAACATAAGCACAGTATTTGAGAAACTGCAGTTGAACCATTGCACACATCATGAAACGGTCAGGTGCAGTATAAATAAGACACTGTAACTTGAAGCTATTTACTCTTTAAAATGAAATGTGTTATTTTGATTTATATTTTTAAAATGAAAATGTTTTTCCCCATCCTTCGGCAGCCACAGGATTCGCAATATCATTCCAGGACAGCTCCTAACAATGAATTTCTCCTCTTTTCCTTTCTCCTCCTCTTCCATCCCTCCCTTTTCCTCTCCTCCCTTCCCCCTAGCCCAGATTGTGCCTTCCTCTCTTCCCTCTCTTCTCTCATACTCTCTCTTCTTCTCCTTTCCCTCCCCCTTGCCTCCGTCTTCCCCTGGCCTCAACCTCTCTCAAATCCTGGGCACTGTCATCTCAACCTTGTTATGTTCTTTTGAGAAAATGTGAGATCTCTACTTCTTTAAAACTGAAGAAAATTTTTGTTTGTTTTTCTCCTTCCTTTCACAGGATCCTAATTCCTAACCGTATTCCAGACCAGCATCAAACAATGAATTTCTCCTCTTCTCCCTCCCCCTCCATCCCCCCTCGACCTCCTCCCTCTTCCTCCCTTGGCTTCTCTCAAATTCTGGGCACTGTCATCCTGACCTTGGCATTTGTTCTGGGTTTCCCTGGGAACTTGTTTGTGGTGTGGACGGTGTTGTGTCGCGTGGCCCGGCGCTCCGTCACCTGCCTGCTGGTCTTGAATCTGGCTGCGGCGGATGCCCTGGTTCTGCTCAGCGCTCCCTTCTTCATGCGTTATGTCATCGGGGGCCGGGGATGGGAGTTCGGGTCAGCCTTCTGCAAGTTGATTCATTACCTCTGCAGTGTCAACATGTACGCCTCCATCTTCCTCATCGCCACCATGAGCCTCGACCGTTTCCTGGCCGTGTCCCGCCCCTTCCTGTCCCAGCGGCTGCGCACCAAGAGGTCCCTGCTCAAGTTTCTGCTGGCCATCTGGAGCCTGGCTTTCCTCTTCGCGATTCCCATGCCCTTCTACCGCAGGTGAGCGTTTATAAGAGGAGATACCTGGTGCATTTATAAGAGTGGAGACTGGGGCACAGGCTTTTAGAAGAGGAGAGATAGGGTTCCAATAGCAGCAGTGTGGAGTAGTGGTTAGGGCTCTGGACTCTTGACCGGAGGGTTGTGGGTTCAATCCCCAGTGGGGGACACTGCTGCTGTACCCATGAGCAAGGTACTTTACCTAGATTGCTCCAGTAAAAACCCAACTGTATAAATGGGTAATTGTATGTAAAAATAATGTGATATCTTGTAACAATTGTAAGTCGCCCTGGATAAGTGAAATAAATAATAATAATAATAGTCTTCTGCTATGGGTGAGTGTTTATAAGGAGTCATACTGCCTACAGATGATTAGGGAACAAATGCCTTTAGAGGAGAAAGAACTGAATCTATTTAGCCTTGAACAAAGAAGAATTCAGGGGGCCATGAGTCTTTGAAATCTGATAAGGAGTTGGCACAGTTAACCTTAACTAATACTTGAAGTACAGTACAGAAACCAGGACCAGAGGGCACAGTTGGAAACAGAGATAGACTTAGGGCAGAGAGAAGGAGACACTTCTTCACACAGAGAGTGGCGTGTGTATGGAATGGGTAACCTAGTCATGTTGTTGAGGCAGAATCACTTGGATCCTTTAAGACTCGACTTGACAAAGTTTTGAGATCAATCAGCTTAGATTAGATTGGCCGAATGGCTTCCTCTTGTTTGTAGATTATGAATGCCCACTTGTCTTCAGAAGAGGACATATATCTGCATGCATAAGAGAAATTGGCCATGCTCTTCTTGATAAGGAAATATAAGGTATATATGTAAATATGTACAATCAAACCATATGTCCACTGCAGGCCAGAGATGAGATCAAACTGGGGAAAGTCTCTTGCACTCTTTTCCACGCTGCACTTCCTGTTGAAGGAACGCATCCAACCCGCATGAATTTGAGTCCTTGTAAGAAAAAAACAATTCTGACTGTTTTGACTCTTCCTGAGCGCATTTGTAAATATATATATCTCCAGAAAAGAAAAAAAAAACATTCTCAAACCTTGCCATTTATTTTCTTTCAAAGAACTCTAAACGCACTGGCTCTTATTTGTGTACCAGTCACTGTTTTTCCTACGACTGATGTGTTTCCAATGTTACCTTAGATCCTCCATGCAACTCTAAGTTGACCAGAAGTGTAGCTTTGAAGTATCTGCAAGGAGCGTTCGATAAATATTCTTCACTAACAGTTTCAAATAAAATACCATTAAAATTCCCAGTTTACATTAATGTATGTGTTTTTCATATATGAAAACCTGTGACATACAACATGAAGGCAAATATATATTAGGTAGGATTTACTGGAAGTTTTTGTAGCACCATGGACTTTAAACTGGAATATTATAAAAGTAACTTTAAAACCCAGCCCTGTGTTACTAACAAACTACTATTTTCTTTTTCTTCTTTTTTTTAATACAGGGTTTTCAGAAAAGGAGGATTGTTTTACTGCATACCGTTCCACAGCGATCCAAACCACATGATTTTCCAATACCTGATGGAGACACTCTTTGGGTTCCTGATTCCCTTTGCTATCATCATTTTCTGCTACAGTCAGGTTGGCTGTCGCTTACAGGGGGCCAAATTCAACAAACGAAGGCGGTCAGGGCGACTCATCCTTCTCATCGTGGTTGCCTTTGCAGTCTTCTGGATGCCCTACCACATTGTGAACCTCATCCAGGTTTCTGGTGCTTTAGCTGGGGAAGAATCACTCAAGAAAGCCCTCCTGGATGCTGCAAAAACCGCCAGGCCCAACGTGACAGCCTTTGCGTTCTTTAGCAGCAGCATCAACCCCATTCTCTATGTCTTCGCTGGGAGTTCCCATATCCGCAGCACTGGCTTGAATTTCATGGCCAAGATGTTCGAGGGGACTCATTCCGGAGGGTCAGGATCCAGCCGTGTTTCCCGGTCGACCAAAACGAGCCGGAACTATTCCCTAGATGTGGAAAACCTACCGGAGATGAAACCGCTGCCAACGTAAAATATTGTTTACTGCAGGACAGTTTTATTAGAAAAACATACATTGACCTTCAGAGTTAAAGCCACACTCAAACATGTTTCCAGGGTGAATGTTTATTACAGGGTTGAACAATCAGTCTTGGAGTGCCATTCCACTCCAGGTTTAACAGGTAAAATGAGATAATGAACTACAGGGTCTTTAATTGGTTCAATAAATTTAGAACAGGATTGGCACAACGACCAGGAGTGGAAAGGCCCTCCATGATTGGTCACCCCTAGTTTATAACATTCTTCCTTTCTTACCTAGGAGGCACTTTTTTACACAGAGAATTATGAGGGTCTGGAACCAACTCCCCAGTAATGTTGTTGAAGCTGACACCCTGGGATCCTTCAAGAAGCTGCTTGATGAGATTCTGGGATCAATAAGCTACTAACAACCAAACGAGCAAGATGGTCTGAATGGCCTCCTCTCGTTTGTAAACTTTCTTATGTACTTATGTTCTTATATGACTAGAGTCCTCCGCAACTGCACAGTTATCAGCACAAGAGGGTGTTGCTTGTAGGTTTGAGATTATATGTACAGTGCACTCTATTCATTGATGGGTTCTTAATTTAAGTTGCATATCATATGATGTTAAATTAACCAATGTTGTTGTTTTTCTTTTATTGATTTGAAATGTAATTTAAATAATTTAGGTCAGATTAATCATTGGCCAATCATTGGCCATCCGCAGCAAGTAGTCTCTACCAGCATTCCTGTTGATGAAACTTGGGATCTATGCAGCGGGGGGGGGGCGGTTATAGGAACGCTGTACTGTGTTAAAGGTCTGTTACAGCTCAGGGAAGCAAAGCAGCTTCTGCCATGTCATTGAATTATTGAACATCAGATATTTGCTGTGTTCTGTATGCTGTCTTGTGCTTTTCAAAATGTTATTCAAAAAACTTAAACAACAGATTTCTTACACACACAGCTGGAGTCTTTTTTATTTTCCAGAGTGATATTTACCTTTACTGAGGCTGTTTGGGTATTTTTATGCCACAGTATGGTTACATTTCCTCTTTTTCTGTATGGAGCACATACAATACTGCAGTAGAGCCTTTTACTGGAGAAAGTCAGACAAAGATGAAAAACAAACATTAAGCAATCTGTAAAATTGTCTTCACATGTAAGTATTATTTAAGCAATAGAACCCGAAGAAGAGGGCTTTATCGTCTGGTAAGGACCGCCTCTTGTCAGTAAATGTCCCAAGCTGTTCTGTTAGTTTTTTTTTGTGATTTGCTCTGCCATTTCAAAATGGATCAGGATAGTATTTCATAGGCTCCGTGTCCATGTGACAGATCGTTTTTTGTCCACATTTCGTGAAAAACCGGCCTGTAGTTTTTAGTTATAGAATCACGAAAAAAAAAAAGTTTTTTTTTGCACTAAAATTACTCAAAAACAGTGTGTTTAAACACCATATCGGGCAGGCAGATAGTACTCATTTACCACGAGTGCATTTTTTTGGAACCGAAAAAATGGATAAAGTATTTATTGAGCTATTTAAAACTTTGTTTGCACATGCACAGTTTATTTTTTGCTAGCTGATAAGTTACACATGCGCAGTCGGGCTCCACCACCAACATTTAGTTAGTGGGGATTCTTCAGTTTTAATTTAATTTGAATTCCTTGGTTGTTGTATGTCTTGTGGATCCTAACTTTCTAGTTTAATTTTTTTAAATGCTTCTGACATTAACTCTGTCAGTGAAGCTAAACAGCAGAATCATTTATATTGACAGTCAACATTCAGACGGCGTGTCCAGCAACAGAGATTTTCTTTCATCAAGTAGAAAAAAAGTTAAAATACACAAACCAGAAGAGATTTGGTTGGTTTGGGGGCTAGTAAACGGACTAGCCATCCGGTTGTTAGTTAGGTCAGAAATAAAAGTTTAGTTAGCGCTCCTGAGAGGAGTTAGACTTTTGTTTTGGTTTATGTTGTTTGTAAAGAAATAAACACACAGGCACTGTCCTGTTTACACTGAAAGCAATTGGTTGAGTACTTTATTATCCCATGAGAAAACAGGGCTGGTGAGAGTGGCCACCTGGAACTCTACACACATGTATACACATATATACATATCATTATCTTCCCATCCAGAGCTGTTTAGCTCTAGTGATAACATTGTCTCTTATTGTTCAATGACTAAGTAATGAACTCCTCTGCCTCAGCTCCCACTTAAACCCCAGCCACTGCACCCCAGATGGTGGCTTAAGATTTTTCCACCTAGGAGCTGAGCTGGATGGTTCTTAATTAAAGCATTGTTCATTGCTCCAGCTGGTAAAGACGCTTTGCTGCTTCATGCAATAGTACTCTTTTATTCATTGCTTTCTGATCAGCTAGAACACTTGACTTGAGTCCAACAAGGAGATCTAAGAGGGTATGCAGGCAAACTGTGTGTCAATCAGGAAGACATGAAGGAAATAATACAGTATTATAGTATTTGTAATACTAAAGTTAGATCCTATGAAAGACTAATTAAATACTGACATTAATTCCACCTAACTCATTCCCTTTGACATTCTTGAACTGGATATATGTGCTTGTTATCACATGAGGTGTTGAAACTTGACAATGAAGATGTTTCATGATGTTCTATAAGTGTTTTTCTTTGAAAACTAGGGGTGTGCTGATACGTGTATTTTCCGAGTGTAGAGTTAAGCTAAGAGGTCTTGTAGATGTTCAATGCTGGAGAAAGCAGGCTGACGACAGAAGTTAGGTTTGCAACCCTAAAATCTGTTATTATTATTTTAAGCGAACAGAATAGAACAGAACAAAACTCAAAATCATGTTAACCTATTATGTGTAGTTCGGGGGTGGAGCTAGGCCCCCCTGCATCCTATCATTTCCTTTCATCAATTAAATCTACCTTATTTAGCCATCAGTCACCCCTATGAAGCTGTCTTGTGTTTTTTCGTTCTGGTGTAAACCTAAGCGGATCAGCAAAAGAAGCATTAATAAGGAGTAGTCATCAGCAACTCCCTTCCTTGGATTCAGATGATTTTCAGGATTTCTTGTCTGAGAGTAGAGCATTCTCCTGCAGCTTCAAACCAGGGTCTGATCAGCCCACAGGTGCCTCCCGACCAGGATACTTTATCTCTACCTGTGGCCCAAGGAGCTAATCTACTCCGATCCAAGTGACTACAGGCTATAAAAAAGGCCAACAAGATGCTTGGATATATTGTGAGAAGTGTTGAATTTAAATCAAGGGAAGTAATGTTAAAACTTTACAATGCATTAGTAAGACCTCACCTAGAATATTGTGTTCAGTTCTGGTCACCTTGTTACAAAAAGGACATTGCTGCTCTAGAAAGAGTGCAAAGAAGAGCAAAAATAATTATCCTGGGTTTAAAAGGCATGTGGTATGCAGACAGGCTAAAATAATTAGCCTGTTCAGTCTTGAACAAAGAAGACTACGCGGTGATCTGATTCAAGCATTCAAAATCCTAAAAGGTATAGACAATGTCGACCCAGGGGACTTTTTTGACCTGAAAAAAGAAACAAGGACCAGGGGTCACAAATGGAGATTTAAATAAAGGGGCATTCAGAACAGAAAATAGGATGCAGTTTTTTACACAGAGAATTGTGAGGGTCTGGAACCAACTCCCCAGTAATGTTGTTGAAGTTGACACCCTGGGATCCTTCAAGAAGCTGCTTGATGAGATTCTGAGATCAATAAGCTGATAACAACCAAACGAGCAAGATGGGCTGAATGGCCTCCTCTCGTTTGTAAACTTTCTTATGTTCTTAAATAACTGGGGTATTTTGTGGGTTAAATCTTTCTGGGCCACTTATTTCAAAGTTGATTCTCACAGAGGGCAAACCCCTCTATGTCCCCCATGTGTATTTATCCCAGGCCAAAATGGATTTGATACAAAAACAGCATGCAAACATGGCACAGATAGCAAGTTGGCATGTTATCCAATTAATGCAAATTGAAGTAAATGGGGTATTTCAGGGGTTAAATCGCTTTGGGACACTTATTTCAAAGCTCACACAGGAGGAACCCCTGTACATCCAGGGCTGGATTTTGGTACCAAGGGCCCCTGTACAAGGAACCAGAACAGACCCCCCGCCCCCCACCCCTCCCCCCACCACCACCACCACCACCAGATTCAAATAACCACTCCATTGTTTTATCATGAATGCCAAACGTGCAATTCATTCACGAAACAATTAGCTATAAAGACTTGGCATTACACAGCACCATTTAGTGACTTAAATACACAACTTTTAATAACTGGATTAATATAAAACGAACCTTTAAAAGACAATGTTAGGAACATTAAAATGTTATTAAGTGTTCAATACCACAATCTTAAAACTAAACATCATGTTACTTACATTTTCCTAATCACCTCTGTTCTAAGTAAACCTTAGAATCACAGAGTAATTATATCAGACTTACCTTAAATTAATCTTCTTCTCGATTTTATCTGTGCAAAGTCTCTAATAATGTCAGTAAAATTGCGTTTTCTGAGTATATCACATTCTGTGGACATGCTGGCAAGGCTGTTTATGCAATCCTGGTTCATGGTGGCTCTCCAGAACAGTTAGTGCACATTAAAGATAGGTAAATGCGCAGAGCAGGGGTGTTCCCTCAGATCTGCCCCTATAGGACGTACACGAGCCAGCGGAAGCTTTGCAGCCGGACGGAGAATAGCGCAACGGCATACAGCACAACAGAGCAAGATAGAGGGCAGTAGCGGGGAAATCTGCGCAGACCCCCGAAAGTATAGTTTTTAGCAACGCAGTTGAGGGAACTGGGGTAGCGACGGTCGGAGAAACGCTGCAGAGTGCAGCACCTTTATTTTGTAGTTTTGTTAATAGTGTTTTATTTCTGTTTTTCTTTGTGCCTTCTGTTTTGATTATTGTTCGTGCACCTGTGTGTGTACCCAAGGTATTCTGTGAAGCCTTCTTCCATTGATGGTAAAAAAATAGGACAACAGTGCCACCTTGTGGACATAAATAAATAGCACCAAGTGGGGTTTAGCACTGCAAATTTCTGTCTCCTGTGTCAGTGAATTCCTCACCCTTCCACAGAGCCCCTGTCCTCTTTAATGTCCTCAGAACGTTACTGCTGAGTTATAAAGTACCATGGGTTTTCATGCATAAAACTGAGGATTTGTCAATCAGTCTCAGTAAGCTTTAAACAGCTGTCTCTAAAAGCCACAATCAGTATTAGAGCTGAGCTGTGATTAATAATTATTTTCTTGATCAAGACATTTTTTTCAGTCCTAGTAATTCAAAGTTTGGTTTTGCAAAATCCCATAATCAAGTTATTTTTTGCAAGTGCGTCAATACACACTGAGCCTTTTCTGTGTGTACCTGGCTCCTTCCCTTTGTTATTGACTGATTGGAAATTGATTTGCAGCCACATTCCTCCCAATCAATCATCATCAGCAGATGAGTCAATGCAGACAAAAAAGCCACAGTCCCTCCCTCAGCTTCAGTTTCACATTGAAATCTACTTTCTTGGTAACTGTTTACTACATTCTTCCTCAGACTAGGTATTCTGCGCACTCTTCACCGACAGATAGCAGACCTTGTTGGCTATTCAGTTTGTTTATATTCCCTAAAGGTCCTATCAGCTGTAGGTTGACAAACCTCCTCCAACCTTCAAGCCATCTTGTCACTTTGTAGTTCATGAAAGCAAACAAATATAAAAAATAAAGTGAATTTAATTTATCTGTCACCTTTATCCAAAGTGACTTTCAAGTGTTACAATAGAAAATACAATATTAAAAAATATTCAGAAGATATTATTATTATTATTATTATTATTATTATTATTATTATTATTATTATTGTTAGTAGTAGTAGTAGTCATAGTAGTCGTAGCCGCAGTAGTACTGGTAGTAGTAATGCTACTGTACCAACCATCCCGATTTTCCCAGGACAGCCTTCTTTCTAGATAGCATGTCCCGGTGTACCCACAAGTTTAGTCAAATCTTATTTTTATCCCGCTTCTGGCAAGTTGTACCATTTTTCATGAAAGTCTGTGTTTGTCCATAGGCTCAACTAAGCAGCACCCTGATGGATGAAGGTAAATCTAAAGTCAACTGGCCCCATAATCCCAGAGACTAAACTGAAAGAAATGAATCTGTAAATTATGTGTTAAACCTTTTCTACATTGATAATGTTAATTACCACGAGGCAGCATGACGATACAATATTAAAATGCACATTGAATCTTTTTATTTACATTATTATTTTATATGGGAGATCAAATATATAGAATAAAATGCAGAACAACAACTAGAGATTAAATATTAGTTGACTTCAGCACACAGAGCAGATCGACTGCACTTATTGCAACTTAAAAGAAAACCCTCTGTTTCCTGCCAGTCAGCTCGCAGTCGGAGTGGCTCATCTAATATTATTAAACCGAGGTGAGGAAAAGTTTTCATTTTATTTAGAATGTCTTACATATTAAATAAAAGTGACCTTGAGGTTGTTTTCTTACTATATGACATGTTTTGAGTTCACACCTCATTACTGTAGACTGGATGAGCGCGGACTCTTACTGAGTTACAGTCTCCGCAAATTATGACTTTGGAAAGTTGGTAACTTTAAGTAGTAGTAGTGCATCAAAAATCATTTTGGGCCGGGATAAATACACATGGGTGACATAGAGGGGTTCCCCCTCTGTGAGAATCAACTTTGAAATAAGTGTCCCAGGGTGATTTAATTGCCGAAATACCCCAGTTACTATTCAATTTGTGTTACATTTGCTATATGTGAATAAGAAGCTGGAATGCAAATAAGAAGCTGGAATGCGAATAAGAAGCTGGTGAATAAGAAGCCAACTTCAGCATCGTCTAGCAAACAGAGCACGATCCCAGCACGACCAAATTCTCACCAGATTATAAAAAAAACTGCATGGGGTAGAGTGTGATGAATGAGAATGTAATGCCCACCCTCGGGGTGGGATGCTTGGATGCTGTGGCACAGTGGTTACCAGTGTGCAGGTGCAGGAATGCAGCAGTGATCAATAAACAAACAGACAACGATAATCCAGGTGCAATGATATTTTATTTGTATTCCAGTTGTCTAATGAGAACAGGCAATACAGCAGCATGTATTGTTCTGTTTTAATCCACGGGTTGGTCCCGAAATAATTCCCAGTCTATCAAGAAGCTGGTCGACCCGAGGCATGTGGTAGACATCGAACTTGGCAATAGCTTTTACCTTACGGAAATCAACACAGAAGCAGTTGGTGCCGTCCTTTTTGGCCACTATCACAATTGGACTGCACCACTTGCTCCTGGAAGGCTCAGTCACCCCAAATTCAAGCATCGCCCACACCTTTTTGCTAACGCTACCAGGCAAGTCAGAAAAAACATCATTGAACTCCTCAATTAACTTAGGCAGCTCTCATTGCAGATCTGGAAGTAACTGTTCCCCCCTCAAAATGGCTTAAGTGCTAGAGGTCTCTAGACTGGGGCCTAAATCATCCTCTACTTCTCCTGGGGCTATAAATAAGGCCTCCTTTGCCTGCCAGGGCGTTAACAAATTTACGTGATAAATTTCTTGTTCATAATTGACCTATCCTATAGCCTTGTATCACCTCGTATG